>NC_081406.1:516293790-516638790 GCF_030272615.1 Cryptomeria japonica
TAACAAAACACAAACAAAGTCAAACTGAACTATCAAGACCCCATAAACCTTAAAAAATTCAACTAAAGGACACAAGCACCCAAAATGGACACATGCGCACTTAGAGGACACTAGCATGGCATTCCAATGTCCCCAACTCATGCTACCATCCAAAACTAAGATTGGTGTCCCAAAATTGTGCTAGTGTCTTCTAGCCTCACAAAACAACCCTAACGTCCTTAGAGACATGCATTTGTCCTAACCAATGAGATTATCAGTTGGAAAGATTGGACCCCTAAACAACCCAAATCCCTTGGTGAAGAAAAATATCAATACAACACCTAAATAAAGAGGATTCAATAAAAAATTTTGGTGACAAGGCATGCAAAGTGTCTCTATTCATTAGGTGACACCTACAAGACTAGTCAGGAATTGGGTGGACCCTAAACATATTCAATCCACGCTAAAATTCCCTAAATACATACCAACACTCATAGGGATTTACAATACACCTTAAAACCACATTAGGACACCTTGGGAAACTTTTTGAATTAATCTGAACAAGCCCAAATAGATTCCAATCCACACTAATCTACACTAAGATGGTTGATATGTCCTTGTTTTGTTCTCTTTTTATAAGCTACATCATTGACTTTAGTTAAGTTTGATACCATACACACTATAAATTTTAGTAATAGTTTGACTTACCATACTAGATCAAGTCTTTAGATGAGCACTTATGATATGATTGTTTAATGGATCTAAATATTATATATATATATATATATATATGGAGCACTTCACTTGGATTAGAAGCAATTGTTCTTGTAACCATACACTATGTGATTTCCTGCAGTCAAGGGCAAAATTGACTTTGAACCAATCAAAAGTAGTTGCAGGTGTGCTGAGCTATCGAGGAATGACACATGCATGTGGAATTCTTCCACAACGATCATATAACCACCTAAGCATGTGCTACTTATTAATATTCTATAGTGATTCAACTGGACATTTATGATTTTAGTTCTAATGGGACTCTTCCTCAGTTTATGGTTTTCTTTATCTTTTTAATAAATCTCTCCCTAGATTTAGGGATCAAGCAGTAGTTAGCTAGAGGAATAATTCAAACGTTTGAATGTATAAATGAGTCCTAGTACAACCTAAAAAGGTCAATGACACTTTGATTACTATAGTATCTTTTTTTGCAAGCAAGGCATGTGAACCTATAATGAATGAAATACAATGCATCTTTTAATCAATTGTGTAATTTTGTAACTTCAGAACAAGTACTTATTCAATGGGGGCCACTTGAGGTAAAGGTACTCTTAGTTAAGTTAAGATTACTTAGTTTCATTTCATAAATTTAATATAGATAGATCTTTTGAATTCAAATCAGATAATGTTTCTATCATTTGCTCTATTTTTTTTAAGTAGTAATTATCCAAATCGAATTAGATAGTGTAAGTAGTAGTTAATGAATGTTTTTCTTTATTTAATATTGATTGAAATTACTTTAGTATAATGTTTTTCTTCCACTGTACCTTCTCTTTCTTTGACATTTCTTTATTAGTTGCAGTTATTTTCCTACACTCTCCTTTACTGCAGTTTTTTGCAATTAATATAGAATAGCAACCTAGGACAAGTTCTGACCCATTTCAATTTATACGACCCCTGGTTTGATAAGTAAATTCAGTCTTTAAGCCATGAAGGATTTCTTAGTATGGATAAATATCCTTAATTTGTAAAGACTTGTGTTTAATCCTAAATCTCAAATAAAATTATAAGGTTCAACAATGATCAAGAACACGTGACAAGATTGGGAGATGACTAAATCAATCTCCAAGACTACTCAAGACACATAAATGTTCATTTTAGAACACCAATTGAAGTTTTCTTATGATAACACCATAAAATATTAAGAATAAATGAACATACAAGATCATAGTTTGTGCCTGATTTCAACACCAATAATAATGGTGATACCAAGTCATGAATCCATATTGGGTCACTACTTGAATCTGAATAAGGGTTTAGAGACCATGAAACAAGAGTGCCATCACATAGCTCAAAGTGATAGATCATTTAGAACTGAGTAGTCCTCTCATGAAGACGAGGAGACTTGATCATGTCAGAATAATGCCCCACAAATGGCCAAGTCTTCCCAATGCATCCTTATTCTATAAAATCACCTAAGGAACACAAGGGTCATCCTTAATTATATTTATAGTGTGTTTTTCTCCAATGTTTTAATTATGTTATCACTTAATTATACTAACTCTCTAATGAGTTACCATAGCGGCCACATTGGGCCCCAACCCCTATTGTGAGCCACTCTCCTATCCGACTCTAATACCCACACCCTAATCTCATACCATTTCAATGAATGAGAAAATAAATACAAAACAATACTAAGTCTCAACTAAATCATAGAGCATTGCATCAATTGTCACTATTCACATAGCACCCAGATAGCCTCAATATAATGGAATTGGGTCTAAATCAATCTCAATTCAAAAACTAAATATATAATACTACCCAAAATCATCAAAAATTTCTTTACATCAGTTCATAATTTTGGACCAAAAACCAGTCCCATGGACATCCACCAATGGAAGACCTCAAAAACCTTAAATTTACAAAACACCAAAATAAAAAATGCAAGAAAACACTTGTGATCCCCATATGCCCAACACCATAAAAAACACATACAAATTGATATGTCAATCATTCTACACAAAATTGTTCATCATAACATTTTGTAAAAACCGTGATTTTCTTGGGTGAAAATTTTGTAAACTCGAGGGAGCTTACAAAATGTGAATTTTCACTATAGTCTGTGAGACAATACCTCTTAGAAGGCAAGGTATAATATCTCCTATTTATAAGGGAAGACCCCCCTCTCTACTGCAATCTCTATTTACTATTAATCTACCTACTAACTTTACACTATTTTCAAGATGAAACAATAACTTAGTTCTCTTTTTTTAGAATAACTGTTTCTCCAATTCTCTATTTATAACATAGCAACAAAAAAATCCTAACTTGCAGTGATTTTAAAAATCTATGTTGAATGGAAGAAAAGTGTCCATGAAAGTGCAAAGTCGTATGTTGCTTCCTTTTTTTGGAAATGACTTAAGGGATAGGCCTTTTATACAAAAGAGCTCAATGTCTCCTTAAAACACTCAACTCCTATTAACCACTGTAACCCAAATATTGATATATTGTAAGCACAAAGTCTCCAAAATATATCACAAAGCTTTCTACTCTCACAAGATAACTCAACAAAGCACAAAGACTTCACCTTATTATCCACTTAATACAAACTTTTTAGTAAGATATCATAACACAAAGTCTACAATATTTTACTTTATCTCTTTCAACTCAAATACTTTTCACAAAGAAAGATTTAATACACTAGAAGCTCAAAGTCTTAGATAGCTTTTCAATTTTGCAGAGTTTCAACATGATATTAGCCAAAAGATGTTTATTACAAAAAACTCCATCATATATATAGAAGAGGGATGATGCACAAAAATAGGAAAAGTTAGAACTAATTGTGACTAAGTCAAAAGTAGAGACCTATTTGACTTAGGACACGTGCAGTTCTACATGTGTACTAGTGCATGCATAGAATGACACCTAAAGTGTCAATTAGAATTAAAAAATACCATTGAGAAATCATAAAATAATCTAAGTATCATTATCTTCATGTTGATCTCGTTCCTGTAATCCTTCAAACTTTTGTAGAACAATTTTCATTTGGGCTTTATTGAGTCCCTAAGTATGAATGGTGATGACCTTAACCCATGTAATAGAATCTCCCAAATCAATGCAACATTTCTTATGTTTCTTCAAGAGAGAATCTAGGAAGTCTAGAATGAAGTGAAGATCAACCAACTTATCAATAGAGGACAAAGAAAAGTCCTCTCTCTCAATTTTAGCACTTAGCAGCAAACTAAACTCTTTGATGACCATATCCACATCTATAGATTTTTTATTTTCATCAAGGAAAGTACAAGGAATTTCTGATATTTTATCAACAATCTCCTTCTTTTTATCAATGCATTCCTTTTGAGCATTTCGCATGTCCTTGATAAACCACTCTAGAGTATTCATTTAATGTTTTCTTCTCGATGTTCAACATGTTAGGATTGATAAATTTTGTCCTCCTTTGGCTTGCTTATTCATGAACAATTTTTTAAAATATAAGATTTTGATAATTTTTGGTTAAATGCTTAATCCTCAAGCAGCATGGGTTGGCCCTGGTTCTACTTTGTTGTTGACTTGTTCGGTCAGTTTCATCTTTTATGAGGGTTCATTTTCATGGGTTCATATTTGCATTGTAACCGACCCTTCGCATGTCCCTAAGATTCTTTTACCGATTGGCTAAGTTTATCCCTAGGACCTAATTCTATTTGCCTAAGTTTGATCCACATGACCCCTCAACCCTTTGTTATGTTTCAATTTTTTCACATGGTTAAAATTATGCCTCATAGAATCTACCCGATTCCCTATGGCATCATTCAATGATACCAATATTACAGTGTGGGTTTGTGGATTTATGTTAAAGAGTGTAATAGATGGTGCCCCGTAGCCCTACCTTATTGATAAATATTCATTGTGTTTCCATACGAGTGTGCGAGGAAGAAGGCAATGAGTGGTATATTGGCTCCGCAATACTACAATGTGATAGTATGTTGCCAAGTTGTAGCACGTGGGTATGCAGAGAGGAAATAATGAGGAAAGCCAAAGGGAGCAATGACCTGTACTCACACGGTGTAGCGATACAACACCAGGATTAATGTGTGGGTGTGCAAAGAGAGATGGAAAGGAAGAGGCCAAACAAATGATCAACCCCATATTATCGTGAAGGTTATGCAGAGTGGGTAAAACACTTTGTGGAGTGCAAGGTCAAAGAGGATTGATGTAGGGTGGTCCCTACTAAATGTCGTGGCATATATGTGTTAATTAAAAGGGAATTCAAATTCAAATTTCTTGTCATGTTCAAAGGGTCAAATGGGTTCTAGCTATTATGTAACGCCATATGGATAGGAAAGTGCCTATAAAAACAAATTAAGGTCTTTTGATGGTGCCAACACAAGAGGAAGATTGACATATGGAATTTGGAAAATGGTGTAGGTTTAATATTAAATGAGAAGATTTAGGGTCTCGATGATCGATGCAAGCCAAAATCATTAGCCATGCCATCAAAACTATAAGAGATTTCATAATTGTTGAGTCATGTACAGATGTCAGAATCATGGTCGTCATTTGAGAGGGAAAATTGGTCTTTCACATAATTTTAGATGTAGAAACTATAAGGAAACTTCCAGCCATCTTTATGGCAATTTCCACATAACCCATTATAGATTTCAACCAAATCAACACATAGAAGCCATATGCAAAGAATAGACAACATAACCATGAAAATGTGACACAAGATATATCCTGGGAAAACCCTCATGAGGGAAAAACCCAGCTTCCAAAAGTATCCATCACCATGTATTATTCAACAATGCAACATTACAATACAACTGTGAAAGCTTTTGAAACCCAGTCATCAACAAGCACTCCATTTGAACAAGCATGAATTTGCACATCCCATGCCATTCTTCCTTCCTTCACAAATGCTAACCTGGCTAACTGACCAACCCAAACAACTACCCTTGTGGTTGCTTTTATAAACACAAGCTCCCACAAAACCATCAAGTTGTATAACAACAAAACCATGTGAAAATAAAATGTAATATTTTCCTACCTACCCTTGACCCACATTTAATATTGGGTACTTCATCATAATTACATTCCCCAATATTAAATAAATACAATATAATAATACCAATGTGTCAATACAACTCATCAAGTGGTTACAAGAATATTCCAAGGGAATCTCTACATGTTGCACGCCCATCTAGGTGCAACAATACAATATGATATTACTGTAGCATCCTAAAATTGCGACACTTGCAATTTCGACTGCATTTGGGTCTTCACGATGGCGACACAACACTGAACCTGAATGGAGACCCCGAAACTTGTTCATGACATCAAAAATTGCATTTTTCAGCACCCTAGCCTGATCCTCCTTGCACCCTGCTGTCCCTGGAGGTGGGACCATGGCGCCCAGTGCCCTGGTCCCTGGCCCTATTTTGGGCCCGGTCTCTTATGGGGCTTCGGGTCTTTAAGTTTGCAAATTGGAAAATAATCTTCCTATGTCGGCCCAAGGTCGGAAAAATCAGTCTATCAGCCCTAATTGACAAGTATATAAACTACATTTCCTCTCCCATTTTGAGGAGGAAGGACATATGTGTACAAGACACGGAAACAACATTCAAACATTCAAGCATTCAAGCATTCAAGCATTCAAGCATTCCTTCAAGCAATTGATCATTCTAAGTCTCCATTCAAGGCTAAGTGTTGCATTCAAGACAAGGATTCAACCATTGAAGAGGAGATCACTTACAACATACAACATACAACAACAATTACACCTTCGCATGTAAGAATACAAACATTCTTACAACAAGGTATTGGTACTTTATTACATTACAAACATTTACATTTACAACATTCTCATTTCTTGGTTAATTCCAAAACTGGGGTTTGACCTAAGGGCAAACCCCTAATCCCTAACCCCCCAATCGTCCTCTCTTTTCTGTGTGTAGGTTACAAGTACACGGCTATAATTGAAGATCTGGAATCCTTGTGCAGAGACGAACAGATCCCCCTTCATTTCGCGGATTTTTCGGAGGATCGTGTGCATGTCGGGCACCATCGTCCCGTCAACTTTCGCTCAAATTTGCAGGACAGCGTCGTCTCGACATTTTACTGCTAATTCCAGGTCCGCAGCTTCATCCTATATTCCTATCTCTGTTTATAAGTGAATCTTTCTCACTTTACATGCATTCCTAGCTTAATCCTTCTATCTACATTCTTTACAAAAGAGGGTAGCCTTGTTGTCACAAACCTTGAAACTCATTTAGAATCCAATCTTGCATTGTGTGGGATTGGATTTTGTGGGTTTCAACCCCTCTTTTGAATTTAAAGTCTCTCCTAAGTGAAAACCGTCAACCCTAGTGACCTCCTTTCTCTCTCCTTGGAGTGGTGGGGGGAACACTTAGGGTTCGATCGCGATTTTCCGCTTTACATTTTGGTGAACCCGACATGAACATCCTTTCTGATTATTCATGGTTAGATCTAAAAATTGGATGCCTTGATTACATTTCCATGTTTGATCTTTTGCAAATTTTAGAGGATAATTGCATAAAAACCCTCAATTTTCTTTTTAGTAATTGAGCTTGCGAAATGTTTAATGGTTAATGCTTGTTTTAGATCTACCCTTCTATTACAAATTGTCAATTCATATTTGTGCTTTAATTCTGAAAATTAAGTGGTTAAGTGTCAAAACCCTAATTTTTAAAACCCTCTTGATTCAACCTTTGACTGATAATTTCACTGATCAAAACATCTCCAAATCGGCTATAACTTTGGATTCCACAACAAAATCATAATATCTTTCATCCCTGAAAATTTGGAAAAAAGTTGCGAGGACCGTGTGCACCCTGAGCGCCGTTGTCCCCAACATTTTTTCCGAAATTTCGGGAGTTAGATCTTACTGTATTTTTCTGCTAAAATCCAGAATCTTGGCTGATTTCATCAATTCTAACACTTTCAAAATTAAAGTCAAAGTTGGTCTAGTGATTGCTTGGATTGAGGCTTCTAATCATTCAAAAATTGTTGAAATTGAAATTTTGTGTCAAAATTGTGTTCTTACTGTCCTAAATCTGAAAAGTGTGTTGGCATTCATTCAAAATTTCAGTGTTTTATTCAAATTCTTGCAATTTGTGACTTTTGAAATTAAGTGTTTAATTACACCAACTTGGATTTCCGCTTTCAAAATTGAATTTTGCGTGAAATTGAGTCAACTTTTAAAATTCAAAACTTGCATTGCTTTTGGTATTCCCTCTAAAATCATAAAATTCAAAATTTCAGTTTCCCTCTCTTTTTCAAAATTCAAATTTTGCATTTTTCAACAATCTTGGTAGGGTTCAATTTTGAGATTGCAACTTTAATTTGGCCTATCTACAAATCATAAAGTCACTCAATTTTTTCAGATTAGCTTTAAAATCATCATAACTTTCATCCCTGAAAATTTCAAAAAAAGTTGCGAGGACCGTGTGCACTCCGTTCGCCACGGTCCCTGACATTTTTTCCGAAATTTTGGGAAATTGTCATGATTGCATTTAACAGCTTAAATCTAGGAGATTGGCTGATTTTATTGAAATTTTCTACCTCTAAATTCAAAATCTTCTCTCCCTCTTTAGTGCATGAGTTTTACAACAATAAGCCCTACTTACACTATTCCCGTTAGACAAAGCCTTAGAATTAAGTCTTTCCAAGGTTTAACTACCGAGGAGATGGAACCTAATTTGAATAGCCTTTTTAACGAGGATATGGGTAATTCCTCTAATCCTCTTAATGATGAAGAAGCTCTCCATGAGGTTTCTGTAGAACAACTTTCAAAATTGGATAACCAATTTGATGATTTTCAGCAATGGATGTCTCAAGAGTATCCCGATAGTCAAGCTCTTTCATTAATTGAGGGTCTAAAACGTATGGTTCAAAGTGATAAGAATGGAATTGATATTTTGTGTGGTATTGCACACATTATGGATTCGAATGTGATGCCTATGAAGAGTTGTGCTGAAACTTTAGGTTATACACAACCTCCCACTCAAGTTAATCATTCTATTCCTTTAACAACTTCTATTGCTAGCATACCTACCTTTACATCAAACATAATGGCTACTTCTATACAAGACATTCCGCCTATGATCACCAGTCGTGGGGGCAATCCTTCTTCTTCAATTAACCCTCTTCCTTCATTTAATCTGACTTCTTCATTCATTCCTTCAATGAGTGTTCCTATTACATCTCCACAAATGAACATGACGCAAGGGGGCAATTCATTTAACCATTCCATTCCTCCTTGTGGTGCTCCTCTTTTCCAATCATCTCCTATGACTAACTATCATAGTGTCCCACCACCTTACTCTCAATCAATACCTTCTTTCAATAACATAATACCTCCATCACAATCTAACACATCTAATATGAACTCTTCGACTGAAGCGACCATTAACAATCTTGCACAAACTGTCTCTTCTTTACAGCAACAAATTGCCTCTATGAATCAATCTAAGTTTAGTGTGCCCACATTTGATGTTGCGAGCCCACTTTCTCTTGACATTGTTCGAGCTATTCCCCCTAAACATGTTGAAATCCCGCATTTGGAGCTTTATAATGGTAAAGGTGATCCTCTAACACATGTTAAGACTTTTCAAACAATATGTACCGATTTTGCTTATGACCAAAGGTTGCTTGCAAAACTGTTTACTAGGACATTAAGAGATAAAGCCCTACAATGGTATTGCTCGTTGCCTTCTTATTCTATTACTTCTTTCGAACAACTTGCAAATGCTTTTATTCAACAATTTCAAAACAATATAAGTCCTAAAGTTACTTTGATTGATTTAATGCATTGTAAACAAGGTGTTAAAGAAAAAGTGACTGATTTCATTGGTAGATATAAGCATTTGTATGCTCAAATTTCTTTTCCAATACCTGACAATGATATTCAAAGAATCTTTATTTCTAATTTACAAAAAGATATTAGAGAAAAACTTTTGTTTTCTGAGTTTACTTCTTTCCAACAGCTGTGTGCAACTCTTCACAATTATCAACTGACTGTGAGTCAAATGGAACAAGCAAATCCTATGGCTCTGAGTGATAAGGGTGATAGTAGTCAACAACCATTTGGGAAGTTTAAACCGAACAGAGAGTCCATTAAATTCAATGAAAACATCATCAACAACAATGTGAATGCAGCATCAGGTGTGCCTCCTATTTCTAATTTTTTCAAGAAAGAGAGAAAGTTTACTCCTTTGAATGAATCATTGCATAGTATTATGAATAAGTTATTGGAACAAAATGTGCTTACTCTCCCTCCTATAAGGCAAATAGATCCTGCAAAGATTAATTCACCCTATTTTGATAACAAATCTTTTTGTCAATTTCATCGTCAACCTGGGCATGATACTGAAAAATGTTTTGCTTTAAAGGGTAAAATTCAAGATTTGATTGATAATAATACTATCTCTGTTTCAGGAGTGAATGATAAAGGCAACACATCTGTAGCTCCTCCTAACCAAAATCTTAAGATTTTTACTGATCCATTACCTTCTCATACCTCTAATGTGATTGAGACTAATGATTCCTCTTTCTCATCTGATGGTCTTGTGTCTATGACTCCGAATGTGATTAACTTGTAGAGCAGAAAGAAAACCCTAAAGAACTTTCCATCACATTTGATTCTAGTGAAACTATTAGGGCACCTGATGGTCCTTTATACATAGTTGCAAAAGTCAAGAATACACCTTGTCGTGGAGTGCTTATTGATCCTTCTTGCATGGTTAATGTTATTACTGAAGAATTTCTTTTTACTTTGCAATTGAATCAAGTGATCTATGACAAAACAGATGTGATTGTGAAATTATTTGATGCATTTTCTTCTCCTGCAATTGGTTCTATTACATTACCGATTGAGGTCCATAACAAATCCCTTGATGTGAACTTTGCTATTATTCCTTCATCCGAACAATTTCGTGTGAAGCTAGGCTATCCTTGGCTATCTTCTATGAAAGCTATTGCTTCTTTTATTCATAAGTGTTTGAAATTTCCCCATAATGGTGAAGTTGTTACTATCAATCATAGTCTCTTTAAACCAGCTGAAAGAGCTTCTAGCGTTCCTATTGATTATTTTTGGTCTAAACAATTCCAATCTCTTCCACCGCGAAGTGATCATCTTTTCAAATCTTATCAAAAGTGGAAAAAAGATATGATCCTATCTCTAAGTGAACCTCGAACACCTAAACTTGATATTCCTATTGTTCTTGAGAAGGAAGTTCTTCCTTTGAAAGATAAAACTAATGTCTTTCCTCAAGAAGATTCCCAACCCATTCCTATGGATGTGACTATGTCTATGTCTAATAAACTTTCTAAAAGTAGGCCTATACCTCCTCGTCATGATGGACTTGGTCTCCTTCCTAAACCAAATATTCCTCCTTTATATGGAGCAGTTCCTCCTCCTTCCTTTTATAAAGAGAAGAGACCTTCCTCTTCTCCTATTATCCAGCCTAAGAGACCACAACCTAAACACCCAAGTGATAAGGATGAGAACATTCCTTTTCCTCAATCTTCTCCACTTCCTACTAAGACTAGATGAAATCATTTTGCGCGTGAACGCCGACGAAAGCATTGTCTTAGAGCTCAGGCAGCTGCTTCTCAAACTTTGCAATCCCCAAAAACACCTTCAACAAGCATTATTCCATTTTCTCCAAAATCTCCTAAACATAAGATGCATGATGGTCTTGATCCTGTGCGAGTTAAAGATCCTATTTTTATAAATCTTGATGATGATATAGATGAAAATGTTATTCATGATGAAAATGTTACTTCTCTTGCTTTTGATAGTGAATATGAATATGTTGATGTTGATAACCATTTATCTAACAAATTTTCTAAAGCACTTATCCTAGCTCCTAGACAAGAACAACGTGGCTTGGAACATGAACATAGCCCTTGTTTGGATCTCGTGATAGCTCCATCTGCTGTGTTGAATGTTCCTCCTCTAGCATGTTTCCTGCCTTCCCAAAATATTGATCAGCAAGATCGGGGGGTAGATGACGTGCTAGACTAGTTCATTAGCATAGTAGACTATCTCCTCCTCTCATTTGTTACTTCTTCTATGTGTTATTCTCATTCTTCTATTTGTTGTCCTTAGTGTTGTCTACTTGAGGACGATGCACAGCATTGAGATCTTTTTTGGTCTCTCTCATGTTGACTCAAAAGACACATGTGTTCCCTTCTTCTAGGTGACCTTCCTTGATTGGGGAATGAAGAACAATTATGCATACATACATATGATATACATGAATTATCATACAGCATACTGACCCCAAGGAAAGCAAAGTCACCTCGTGATTCATGTTTTGTGTCTATTATCCTTGGGTTTATCTCACACTTGGGGGGCTAAATCTTTGTGATAACGTGCTCCTTTCCCTTCTCATTTCTTATGTGTATCACTACCTTAAAGCAATCACCCCCATTGAGGCGTGTGCGATCGCTTTAACATAGGGGGGCATACACCCCGTCTATCCCTTCAGGATACTTGAAAATTTCTTGGCGAACTTAGCTTTGCCTTGAAAATTTTTGGTATTTTTCTTACATGACTCATAGTGAGGGAACCTTACTACTGACAGTCATGGTTCTCCCTCGTGATCTTCCCTTTTACTTTGTCAATCGAAGTCGTAAGATCCTTAGTCCACTGGGGGCTTGGTGTGTCTTGCCTCCTTGACGTGGTGAAAGTCTTTCAATGTCGTTTCCTTGTACTTTACCGAAAGTATGAGCGTACGCTTATACTCCTGCTAAAGTGGGGGCTAAATGTAGCATCTTAAAATTGCGACACTTGCAATTTCGACTGCATTTGGGTCTTCACGATGGTGACGCAACACTGAACCTGAATGGAGACCCCGAAACTTGTTCATGACATCAAAAACTGCATTTTTCAGCACCCTGGCCTGATCCTCCTTGCACCTTGTTGTCCCTGGAGGTGGGACCATGGCGCCCAACGCCCTGGTCCCTGACCCTATTTTGGGCCCGGTCTCTTATGGGGCTTCGGGTCCTTAAGTTTGCAAATTGGAAAATAATCTTCCTATGTCGGCCCAAGGTCGGAAAAATCAGTCTATCAGCCCTAATTGACAAGTATATAAACTACATTTCCTCTCCCATTTTGAGGAGGAAGGACATATGTGTACAAGACGTGGAAACAACATTCAAACATTCAAGCATTCAAGCATTCAAGCATTCCTTCAAGCAATTGATCATTCTAAGTCTCCATTCAAGGCTAAGTGTTGCATTCAAGACAAGGATTCAACCATTGAAGAGGAGATCACTTACAACATACAACATACAACAACAATTACACCTTCGCATGTAAGAATACAAACATTCTTACAACAAGGTATTGGTACTTTATTGCATTACAAACTTTTACATTTACAGCATTCTCATTTCTTGGTTAATTCCAAAATCGGGGTTTGACCTAAGGGCAAACCCCTAATCCCTAACCCCCCAATCGTCCTCTCTTTTCTGTGTGTAGGTTACAGGTACGCGGCTGTAATTGAAGACCTGGAATCCTTGTGCAGAGACGAATAGATCCCCCTTCGTTTCGCGAATTTTTTGGAGGACCGTGTGCACGCCAGGCACCATCGTCCCGTCAACTTTCACTCAAATTTGCAGGACAGCATCGTCTCGGCATTTTACTGCTAATTCCAGGTCCGCAACTTCATCCTATATTCCTATCTCTGTTTATAAGCGAATCTTTCTCACTTTACATGCATTCCTAGCTTAATCCTTCTATCTACATTCTTTACAAAAGAGGGTAGCCTTGTTGTCACAACCCTTGAAACTCATTTAGAATCCAATCTTGCATTGTGTGGGATTGGATCTTGTGGGTTTCAACCCCTCTTTTGAATGTAAAGTCTCTCCTAAGTGAAAACTGTCAACCCTAGTGACCTCCTTTCTCTCTCCTTGGAATGGTGGGGGGAACACTTAGGGTTCGATCGCGATTTTCTGCTTTACAATTACAATATAATTTCATGTCCACCTCACACAATAATAAAATAATATAACAATATAAAATTATTATGCAAGGTGTACAACACCATTTTCCCAAAATTCGCTCACTTGTTGTATACATTGCATAAGGGCCAAGAAGTAATATGTCACTCGAACAAGAGACTGATCTCTCCATGCACATACACCATCATGGAATCCAAGTGCTCCATGTGCTCCATCAAGATACCTACGACAATAAACAAAGTGAACACCATCTCATACATTAATGCTCCCACTCTTCATCAAGCCACTGGCATTGGACATGAAAAGGCCATCCAAAGATAAAGGCACATAATCTATCATAACAAATGATAATTCTTGCACCAATTGATATCCGAACACAAACACTAATCCAAAGTTATCTAATGCAAAGGTAGTTGTTTACATAGCTGAAATAACACCCACAAAAAGTGTTAACACATCAACTATAAATACCTCCAAGGCATACAAACCAAGTGAATAACATCTCATCAACATATGCAACCTGTAACATGCAACCATAATCCCCAAGTGTGATACCTGCCATGTATGTACACCAGGGAACTCCCACTGCATAGGTAATGTCAATATCATAAATGAATCCACTAATTGCATATCATAGAAGTATAACCATTTAGTATTAAGAACACCCACATCAATATGAACATCATGTAAACCGATAACCTGCAAGTACAACTCTCACCACAATCTCCAACACTCTCCCATGTTCTCCACAACCAACAAAAGAAAAAAGATAAAGGAACCTCCATGTCATCTCCCACATGAAAACACATGAACACAAAAATAGTGAACACATAGCTCCAAACAACCTCAAATGCATTGTAATGTGAATCCAAACATCCAAGAAGATAAACAAGACCAAAGAGAGAAACACTACAAATCAAAACATGTCGCATGTCCTTCAACACATACACCTCTAAATGCTAACTGTGTCAAGTATGATCTCCTCCATAAAACCCCACATGAAAAGCATAACCACACCTAAACACCATTTATTCCCTTGGACCAAACAAACATATATATCATGTAATCAACCTAGATGTAAGCCTCTCATAACTAAGAAGATCAAACCAGTACCATTCCTAATCCCAAGGGAATATGCACAATAAACCATCTCCCAAACTCAATATCAATGAATGCCATCATAATAATAACTCAAATGCACAAGGAGATAAACAATTTCATACATCTCTCAAACCGAATCTTCCAGAACTAATCATCTATCCATAGCTCAATATCCATATCTATGAAAGATAAGCATGAATGTAATGCACCTGAAAGGAATAATGGGAATACCTCTCAAGTAATAAAACCATCGAATAAACCAAGAGTGGGAATGATAATGCTCCTCCAAGACATCCAAGTCATCATAACTCATCTAAGAACAATTCTCCTCTCAAGTCCATACTAGGTGAATGCTCCTTGGACTTCTTGTTGAAACCATCAACCATTCCAACAAATATCTCTAATCACAAGAGAATACCAGCATCACCTATGTCTCCAAGTATCCATGAGTACCTATAAACAATCAATCCATGCTAAACTCCAAATGCAACATAGCATCACCATGAAGTAATCAATCAAATGATCATGTACCCAATACAAAGAGAATTACCAAGATCAATGTCAAAGCTCCAACCGTAGAATCAAGAACATAAAATGACAACATGATCTAACCATCTCCACCAAAGAGATAGCATGCTCCATATGAACATATCAAATAACCATATCATGCCAAAACTCTAATCTAGCCATCAAGAGTGTACCATGACATAATATCAACCATCCTATCAATCAAGGATAACATGTCAAATCAAAGCATAAACCACAGCTCAACCAAGGACTCCTTGAGCCCTCAAGATGTCAACATCCTCAAATATCATGAATATCACCATCTCCTGCAAGTGTACCTACAAATGTTAAAGACCCTTCTGCAGCAACAAGATCTAAGGCATCCTCCAAACATCTGCACACTAAGAAGATCATCCATCATCCCATGGTGAATACACATCACTGCTATAATCTCCCACTAAATTGTGATTCCAAGCTCTCCATAGCATCATGATAACCATCTCATAAATAAAGATCATTCAGGTCTACGCACATACAACTGAAATATCAATAATATCAAGTAAACCATGAACTCTGTCTCAAGAAGATACAAAACCACCAAACAAACAATCAGGAACCAATCCTACATCACCACATCATCACTGTCAAAATCTCCCACTGAAAGTGTATCTAATCTATCCATGACATCATGATAAAACCATCCTCTAACATGAGAATCAACCAAAGCCATCTAATAATCAAAGAACTCAAAGCAACCATGATCCTCAACACAAGAAGATATACTACCATAACCAATCAGGAATCCAAATAAAATCATGATCAATAAAAGCGCATGTAAATACAACCACGTCATGCCAAAGTCCCTAAACACAAGTAACAACCATGGCATCATGATCACCTCCACGAAACAAGCATCTAACTCTCAATGTGTCCAACCTGACAGCATCACATAGTCAACACCATAGGTCCTCCACCATGACTGTACTTGGTAACAACTTCTCTCCTCCTTAATATGATTAAAAAAATTAGCAAACCATGTGACTAAACCAAGCCACCAATCTGAATACGCATCAACAATGAAAGATCTATGGTCATCGCCAACACATATCCAAGTCATAAGTGCAATCCTGTAAGTAAAGACATCTCATAAAACTGCACAACTTGTAGACCCAACAATGCAACATACATACCCAAACCAAACTAATATCCATATCATCATAAGAGCAATATGAGATACAACACTGAGTATACAATGACATCAAGTCAAAATCTCCAATATGTGGCATACCATAAACTCATAATGTCAACATAGTCAAAAGGAACCATAATCAACTCAAGTAAAAATATCAACATATAAATCATGTCAAATCTGCTCCAAACCTAAATCAAACTAAATTTCTCTCCGAGAGCTTTTTGTCGACTATTCGAAGTCCAAAATCTAACTTTGTATGTTCAAGTTATGACCTCTCAAAGCCGTAAAGGTAACAATCACTTACAGCTAACATTTCATTGCCCAAACAACAATATCTGGAAAAACTAATCATATATCCATGAAGTATGTTGATTCACCTTTTCAATGACTATAAGAAGTCAAAAATGTGACATCATATGCCCAAGTTATGCTTTGTGGAAGAAAACAACCAATTAGGCTATATTTGTAAATAGTGGACTCCAAAAATCACCAATATACCCCAAAAAATCATTTTTAAATTTTTCAAATATATATTAGGTTGGGCCGACCTAGACCCAACCCCACCCATAAACCATGGCATATAATAATTTTATGGGTGACATTTTTTTAATTCCACAAAATTCATTTCAGGTAGTGGGACCCCACCCGATTGAGGGTTTTAAGGCCCACTTGTCGACGTACCCTACCTGCAGCGCAAGTACAAGGGCCATAGGGGTGTGGTCTGCGAACCCCCCTACCCCCCAATAAATTTAATTTTTTTAATTTTTGACTTTTTTCAATCTTTTAACAAAAAAAACTGACAGGGTAAAATATGGAAGGAATAAAAAAAAAAAATTATTTCTGACGACAACTTGCACAGCCAGTATGGTCGTACCGTCTAAAACAAATTCAAACTCAAGCTCCTGTTGTCAAAATAAGGCAATTTATATATCAAAATTTGTCTCCCGACCTCTCTGATCACAACCATATAGTCTGTTTTGTCCCACGGGGCCAAATCTGAAACTTCATCCCCAAAATGCAAATCCACAAAAACCCAAATTGAAATATTTTTTTATAACACCAAATCTGCAACAAATGCCCACAAATCTGCAACCCACAACCTGCAACAAACCCTCATATCTTGTCTTGTCTTTTATTCTAACATGCGTTCATGGATTCAACACCTAGGATTATAACACCATATAAACCATACAGCTCTGATACCACTTGTAAGGAAACTTGCAGCCATCTTAATGACAATTTCCACATAACCCATTATAGATTTCAACCAAATCAACACATAAAAGCCATATGCAAAGAATAGACAACATAACCATGAAAATGTGACATAGGATATATCCTTGGAAAACTCTCATGAGGGAAAAAACCAACCTCCAAAAGCATCCATCACCATGTATTATTCATCAATGCAACATTACAGTACAACTGTGAAAGCTTCTGAAACCCAGCCATCAACAAGAACTCCATGTAAACAAGCATGAATCCACACATCTCATGCCATCCTTCCTTCCTTAACAAATGCTAACCTGGCTAACTGGCCAACCAAACAACTACCCTTGTGGTTGCTTTTATAAACACAAGCTCCCACAAAACCACCAAGTGGTATTACAACAAAACCATGTGCCTAGAACTATGTGACAATAAAATATAATATTTTTCCTACCTACCCTTGACCCACATTTAATATTGGGTACTTCATCATAATTACATTCCCCAATATTAAATAAATACAATATAATAATACCAATGTGTCAATACAACTCATCAAGTGGTTACAAGAATATTTCAAGGGAATCTCTACATGTTGCATGTCCATCTAGGTGCTCCTAGGTGCAACAAACACTATGATATTACAATACAATTCCATGTCCACCTCACACAATAATAAAATAATACAACAATGAAATATTACTATGCAAGTTGTACAATACCATTTTCCCAACAAAAAAGACCAATTAGTTGTATCTTAGAGTTGTGAGAGATAGACATATCCTCAACAGTTGACATTTTTTTGTTGGAAAGAGTTATTTCCTTGCCTACATGGGTTATAGAATGAAATGCATAAAAGGTACAGTGAATCTTTGGAATAAAGAAAGATGGTTGAAGAGGATTCCATCAAAGATGATTTGTAGAGTTCATGAAGAAAAGTAGACCAATGACTTACCTTGTAGCCAGAGGGGTATTAAAAATTGTCAATGGTAGCTAGAGGGATACTAAAAGGCTTGAGTGTAGCCATAGGCTTTGGTTGTGGCTTGAAAAAAATTCCAATCCCTCTTCTTACCGTAATCCCTTCCAATAGGTAAAGTGCAAAGAGAAAGTTGGGTGAAGACATAGGAGATGCAGGTTTGGATTCACACATTCCTACTTGATCAAAATCTCAAAGTTCTCCCCTACTAGGAAATACAATGAGAATCTTTCATCCTAGTTTTCTCTGCATCAGTAACCACAAATGTGTGGTAGTGGCATGGCTCATAAGGTGGTTGGTTTTCAAGGAAGCACTCTGACCTTGGCACCAAATCTTTCATGTATCTCTTCAAACTAACCTGGTAGTTTCGCTAGAGGACAAGATTGAGGCAACCGGTTTACTGGGATATTATTCTCTTGAAAATGGACTGATGATGGGTAAAAAATTGGACACATGTAAGTGGTTGGTATCTTGTTGCATTCCTTGTAGTTATAAAAGGAATACCAAGGCCAAGAATAAGGGTTTTAAAAAAATTCATTTTCTAGGCAAATAGAAGCAAGGCCATATTAGTCTAGGGTTGGTTAATCTTATAATGAAAGAATGTTAGATTCCTCTCTGTAAATTTTCAATTATTAATGGATAGAATGTCAAGAAGTTGCAGAAATTGTCTCTGTCTATATTTTTGAAACTTCATATGAAACATAATATTAAACATATTCTGGTTTGTCTTGGCAATATTTTTGTTAATGTGTGGCTATGTGTGTGAGTATCCTTCAAAGAAGGAATTAAATTCTATTTGTAGGCTACAATGAGTTTAGGGAATATGTGATGGATTAATAAGAATAGTTTATGCAAGTAATGAGATGAGTTGTGCTAATGCTAGGTATTAATATTAAGAGGGCTCACTAATTAGAATTGTTTTACAATCTAGGTTTACATATGTAATATGAGGTTGGACTCTATACCCTGGAATGTGCACTGGTTCGACAAATCTACTTTGACTTTGTTTCAAAAACACATATAAATGATCAAGTTTCCACTTCTTTCAATGCCCTTTCTTTTCTTGGTTAAGTTATTCCAAATATAACATTTCTATGGTCATTAAGTGATATTAAGGGTATATCTGAAAGCGTGTTTCCATCATGCCCTTATAGCTTATAGGATATGCATAAGATATGATTCAAAGAAGAATTCAAAGTAAGCGGGATTAGGGTTTAATGGGACATTTCCAAAAAGAATCCCTAGTAGTGTAAGAATTGTCCGCCTAGTATTGACCTACATACTGTGAGTTGTTCGTGAAGTGTCAAGCATATAGGTCTAAAATTAGGAATAACCTCTTGAGTCTGGTGAAGCTTGAAGTGAATAAGGCTTGAGTAAGCCTTGTTGTGTTATGTTTTCTTGTCCTCGGTCTGTAGGTAGAGTCAAATAGGAACCAAGGTCTTTAGGCCCATTATTTGGGTGCTCATATCTTTCTCCTAGGGTTGAGGGTAGCAAAAAAAATCGTCGACACAACATACATATTTCGAAAAGGAATGACACCATTTTCCACAAGAACATCTAAGTTAAAATATTCAAGCTTGAACCATGCATCAAATTCCTTCTCACGTGTTTTCAAATCTTGAGAAAAGAGTCGTATAGTGTTATCCACCTTAGTCTTCGCAATATAAAGATTCTTGACTATGGTGGTAGTTAAGCTCAGGAGTCATATTCCTTGACTGAGCATTCTATCCATCCATTCACCCACCTCTCTACTCTGTGAAGCTAATTGCTCAACTTTCATAACATGTTCATCTAGTGATGAAGTCACTGGTTCAATTGCTTCAAAGGACTTGGTCACTTTGATTAGGATAGTAGTGAGTTGTTCAACCTGTGCTTTAAGCTTATCTTTATTGATTTTTTTCCTCATCAAATCTAGAAACAAAAGCATCTAGAGCTATTTGAGCATCTCCTTTGGCAGAATCATGAGTTTGTTTGCCCAAATAAACCCTACTAATAGTATAATCTAAATCCTAAACTTAATCAATATCCTTATCAGCAGAAGAAATGGAAATCTTTGCATATTTGTTCTTAGCTTTATCTACCTTTACCCTTGACAAGGTCTTGGCTTTCTTGGTAGTATTAGAATTGGTGGGAATGAGCTAACTGAAATCAAAATCATTTGGAGAAATAGCTTGTTTCTTTCTCTTAGGAGCATTAGAGAAAAATCATGGTGGTAAGGAAGAATCATCATCAACATGTGTGACTAAATATTGGGAGGGATCTATTTGTTCCTAAAAATTAGTAGCCACAATGGGTGAAGTTATAGTAACAATGATGGGGGGATTCTCAAGAGATGGCTCATTAGGTTTGGGACCAGTCTTTATCATGAATCTATCAAAGTCATCTAGCATGGTGGCTAACATTTCGGATAAATTTGGAATGGTAGAGAAAACATTCTCAATATTATCATGTGGGGTATCTAAAGAAGACTCACTAGCACTAGTGGAAGAAATATAAATAATTCTACTAGGAGTAACACAAGAGATAGTAGATCCAAAAGGCCCTGATTCAATAGTAGAAACGAGAGCATGAACCATGGTTGAAGAATAAAGGGATACTTGTGGAAGGGATTCATGAGACTTATCTGACTGAGAAGTCTTGGAAGATTGTGGTAATATTTCTTCATCATATTCATCATCATGTTCCTCATTATCCTCCTCTTTTCCTTCAAGTTAATCTACATCAATAGGCGCTAGATCAAGAGGCCCACCATCCAAATTCCCACCTTGTAATTCAAACTCTTTTGCCTCTTGAACACTTGAAATGGATGGTTCTCCTTGGACTTTTCCTTTGTTAGCCCAAACTGTGAATTTCAACTTTGGAGCTTTCTAAGGAGTTGCAGAATCTTGTTTATTATTTGTTCTAATTTATGACCTTTTACTAAAAGGTCCAATAGTGTCATCATCAAAACTAGTAGAGAAAGGCTTCAACTGAATTTTTGCTCGAAAGACAAACATTAGTATTCGCAAGAATACTATGCAATCTATCTCTGATAGGTGTTGCCTCTTTTTGTGACCATTGAATGAGTGACAGGGGTGTTTAAAAAACTTTCTTTTCTACATAGGTAAGATCTAGAACATTACCATCATCTTCAAAATCATCTAGAATATCAGCAAGGTCAAGCTCGGGAATCTACTCCACTGTGATCTGACAATAATCAAGTTTTCTAATACCGTGCTTGGTTCTACAATCAATCTAGATATCTTCAATGTGGTGCACATGGACATATGCCTTCTTCAATTTATTCCTCATTCCTATGTAATCAAATTCTATCCTTTCTTTGAAGAATTTCATAGTTACTCTTCTCATTTCTTCGTCCATTTCCCTTGCCTTGAAGATTGAGTTTATAGAATATCTACCAATAGTCAATGAGAACTTAAAACCTATCTTATTTAAACCAGATTGTACCTCATGTACTACCACCATTTGACGATCCAATTCCATCAATAAAAGTTTATCTAATGGATACCTTGGGAGAATGAAAGGTTCACCATTAAAGCATCCCACCTTGAGATAGGTGAAAGTAGGGAATTATAGGAATAAACACCCATACTCGTTCACTACTTCCCATGCAGGATCTGACACTATTTTGTTGTATAAATCTTTGTTAATCATGTATATATGATAGCCAAAGAAGGCATCATTCACCCTCTGAAAATGATGAAAACTATTATTCAATACCAACCAAGAATAGTATTCATACACAACCACTTGCCTTCTGGCTCCTAATGTAGACAAACCTGGGAGATGTCTCATAGAAGTTGTTGTGTACACCAAATAATATGTCATGTAGAACTTGAGGGTAGTTGGTACCTGAGTGAGTTGCTCAAATATGGCATCACTTATTTGCTTAACCCAAAATATATTCTCCTTATTTTTCCTAATGACATGTATGTATTGATACATCCATTCATTATAGGTATTTGAAGTAGGAATCCCTTTCACCCTACTTAGGATAATAATCAAGTCATTTACCTCTTCAATGAAATCACTTCTAGGAAAGGTTTTCAACCACTTGGCAATTGTAGGTCTTGATGTCTTTAACCAATTGTCATTCATATTCTTTCTTCACTTATCTAAGTTCCTATCATAGTAAGCTTGTGTTTAATGCATGGTGATATCAGAATACTTTTCAATGCTTGGACACTTTAATATAGTGTCGAAGAATTCTTCATCAAGTCTGATTATCTTTTTTCCACTAGTATCCTTCACACTCTTGCTAACAAGATCAAAATGATTTACAACTACCATAACAAATTCAAGATCTTGAGCAGACATTGGGAATGTTGAGACCAGATGAATACCACTGTTGATGATAGGCTCCATCTTATAATATGAGGGTGGCTGTTCAATCCTCTTAATAAATTTTTTCAAGTCCACATGACCTATTTTAGTATCCCTTATATGATCAATATTGGAAGACACTGATGAAGGTGGGAAGACCGGATGTGGATCTTTCTTTTTGAACTTCATGGTGTTTGGAGATGGTTTTGTCATCTAGGCAAGAATAGCACTGTAGCATAGAGATAACCACCCACCAAATAGGGGGGTTCATTAGTACTTGAGAAGAGCAATCATCAACCATCTTGATCATTTGAACTAAATTGGATCATGCATGTGTTGCATTTAGTGACATTAGGGTTACAAAAACCCTCATTGCATCATGATAGAACAAGTGTAAATCAGGCCTATGGACCCCATTTACATGTGTGTGAAATTGGTGTAATTTAGGTTCATAGGCCCAATTTATACCTAAGGCTAAGTGTGTCTCAAAGGTGCAGTTCGGGTTCATAGACCCAAATTACACTTGGAAAAAAGACTACGCATAGTTCAAACCTATAAACCTAAATTACACCTTGGGAAAAACATGTCATTGGTGTAAGTCGGACCTATAGGTCCGAAATACACCTAAATAGTGCATAAGATAAAACTAGTGTAGGTCTGACCTATAGGTCTGACATACACCAAAGGTTGGATCCATGGTGTAGGTTAGGCCTATACGCCTACCATACACCATAAAAGGAAAGAGATAAGGAATGGTGAGGTTCGAGTTCGTAAACTTGAACACCACCATTAGTTGTTGTGGTTCGATTTTATAAATCTGAACCTCACCACGAGTTCAACACACAAGATAGACAAAAAGCATTGCTCCAATTTACAGACTTGAGCAACATCATGTATATGGTGTTGTTCGGGCCAATAAACTCGAACAACACCAAAAATGGGTGTGGAAAGGCATGCAATCATTGCGCCATGAAACAAAGGATAAGGCAAAAGGAGTATTCAGGTTGGTGAACCTAAATACCACCACACATTGGTGTGATTTGGGCTCACAAACTGGAATACCACAAAAGATTTGGGAAAAATTAAAAAGAGGAGATGCATTTGGAATTTATCAAATTTGAATACCATTTAACAAGCAACAAAAATGCGGCTAGGGTTTTTTAACCCGAACTGCGCCAACAAAAAGAAAGAGATTAAAAAGGGAAAAAAAAAACCATAGAAAATAATTTGGATAAGAACTCACCAGCGAAAAAATGAAAGATACCCTATGATATCAGAGGAAAAAGATGTTCCAAAAAGTTAAGAAAGAAGGCCAAAGAGATTAAAAACAAAATAAAAGGGTCCTAATCGAATTAGCAAAGGGAGAAGTAATATCGCTCAAAGTGTCATTAATAGGTGCAAATTGGGTTCCTGTAGTTATGACAAGGTGCATTTGGGGTTTACAAACCCAACTTGCACCTATGTGCTAAAGGCATGAATGAAGGTGCAAATCGGACCTACCAACCCGATTTGCACCTAGAAAGTCAAAATGGTGTAAATCGGGCTTGTAGGTCTGATTTGCACCTTTAACTTTCTAGGGAAAGAACTTGCTAGGAATTCTAACAAAATGACCACACACGGGGTGACAGAATCATCTCAAAAATGCATTCATAGAGCTATTGAACTACACATGGGCCAAAAATTTGTAGGGTTACCCCAGTATTTCCAAATTGGGGATAACATATTTCAAAATTTATTTTAATCAAATTGAAGAATCGCTGAAATAAAAACATTTAAATTGAAAAGGTGCTTGAATTCATTTAACAAATAATTTGCAATAATTTTGAAACACTACAATTGAGAAAAAAGAGAGAAATCATTTCCAATAATTTTCAAACACTATAATTGAGAAACAAGAGAGAAATTGAATTCCTACCTCAAATATTTCTCAAAAATTCAAAATGGAAATGAGTTGCACACACGACTTTAATGCGTGGAAATAATGTTCACTAGCTTATGCATGCAAACTAAGAACTAAACCTATTTCACAATGATTACACTAAAAAGAGAATAAACTCAATAGATTCAATCTCAACTCTATTACAAAGAGGGTTAAATGCATATTGGATTTCACTCCTTTTGATTGAGTTCAAAATGACCAATTGAAAGGATGTGAATTGAATGTGACAATTAGGGATAGAAGGTGCAAAATTAACAATGGATAGCATAAACAAATAAATGCAGAACTAATAATCATAGAACCAAATTAGATCTAGAAAGAGGATGTAGAGGGGAACATGTGCCTAAAAACTAAGTTGAAATTTTATGGACAAGGTCACCTAGAACACCCTTGTCTTTTGATGAATTTTACACACTTATCCATATTTGGGCCTCTAAGACACTAAATTGACACATTGTCAAATTTTGTCTTGAACTTGATCTAGGTGGACAATGGCACACCAATAGCCCATGTCCAAGACAACGGTGCCTATAATGCCCTCGTCCTAGTGTTTCTAGATGAACCTTTGAGGTATGGTCTATCTTTCAATTTTAAGTGTCTTCTGATCTTTTGTCTCTCTTGAGGACCTTTAGCTAAACCTGGATCTACACGCAAGAGGAGATGTTGGGTTGATAGGGGTTTGCCTAGGTCAAACCCCAAGTTTGGTTTTAACACTATAATTGAATTAAAATTGAAAGTTGGATTAAAATGCTTGAATGGAAATGCTTGACTGAAATTAATATGATGGTGCAATTATCTTGAGATAAGTCCTTCATGTGTTGATGCAATAACATGAAAATCATCATAAAATCCATCATGAAAGCATAATTGAAAATATAATTGAAGATGCCTTGATGTAGCTTGGCATTCTTTGGACTCAAATATGCTCTTGAATTGGAATGATAGTTCTTGGAATCAAAACTTGTAGATGATGAAATGAATTAGGAGTGATGTCATATGTAGGGATCTCAACGTAAAATCACATTTTTGGCTGACTTAGAATTATCATATTTTTGCATTGGGGATAGTTTTGGAAATGGTAAAACCGACATATTATCCTTGTGAAATCTTAGCCAAATAATGTAGACAATGTTGCCCTAAGCACCATTATCCTAACAAAATGGGCTCAATTTTTTAGGAATGCGATATAATAGGGTCTTGATACCAAAAATAGATTTATATGAAAAATTATAATGTTTAGGTGTGGGAAAAGGTGCATTCAACTTTGAAATAACATAGGACCCATTTAAGAATGCAATGAAATAAGATAAATGTCACATTTACAACAAGAGACGCAATGCGTCAAGTTCCTAACAATAGTGTGGTTAGCTTAGAGTAGAAAATAAAAAAGAAGGAAGAAGAAATATGAAAAAAACATTGTAAAGGACATGAGCACAAATATAAATGATATAAGATGACGACACATAAAATTATAAGAAGACGAGGGGATACCACACAAAATGAAGACAAAAACAGGAACAAGGATTGGGGATGCCAAAAAGAAGAGGACTTTTGGACCAAATTTTTTGCCACTTTGGATGTGCAATATATGACTTGTGACCGATTTCAAGGAGAAAGAGCATTGGCATCACCTAGATGTAATGCATGTTGAATGTACCATTCATTCTCATGAGAGATGGGTTTGTTTGAACCATTACTCGTGAAATTTTGATCAATGAGTTAGAGTCCAAAACTATGCAATTAAATTATGATATTAATATCATTAATATAATTAAGTGAAATTGAAACCCAAATGAATTTGGCTATAAATATTTAGTAATTAAAATTCAAAATCAAATACTTTTGATCATAAATATGAATTAATTAAAATTCAAAACCCAATACATTTGACCTATAATTTAAAATTCAAAATCCAACATATTTACCGATCAATATTAATTAGTATAAAATAGATATTTTTCAACTATACATATAGGTATATTCTAAACTTCATAATAATTTTTAAGTTACAAATATATTTTAGAGAGCTACATAATTTACTTTATCTAGAATAATCTGAAGATTTTTTCAAAAAATCGACATAATTATAAATAAAAAAGAAACATAAGAATATATTTTTAATACTAAAATTTTTATATAAATTAATACTTTATAAAAAAATAAAAAAATAACTAATCAAGAATGAATGAAAATCTAATTTAAATAAAAAATTATTATGAATAATGAATTCTAATTTAGATTGTTTAGAGAATTTAGGTAAAAGAACAATTACATTAGTTTTTTATCTAAACAATTAAATTGTATAAATATTGCATCTTTACTTTTCAAAGAAAATTATAACAAAATAAATAATAATAATCATCATATAATAAATAAACTAAGAGCAAAAATTAAGCCGATTACTTTATGAAAAGAGAGCAAGATTTTTTTGTTGGAGTGTGAACAACTAATTGAGATTAATTAATTACTTTAAAAAGAGAGCAGCCTAGAAGCTTCTAAAAGCATCGTTCCCCTTCTCCTCTCCGTTTATATGACCTTGTTCAGAAGGTATAGAAACGCAAATTTCCATTGTTAACTATCGTTTTGGTTTTTTATGTTTTTGAATTTTGCATGTGTCCAAAACAATAATAGCACATTGAATTTATAACGGGGTTTGACGATGAAAAAAGCTTTTTATCATATGACGTGCTTTCAGAAGTGACTAATGTAATTGAATAGTGTATTGAGTGTTTTTTTAATTGTTACCAATAAGAATAAAGAGAAATATCATTTTACAATAATTTAAAATAAAAATTAAATTTAGACTATAGGTTTTTTATTTAAATATTATAATTCAAAGATTACTTTATTGGCGAATATTCGCCAATGGCGAATTTTTCACGTCGGCCATGTCGGAAATGGCGAATATTTTCTACCGACTGGGGTGGCCATGTCGCCAAAACATTATCAATTTCTGTCAAAGTCACGGCTCAATCGCCATATGTTTTATGCAATTAAATGTTTCTATGCGATGATTTCGCCAATACAATATATGGTGGACACACGGTAAATTTATTTTTTCGCCTACACTCTCCGAGGTTGCCTTAATAGATGACCTTAATTCGCCTTTCGGCATGTGAAGAATTGTTAGCCAGGGGGACCCAATTCGCCCGACATCTTGCCGACGTGTGTCTCCATTCACCCCAACTTTCGCCAGCTATATTGTATTTGGCAATTATTTGGACGACCTATAATCGCCTCGAAAATTACATGTCGTATTTGGATGACCTATAATCGCCTTGAAAATTACATAAGTCGTGTTATAGTTACGTAGGATTCGCCAAATATTTGTATACCATATAAAATTCCCGTGGAATTCACCATATAAGGATTGGTATAAATACATGCAAAGATCAGATCTATCTCAACACAATCTGGTGGGTTCCAGGCTCTGAATTCTGATCAATAGCGAAGTTTCAGACCAAGGAAAATCATTGTTGTTGATTGCATTGGCGACTGCTAGTGACCTAAAGCCTAAAGGTGAGCGATCATATTTTTGAAGTGGTATATTATACATTATAGTCTATTATTGCTTCTTCAACAAATTGATTTTTTTTTGGCAGCCTTTATTTCGTTGGAGATGTCGAACAGGAAGAGGGGTAGGAAACCTGAATGTGGGGAAGGCCAGGAGAGGCTAACAAAAAGCAAAACGTTGTCTTCATACTTTGGCATTGGAAAAGATTGTGGTGAAAATCAAGAAGGTACATCATCACAAGTACAAGTACAAAATTTGCCACCTACACCGCATGTTGAAGACAACGGCGAACCTGATATCTCAGATCAGGATGATCTTGAAGAAGATTATCTGGTAGATACCCAGGTTAGCCGAAATGATATAATCGACTTGGGTGATAATGCCATTGATGATAATGCATAGAAGGGGAAAAGAAAGGCTAGATCAAAAAAGTGTGAACCACAATCAAAAAAGGATCGGGAGTGGGATATGTCAGTGAGGAATTTTCAAATTAATTGGGCATCAAAGTATCCATTCATTGAACCAGTGGAGAATCCAATTGAAGGCGAGTCTCCAATAGAATGCAGGTGTAAGATTTGCACTTGGAAACATAACAAGGAAATTAGGTTGCAGCTAAAATTTGACACCATAGAAAAGCATATGGGTAAAGTTTATGAAAAACAAATGATAGACGCGGTTGAAAAATCAGTGATAAGATGGAAAACAAAGGAGGAATGTAAGCATGTGAGGAATGTCGAAGAGTATTGTTTTCATGAGAAAATACAGACGAAGCCTGTTGAAGTTAAAGGTTCTATTGAAGCGAGTTTTGGAAAAGCAATGCAAATAGAACAACTGGGAAAAGTTGTTCAGTTAAGTGTTGTTTTTTATATTTTGAGCAGAGGGCGTGCTATGACAAATTTCCCATCAATTAGTGGTTTATTACACTTTTTGAAAGTTCCTAACTATCCTAATAGTCACCGGTCAGTAAATAGTGGATGAGAATGGACAAGTTGTCTTGCTGAGGTTGAAAAAGAAGATGTAAAGGAAAAAATAAGACAGCCAAACTTTATTGCATTTTCTTTAGATGAAGTTATAGCAGTAGATAATACTTTGTGGGTATGCATGCATGTTTATATTGTACATAATCATACCCGCCAACCACATCTATAGACATGACCCTCGACAATCTCTATCAAAATCAACCAACACTATCTGATGAAAAATTTGTTAAGTGGCAGACACTCACAGATTTGAACAATCCTGATAACTTTTTACAAATCAGTGCAGACGGGGAGGTATGTGCCAATGTATGAGGAGTTGAGATACGAATGCACTTCTATGCCACGATCGACCCTGAGGAACCAAGAAAGAACCCCGGGAAGCAACTAGCAAGAGTTACAAGGGAAGATTTTGACAAGATTGTCGAGACTGTAACTACTTCTGTGAAGAAAATTTCATATGATCTTTCCTCACAAATTAGAAGCAGATTCCCTCCTGACAACCTTCTTGAAGCCATGTCTATTGTATTTCCTCATTATTGGAGCCTTAACATTGCATCTGATTTTTGAAGTAAGCTACTGATTTTGATAAAACAATTTCGCACATCCAGAGAATTGAATGGAGTAACTATAAATGAAATATTAGACGAAACTCATCTTCGAGAGCAATCATCTCATTTTGCATACACTATGAGAGAACAATATGTCAAAATGGAGAACCCCTGCAAAGAGGGATCAGTAACAAGGCTTTGGAAAACTATAGCTGAGAACCAAGCGTTGCGTGATTCAATGCCAAAATATGTGAAGCTTGTTGATTTATGTCTTACCATGATATTGGGTTCGGTGGAAGATGAGAGAGTTTTCAGTGCTTTGGGGTTCCTAAAATCAAAGCTAAGAAACAAACTAGACAAAAATTTGGAAAATTGCTTGAGGCTCTATACATCTAGGTATGATGTCCACACTTTTCCTTACAATAGGGCACTGCAAATCTGGAGGTCCAAATGTGAAAGAAGAGGTTTGGGAAACACTTCAAACCAAAGTGCCAGTGGGACTATTGCCCCATGTACTGGATCTACTGGTAGCATTGAGATGCAGTTCGGCGAAGGTATGCAGACTCAGAGTGAAGAAACTCAAACCACATACAAGAATCAAGAAAGCTCTGAATTTGATGAGGATGAATGGCAACTGTAAGAGATTGGTATTTATTAATCTTATTATTGTATCTCATCATTCATATTACAAAAGCATATTAATTTTTGCAATTAGAATTTAATATTGATTTGTAATTGTATTTTTCAACTTTCTATTTCCAGATTTAAAATAGCATAATAATAAAAAACCATAATGTGTTTATTGATACAGAGATGTTTATTGTTTATTTATACATGTTTGAGTCTCAAATCTGTGTGATACATTTCAGAACCATATGATACAATTCATCCAATAGTAATACACATGTCGAGAACTTAGATTTTCATTAATTCTTTCAAAATATAGCCATATGATACAATTCATTCAAAAGTAATACACCAATCTGTGTGATTCTCCATGCAAATTGCAAAAATGAATACAAATTTTTAGAACCCTTTGCAAATGACCCCGAATTCTCTTTTATAGAAACGAGAGAGCAACAATAGCTCCTGTGTGATTCTCCAATGTCCATGCAAAAGTGAATACAAAGTTTCAGAACCCTTTGCAAATGACCCTGAATTCCCTTTTATAGAAGCAAGGGAGAAACAACAACTTCAGGTCAAATTGCAAGTTTGCAACATGTGAAGATTGAACATCAAAATCACAAACTCAGCACAGATTTATATGGCCATCATAGGCCGTATTAGCAATTTAACATTTGCGACATGTTTGATGTCTCCTATTCAAAAAATAGAGTTCAAAATTAAATATTAATTCACGCAATGATAAATTAAACATAGATAATAGCAGTGCCTAAAAACTACTAATCATAAATAGAGAAATGCATAAATGTTAAAGAAAGGGAGAAATTGAGAATACAAATTTACTGGCTGAAGTTTTGCACTATGCATCATAAATTCATAGGCTGGATTAGCAAAATAGCAATACCGAGTGCTGGTTTTTTCCTATTCATAAAATAGATTCATAGGCTGGATTAGCAAAATAGTAATAGCGAGTGCATCATAGATTCATAGGCTAGATTGAAAAATAGCAATAGCGAGTGCATCATAGATTCGTAGGCTAGATTAGCAAAATAGCAAACAGAAAAAACATAAAACCTTGAAATTAAGAGTAAAAGAAGAAAATTGTGCAATACATACTATGATTCTTAAGATTTATGTACCAGTTTTTGTAGGGTGTTCCACTCTTCGTCTAATGAAAGGTCAACATTCTGTAAACTATGGAAAGTCAACTCCAACTTCGTCAACATTCCATATTTAGAAAATTTGCTTGACATCACTATTTCATCCAATACCGAATTTAGAGTTGTAAATGGTTGGATGAATTCCAAAAAGCTTTGGGGAGTTATGTCCTTTGGAAGCAAGTCTAAATCAGACTTCATTTTTATCTCTATGTTTTTTTTGTAAGCTTCTTCTCCAATGAATTCATTTGATGGGTCAACGGTCTTAGGCAAACCAAGTTTAATCAAATTATTTTTCTTTTCTTGTAGCTTCAAGATCTTTTTTCCACAATTTTCCATAATATCTGATGTTTCCCTTAGCTTATGGCATTTTTGAATGATAGATGATGTCTTAACTATGGCATCAATGCTGCTCTTAATTCCCTTGGATGCCAAGTAGCTGTCACTAGAACTATAGACTACTTTCAGAATCTTTTTTGCCATATCCTCTTTTGAATAAACATGTGTGCTCTTCTCATAGTGCCCTTTGATTTTCATATAAATTAGTCTCAGACTTTCAGTCAATTGAAACCATTCACACAACTTGTCACTCCTCTGCATTATTTGCCGCCAAATGTTTTCTTGTATATACTTTGTTGTATTTTTCATATTATCTTTCAATCTATCCTCCAAAGTTTTTATTTTATCATTTACATTGTGCAGGTCTTCTTTCATTTGTGCACATTTTTTTCTTTCTTCCTCTACTTCCTCTTGCAAATGTTCTTCTTTTTCCTTCCCATGATCCAATAGGTCTTGTAATTTTCTCATTTCGGTAGTAGCAAACTCATAACTTTTGTATAATTTTTGAAAACTGGCTCTTTCCTCATCAAATTTTTTACTGCTTTTAGCCATTTTTTTTGTCAGGTCCTTCAATTCTGCATCCATCTTCTCTTGCTCTGCAAGTTCTACTACAGAGCCTGAATTTTTTATCCTTTTCTATAAATCATTGCACTTGCTATCTGCTGCTTGCCTCCTTGATTTTTCATTTTCCAGGTTTGCCTGTAACTTTTCTATTTGTTTCTCCAGATTATTTTTTTCTCTCTCCACCTTAGTAGTGAAGTGTAGACCACTTCGTTAGTCCTTTTTGACACACTAATTTTGTCCACATTATGTACTTTGGAAAAATCCATTTGGAGGGCGCAAACTTGAAATTCAAAGGGATCTATTTGACCGTGTGGTGGATTTTTATCTTTAGTTGGGGCCGAGGGCATAACAACCACGAACTCCATCATATCTTTCTATGGGTCATATGTTGGAAATACCCTATTCCTTGTAGGTTGTTCGTTTACAACATCAGTCAGGGAAACCCTATGAAATGCTTTCTTTTTTTCTGTATTTGTTTTTGTTGTGTGTTCATATTTTTCATAGTAATCACGAAATTGAAAATCTGGGCTTGCTGAAGCAATTGAATGTTTGAAAGGTGACGTGGGAATACCATAGGATCCAATTCCACTTATTCCTATGGTTTTAACTAATGCTTGACTAGGATTACCAACAACAATTCCTGATCCTGTCCCACTCCCACCGACACTTTCATGTGTAGTTTTCATAATCTTTTGAGGTGTGTGATCTGAATCTGCAAATGATTGATTTGTAGTGTCAGTGGCACTTGATATAGGATTCTCAATAGTATGAGATTGAGTATCTACCACTAGTGGCCTCTTATGAGAGATTTTTTGTTGTTGCCCTTGTCCAACACCAAGACAACTAGTATCAATAGTAGTACCCATGCCAACCCCACCAATCACAGTGGCAATTGACTAAACAATAATAGGAATACTATCCCTAGATTCCCCACCAGTGGCAGTGGCACTTGATTCACCACCAATGGGAACACCGTGATGTGGTGGTGGTTGTGGATTTGAACCTGAAACAAATGTAGGTGGACCCTGAGGGTAATGAGTAGTACCTATCGGTGATGAATCTGAAGAATCAAGTCCAATGACTGGTTTAACAGGACCTTTTGACTTTGACCCTGATGGAAGTTGTACCTGAAGTGGATACCAAATTCCCCCTCCTCTGGGACCTAGACCACCACCTTCAAAACCCATTTTTTCCACAATGTTTGCCCCTTTGCTATATTTGTCTTTCATTGCCTCATGGACTGCACCTAATATTTTAGGGACTATAGTAGTTGTTTTAGTGGGCTCAACCTCATATTGATCATCATCTTCACTCCTGTCATGTGTTGTTGTGGGATGATCCATATTCCACAATTTGCTAAACCCTCCATCCTCATCGATGGTCTCCAATTCTGCACTTGTCTTTGGTTCACCGAGATTCCTCCTCATAGTCCAAAAATCATTTATTTTGGTTTGAATCCAATAATTATCTTTACATTCATGCAGAATTGATTTGGGAATAGTTTTCTTAGATGGATTAGCAGATTTTAGGTAGAAATTGTAGGGCATCCTATTTTGGATGCCCTGGCCCTCTTTTGTTGTCCTTTGTGTGTGCAAGGCCATAATTTGTGATGAAATTTCTTTTGTTGAAATGTTATTGTCAGCTGCAATTTTCTCCCTCTTTTTTAACCTCATCCTAGAAGTCCATGTTTCTAAGCTTTTCTAGAAATGGTTTACTTTCATGTTGACATAACGCTGAAGAGTTCCCATTTTTCTTAAGCCTTGCTTGAACTAAACCGATTGGATCATATTGCCAGAGACCCTCATCACCAAAGTTAAAAACTGTCAAAAAATCATGTACCACATTGAATGCTTTTCTCTCAAATGTGAACCCTCCACATGAGAAAGGCAAGGAAGGAAATATACTCTTCTTTTGCTGACCATGGAAGTGCCTATCTGTGCTCTCCAATTTTCGTACGTACTCTAATGCAAATACCCTCTCTGTCACATGTATTGGAAGTTTGTATGGTTTTACTATCGATCCGTAAAACCTTAACACAGTGAATTCTTTCATGAAGAACCAGTCAACCAATTCTATTTGACTTCCGAGTTGAATGCAATCTCTACAAGACACAGGCAATCTAGGCATTGGAGTGCTTGTAATTTCATTATACATTGGTGCCAAAAAGAAGTCTACAAAATGGTTGTAGTTCTTTCTATTATCATGTATCCTTATATTTGGTGTCCAATCATATATTGGACACTCTGTTCTCTTCCCAGTCTTCTCATCAATCTTATAGATCATAATTTGAAGCTTGTTGGTCTCGAATATTGCACGATACTTGGATAGAAGGAGATAGCACAAGTAGGATGAGAACCTAAATGTCTTACAAGAACCTTTTTTTATCATTAGTAATTGTTTTTGCATGGATTTTACAATGTTCTCAATAAAATTATATCTTACTGGTTGACCTACACAATGGATATTATTAATCATTTCAAAAAGGCTTGCACCCACTTCCCTATCATTTTCCAATCCCAGGCAAAACGACAACAAGGAAATAGTATCCCAAACCCATGGAATAAAAATCTTAGAATCATAAGGAGGCTTATGATTCTGATCCAACACAATACCAGTACCACTCTTTATTAGACCTTTGATAAATGAATCTCTACGACTTGGATCAAGACTCTCATAATTCCCTACCAGCTTTTCAAAGTCAATTTGGACGTTTGAGTTTTGGGTTTCAAATCCTAGGTTCAACAAATGAGCAAATTCTTCCTCGTTTATGGATATAATTTCTTCTTTTGTATTTTTATTGACAATTGCTTTTTTATCTTCATCATAATTTTCAGCACAGACCATGACAAAATCAGGGCAAGGGAATACTTTAGGTAACACTATGCTTCCTAATCCAACATCCCACGATGCGATTTTATATGTTCTTTGTTGTAACATTGGGTTGAAAACAATAAATTTTGCCCTGCATGGATCTACCGCTTTACTAGACAATGCATATCTAATATCTATGATACGCTTTTCACCATGGATAGCAGGGTCATAAATATCATGGTATTCATCAGTGAAACCTGGTGTTTTAACCAGTTCGGTTACGTACATTTTTTTTTCTCTTGGCTTCTTGTTGAACTACTGCTTCCCATTTTCCCCATCACTATTATTGTTGATAATTCAAAATAATGCTAGATAAAAACATGAAAATGCTAACCCTCAAATTTGACCATGAGATTACCAAAAGCAAAAAAGGCGGGATGTAGGTGTTCTAGATTTTACCCGGAATTTCTATTTCACTAGATTGGCGCAGACAATCTCTGTTGCAACTTGCATTCCTTAATCTAGTAGTTGTTTCTGAATCTCCCTCGATTTACAGGTTTGTCCATAAAATGAAATACGATTATGATTTACGAGTCTCTTATTTTAAAAACTCTGAAAAGTAGAAAAGTAATACCTAAAGGGCAAAATATCTAGAATCATGTTGTAATTTTATTAATTATTATTAATAACTATTCCATGTCGAAGGACAAAACATTCATTACTTCAGTATAAATTCTGAGGACATTAAATGTAAAACGTTCAATTTCGGGTGAAGTTCTCACAAATGTGTTCACTTCCAACATTCGGGTCGAAATCCACCCTAAACCGTTGATCTTAACTCATCCAACGGACGATGGCAATTGGCAAAATATCTAGAATCATGTTGTAATTTTATTAATTATTGTTAATAACTATTCCATGCCGAAGGACAAAACATTCATTACTTCAGTATAAATTCTGAGGACATTAGACTTAATTATATTTAATTAAATTTAAAACGTTTCAATTCCAGGCGAAGTTCTCACAAATGTGTTCACTTCCCACATTTGGGCCGAAATCCACCCTAAGTCGTTGATCTTTGCTCATCCAACGAACGATTGTACCTGTTGTCAGATGTCGTGGGTCCCATGACTTCAACCATTTTTTTGGCACGTCACCATACTCGTGTCACTTTTCAGGTCTGTTTTTAAAGTCTATTTAATCATTTAAACTTCCACCCGAAAAAGATCTTTATAGACTTAATTATATTTAATTAAATAAAAAATGTTAAATTCCGGGCGAAGTTCTCACAAATGTGTTCATTTCCCACATTTGGGCCGAAATCCACCCTAAGTCGTTGATCTTTGCTCATCCAACGGACGATGGTACCTGTTGTCAGATGTTGTGGGTCCCATAACTTCTGCCATTTTTCTGGCACGTCACCATACTCTGTCACTTTTCGAGTCTATTTTTTAAGTCTATTTAATCATTTTAAAATTTCGCCTGAAAAAGAGCTTTATAGACTTAACTATATTTAATTAAATTTAAAATGTTAAATTCTGGGCGAAGTTCTCACAAATGTGTTCACTTCCCACATTTGGGCCGAAATCCACCCTAAGTTGTTGATCTTTGCTCATCCAACAGACGATGGTACCTGTTGTCAGATGTCGTGGGTCCCATGACTTCTGCCATTTTTCTGGCTCGTCACCATACTCGTGTCACTTTTCGGGTCTATTTTTTAAGTTTATTTAACCATTTTAAAATTCTACCCGAAAAAGAGCTTTATAGACTTAAATTTTAATTAAATTTAAAATGTTAAATTCTGGGTGAAGTTCTCACAAATGTGTTCACTTCCCACATTTGGGCCGAAATCCACCCTAAGATGTTGATCTTTGATCTTCAATGGACGATGGTACCTGTTGAGTGTTGTCAGATGTCGTCGGTCCCATAATAAGAGACATTTAAATTTTAAAGATGTGCAATAGTTTGAGATAACTATTAAATCTAATGTTAATATTATTTGTGAAAATATGAAATTGAAAAATAGTATAAAACATGAAACTTAGTTTCTAGAATAAAACAAATAACTAAATAAGAATATAAATTTTGAATATTTTATATACAATTTGAAAGGTAAACGTTAAATATAAAAAAGAAAACATTCAATATTAAATCTAAAATATTAATTTAAACTTTAACAAAATTCTTTAAAAATATGTTTACAATATATAATTTTTAAAAATAGTTTAAAAATATATATAAAAGTTCAACATAAATTTAGTGTAGTAATTTAAAGTTTAACAAAATTCTTTAAAAATATGTTTACGATATATAATTTTAAAAAATAATTTAAAAATATATATAAAAGTTCAACATAAATTTAGTGTAATATAAATTTTAATTTAATAAATAAATAAAGACTAAATATATATATAAAAGTTCATAGTTCAACATAAATTTAGTTTAATATAGATTTTAATTTAATATAATAAAAATAAGTAACTTTAATATAATTAAAATAAGTAAATTTAATATAATTAAATTTAGTCTAATATAAGTAAGTTGGAGTTTTAGTTCAAATCTTAACTATATATTTATAAAATTATAATCAACCATAATCAATGTACAAATAATTAATGGAACAAATTGAATTTAGAGGAAGATGCATTACATAAAAAAAGATCACAACATTAAATTTATTTCCATTGTTTAACAAATAATTGAAATAACGTAGCTCATACAAAAAGCATTTGAAAAACTTTAATTAATAAAAATGAAATAGAATTATAGAAAGCATTTTTAATATTTGTATCCATAAGACTCTAAGAGGCAAACTGAAACAAACTGGACTTTGGAAAATTATCATAAATATTTATGCTTTGGAAATTTACAATTTTTACGTCTAAGACTTGAGTCCCTCAAAAACTTAAAAGCCAAAATGAGTGAGCCACTGGCACTGAGTCTGTTAGGGTTTGAGGACATAGGGAAAAAAACTACTAGGGGCCCAGGGGGGCAGGGCTAGGGCACAGGTAGTGGAACTGTTTACAATTTTGCCCTAAGAATTTGGTCTTCCTTCCATGTAGAATTCTTTAGACAACATAAGCTGAGGGAATTCTTCAAGCCACATGTAGTTTGGAAAGTCATCCAGGAGCAACCATTTCCGGAGGAAGTCCTTGTCAATCCGTGCTCATTTCCTGTGACGCGTCAACTGCTCCGCATTTAGGTTCAGGAGAAACGGTTACCTGGCCACTGGTACTGTTTGGTCAAGGAGGAGAAGCTTGGATAATTCACTCACCCAAGGGATCCCCACCCCTACTTCTACAAGGACAACAACAATAATGTCGTCTCCAAGGAAGTCTTCATTAAAAACCTTCCTCAACAAAATCAACATATCCACCTTGTCTCCTCCGAGCTCCAGAAGGGATGCTAAGAAATGGGATGTAATGTCCGTGTTAACACAGTACCTATTTTAGTTTCACAGAAACTCTCTACCCAACACCATTCACACAACCTCATTGGTGAATGACCCAACCTCCTTGCAGACTGATTGGAGGGTTGGGTCTCTAACGAAGCCTAGAAAGGCCCTCTGGTCCTCTGCAGAAGTGCTTCTCAAGCGGATGGGAGTGTCCATCTTGAGAAAATAGATTAACAAATTAAACAACCTGAGCCTATAAACCTAAAACAGAGGAAGAATTTAAATACAGCTCCGACAATTTATCTACCAAATGGCAAAGGCTAATTGAAGATGAAAGAAGCAGAGATCGTATATAAATAGTTGAAGCTCTTGATTATAATAATTACTTCTTTAACTGTATTAATTGCTTTAAATTTTTTAAAATCTTTCTTATCTCTACAAATCTTTCCCATAAATGCACTATTGTGCAAAAATAGAAACAACTATAAACCAGTACCAAGTTGGCAAGTATCACATTGGAAGTTGTGGGGACAAAGTGGATTGCAATTACTGAAAAGATATTTATTAAATGAATTAAATTATCAATCGTGATTCGTGACATTTGATACGTGTCTATTAAATCCAATTCCATTCCAGACACTTTCTGGTGAGCTATGTTCTCTTCAGAAAATTGGGCCGAAATAAATCTTCAGCCATTGATCTACGATCATCGAACGGTTTAAAATCATTGATAGATTTTAGGTATGTGTCACCCTTCACGTGTCAAAGAGGTCGTGCTTATTGATACATCGTGCAGAGTCCAGACTCATTGTATTATGAATTTATGTGATGTGATGTATTAATGTAATGTGATGTGCCTTGTCTATTAATGACAATGAATTCATGAAATTGGCAATAAATTATATATTTTTCCATAAATAACAAAATATTCGCCAAAACAAATTAAATAATTTTCAAGCTGTGGATAAAAATCGCCAATACATTTAAATAATTTTTCCTTCAGAGTAAAATTTTTCGCTCATACAATTATATATTTGTTCCTTTTAACAAAATTATTCGCCTCCCACAATAAATATTTCTCCCATACAACAAGGTATTATTCGCTAGGAATTTATGGAATTTTCGTACCCTAGAAAAAAATCGCCAATACGAAATAATTTTTTTCCCCCTTTTAAAAAAAAAATTCGCCATCAATATGAAAATTTCCCCCTGAAAATAATGTCTGATTCGCCAGGATTTTACACAGTTGCCCGGGGGGTGGTTTCTTAAAGTTATCCCTGTTCTTGTCATCATGTTTGAAATCATCAGAGATCTAAGGCTAATTAGACTAAAAGGACGAATCACAAGAATCCTTAACTAATTAAACTGATTCGAAACATAATTCAATGAATTAAATGAAATAAATAAGAAGATTAAGCTAATTAAAACTCCCTATTCTCCACTTGTGCTTCCATTGTTCTTCTCCATTGTTGTTGATGTAGGTGGCTCTCATGTATTGCACTTGATTTCCTGCATAAAATAGACAACAATATTGAAGACTGTGATTCTAGATTGAATTGATAAAAGAGGTTGAATTTATAGATTTTCAACACAAAGGAGGTGAGAATTTGAACTCAAGTGTTGATTGGGAGACAGCTGAAATTAATTGATCAGTTAATAGAGTTGATTGATTTGTTAACTCATTTGATTGAGTAGTCAACTAGATTGATTGGAGAGTGAACTGAATAGATGGATTACTAAACTCATTTGATTGATTAGTGAACTGAATAGACTAGGGAGATGATTGAATTGATGGATTAGTCATAAAAAAGGTGATTTTGAGTTAAAAAGGATGATTGATGAGTTAACTGAGTTAATTGATTAGACAACTAATTTGATCAATCAGTTATGATTTTAGCATGTGTTGTAGGAATTTGAAATTGAATTTTATTTTTATTTTCAATTTGGATTTGAATTTGGTCATTCGAATGCTGAAATGCACATGAAGTTAACTAAAATTTAGATTTGGGGAAAATGTGAATTTGGAAATATCAAATTAGATTAAATGAAGTGAAATTCGAATTTGAGAGAAATGAGATGAAATTAGATGGAATTAATTGGAATTATAATTTGGGAAAATAGAGGAATTTAATTAATTAATTTAAATAATTTAAATGAAATTATTTAAACTTAGGAGATAGAATTAATTAAATAATAAAGATTATTTAATTAAGGAATAAATCATAATTAATTAGATCACCGATATTTAATTAATAATTGAGATAGGGTTAGCCGATTAAAATGATTTGAGAATAGAAATAGAATAATTAGAAGTGTTGAAAGTCGATGATTAGAAGAAATAGTTAATTTAATCAAATAATTAAATAAATACTTAATTAAATAGATGAATAATTAGTATAGAATTAATGAGACATTTTTAGGTGTCTACAATTCCAATGAACCACACACACTAACACATCCTCCAAGGTCAACATCAAATGAAACATTTAGATAAACATTAAAGCACTTTAACCAATTGGCTGAAAACTAACCTCCAATACAAATTGCATACTGTGGATCTCCATGGACCGTGGTGAGACCCAAAACACTAATCAAACTCATTCTCCAAACAAATCCCAAACCAAAAGAATATGATCCAAGTAGGATACATCACCGCAATCAACCAAAAAATTAGCTAGCTGACAACACTAAACTTAGAATATTATAACTCCACTTTTCAATCAATTCACCACCCAAAAACTCAATTAGAACATTGTACAAACCACATAAATATATCCTCCAAACTGCATCACTTGAATCCACATATCCGGAAGTCATGAGGCATTCTCTAGACCAGTTTTGATAGATAGCCTTACTATTAGAAACAACAACCAACTCTACCATCTAAGCATCAGAGGACCTACAAACTTAATAGTGCAATATATATAGAACATAAATATTATATCTAGAGCCACACCACATATCTTCACATGCTAGAGGAATGCAAAATAATCTTCCACTAGGACATTAAATACTCTTTCTTGCATAAATATTGTTTCCTCAACACCTTCACCAAACCACACATCAATACCAAAACACTCACTTACTGACCATCTACAATTCATAATGACATCAATGACAACACAAGATAGGTTGACATCAATGACAACATAGCACAACAACTCAAGTTTCTAATAGTTAGAATAATGAAGAATCTTCATGTGCATCTCAAAATCTTCAAACAACCACATATGAGACTTCTTCACTAGGCACCTTCTAGGCCATGTTCCATCCACAACCACTGATCCTATAGGGTGCTCAATATTTTCTTCATCTATAACAAGGTCTTCCAATTTAAATTTTGCCTCAACACGATGACACAAATAATAATGTGTTCCTTCGCCATTATCTTTAGCTATAATTTTTGCATTAACATACCCTACAATGATATTTACATTGAATGAGGGGAATTTACTAAAAAAAAAAGGTAAAATATTGAATTTAAATTTACATGTGGATAATTTACCCAATTAGAAAAAACATGCTATCAAATTCAATTGATGCTTCCACCTCTATGAGTTGTAGTGTTGTTGGGATTCGATACATCTCAAGCAGGCTCAGAGGCTTCAAGTACCATTTTTCCACCCACTCCTTTGAGTCACACTCATTTTAGGTTTGATATATGTATGAAGAACAATAACATATCATCCATCACACATAGATACTACATGATCTTGTATTGGAGTGTCTAAAAGAGTGTAGCTCACTCAATCATGCCAATGTACAAAAATCCTCATATTTTGTAATGTTAGTATAATCTACCAACCAAAAAATATACAAACTATATACTTACCTTCATTACCTAGACCTATTGTAACATTACACACTTGATGATATATTTTGAATATTTTAACTTTGCATTGTCTTTGTACTTTAACTATTCTTGTGCTAAAGCTCTTTTAATAAATGCTCCTACACCATCATGCTCTGCCTTTCCATGTCCCACCTTAGATAAATTCACATATGTTGAACACCAATGATATTATGCGTCATGATCAACTAATAAATGTCTAGGTTTTCTTGAATTGTGATGTATAATTATCTGACCATATGATATGTTCACAGAATGATATGATCTTGCTAACCAAACCATGGTAGAAAATTGAAAACAACCTTGCAAAAACTCAATAGAATGCATGTGACCATCACTAATGTAAAAATGACACTCCCTCAATATCTTTGTCCTCCTCCATACTATCACCTTAATGAATAAATTCTATATGCGCAAATATAGAAACCTATGTGGATTTGTAATACTACGATTGCATCTCATTTTGTGTGTGTTGTGTGGAGTTTATTGTAAAGTCAACAATTGAAATAATGGTATTAAGTGGAAATGTGTCCTTGTATAGTATGAATTATGATTCTGGCATGTCTTGCATACTCATACACTATATTATCATGAAAAATGCCCATAAACTAATACACTAGAATCTTTTCTCAAACCAATTCACACCTTTAATTACTTTGTCATCTTTTAAAATGTAGGTCATTATCTCGTTTTTGTCAAATTCCACTAGTTTGTTTCCATCTACATGTGGACTCTCCATGTGTTCACAAATTGGTAAATGTTGCAAGTTACCACAATAAACACACATGTCATCCAAGCAATGCTTCTTCTAATATAGTTGACCATCTACTCTTTCACATCAGATGCTAGATATGAAATCCCTTGAAGATCTAAGTGGAGCCTTTATGTTACATTCATGCAAAACATTGCTAGTATGCAAATATACACACATATGTCAATAAAGATCATAATATTGAGAAAAATCAATATGTGCTCTACAACAATAAGTTGTGTGTGTGATTTATTTTGACATAAAATGGCTTTACCATTTCAAAGAATCTTTGACTAATTTTAATTTGGGGATACATATCTAGAAACTTGGCAAAAAATAGTGTTTGAGTCAAATAAAAAAAATGCTTTTGGTTTGGATCACAAATTTGACTATCAATCTTCCTTCTCACATCTCTTTGATTGGGAGAGATTCTTGTGTTATTCTTCCAAAATTCTTCAATTAGGTATCTCAAGGCTTTGACAATTTTGAATGCCCATAATTCATTGTTATTTGGATCCTTCACTCTTTGATGCCTTTTCATGGTTCTCATTAGAGTTTTTCTACAATATTGAATGTCCAATTCTTTTGTCCAATAATACAAAATTCTCTAGTTGTCATAGATCATACAATCTTTGCTTCATCTCTTTTGTGTGATAGGTGTTTTGCTTGCAAATGATTCTTGGCTCTTGTGGTTGATCATCAACTTCTACATGATATTAGAGCTTTTCTATCAAGTTCTTTTCCGCAGGCTTGATGGATCTAATCTAAGGTGATTTTTTTGTGCACTTTGGGGTCAAACAGAGGCTGCCATCGCATCCACAACATTGAAGAACCCTAAGATAAACTGTTGTTTCATCAAAATCAGAGCAGTTGAAATTTTGGGTCAATTTGGTCGAGGGCACACAAATTGAGGCAAAATATGAGGGGTATCTAAAAAATTTGGACACTTTGGTTCAAAACGAAGGTCACCATCGCACTCAGAAGGCCCAAAAACCTTGTGATGGCCTATCAAAATTGAAGATCGGGAAATTCTTGGAAAAAATTTTCAAAAAAGTTTCTATCTTTAGAAAGTTTTCATTTTCAACAAATTTATGTTTTCAAAAAGTTTATATTTTCAAAAACTCTCTATTTTCGACAAGTTTCTATTTTTGGAAACTTTTTTAATTTTTGTAAAGTTTCTATTTTTGGAAACTTTCTATTTTTCAATAAGTTCCTCTTTTCAGAAAATTTTCATTTTTGGGGTCTCTTCAAGCCTTCCAAGCCCTAAAAAGAAGTGTGTGGTTTTTTGCCCATAACTTCATTATACAAAGTCAAAATCAAGCAAACGAGATATCATTGAAAAGTTGGTTCTGTAGTCACATAAATCTGTCCACTTAATTAAATGAATATTTAGTATTTATTTGATTATTTAACCATCAATCAATAATTAATTAAATTAATATTTAATTAATTTATCTTAACCCTCTTCCCCTATTAATTAAATAAATTATTCAATTTATTTGATTTAATTCACTTAACCAAATTCAGACCATTAATTAAATAAATAAATCATATTTGTTTAACTAAATCTTCTCTCACATTTAAATAAATTAATATTTATTTAAATCCCCCAAAATCCTATCTCTCGCATTTAAATAAATTAACATTTATTTAAATCACCTTTATCCTCCACCCACTTGCATTTTCCTACAAATGCAAGTTGCACAACTATTTTAAATAAATAAATTATTTATTTAAAATCCTATTTATCCTCACCCACTTGAAACTTTCCCTTAAAGTCTTCAAACTCAATGGCTTCCTTCTAGAGTCTTCTTAAGCCTTTAATGGTTTCCCTTAAAGTCTTGAAACTTAATGGCTTCATTCTAGAGTCTTCTTAAGCCTTTAATGGTTTCCCTCAAAGTCTTCAAGCATTTAATGTTTTTTCTTCCTTTTTCTCATGTAAATAAATTAAGATTTATTTAAATAAAATCCAAAATTTGCATTCACATTTAAATAAATTAATATTTATTTAAATATCTATCCAAATGCAAATTACACCATTTAATTGAAATAAATGATTTTATTTTAATTGAAAATCCCAAAATGCCTTCCACTTGCATTCTCCTACAAAATCCACTTGCATGCTTAAATCCCTTCTAGATTCTTCTAACTCCTTCTAATTAGCCTAATCCTATCCTAATCATTGTCACATTCCTAAATAAAAGGATGTCACTTCTCAAAAACCTCCAAAGTCTTCAATAACCATTAAAGGCTTTATGTCTTCAAATGGTTAACCTCTAAAGTCTTCCAAACCATTAAAGGCTCTTACATAACCATTTATGGTTAACTCACCTTTTACCTTTGGTTAGAGACTTTCCTCTAACTTAACCATCCTTTTGACTCATGGGTCTCTTCAAAGCATTTATTTCTTTGACTAAGGTAACCATTTAATCCTTGCACATTCCTTTATCCCTTGGATAAAAGAAATATCCATTAACCTAACCCTAACCCAACCCCCTAGGGTAACCATCATGTCCCCTCAAGCATTCAATGCTCCTTATCTCTCCTCTCAATCCTCCTCATGGTGACACTTGTCAACATGGGATTGGGTTGAAAGTCTCACATGGATTGAATATCTTTCAATCCTAACCCTTGTTAAGATAGCTCAATCTTAACCCTTCATTTCCCCATTTCTTCTATAAATAGAACCCTTCTCCTCAAGAAAAGAAGGAAGCATTAGAGTATTGTTGTTATACTGGTATTAGCACAGCACTTTTTCATAGCATCACTATCTACACTTGCATAGCATTTGCTTATCATATTCAACCATCTTGAATCTCCATATGGTATCCATGGCTAGTGCTAAAAGCTGAGAGCTACACTCATGTGGAACTTGGAGAGGAGAGGAACAAGGGAGGAGCAACTATGGGCATCTTGATTAGCATTTGGAGGAGTATAGTTTATCTATTCTATGTTTGTATGTTTTCTATTTCATGCTTAATATCTCTCTTGATATGCCTCTTTAGGATAATCTTTTGTTGCTAACACTAACGTTTGTTTCTTGTGTTCTTGTGTGTGTTGCCATCAAACAGATTTTCTAATCTTTTTTGCAGAGCATCATTTGGTGAACTCGACGTGAATCTAACACAAGATTTCTCTACAAAACTACTAACTTTTTTTTGTTTAAATTGCCACACAGGTTGCGCTTTAGTGCTTTCGTGTTAAATAGCACTTCTTTGTTTACATAGAGTGGCGCTATTGTAACAGAGAGTTGTAAATTTTTTTATTGTAACCGAAAATCAAAACCTAGGCTTGTAGAAGCCCACCAATACCTCATTTTTTTTTAATTTTTTGGACTAACTGTTTTGTTTGTTTATGCAGGATTGGAGGAGTTAGATTAGAAAGCATTGAATTCGTTCTTTCACTTTGTTTTCAAAGTTGGATTAAAACAAATTCATTGTCTCTTTTGGCTTAAAAATTGAACCTCACATTTTCATTTTGGATCATAAAAAGAATCACATCTTTAGTTTTGGTTTGTAAAAAGAACCCCACTTGCAAAATAAAAAGAACCACAAACTTCAAAGTTTATTTGCAAGTTAGGAATAATCTTGATTTTGGTGCTTAAAATCAACAACACAACTTTCATCTTCCATCAACTTAAGGAAATTCATAATCAACATTTCGTTTTGGGGCCAACTAAAAAGAACAAGCCATTTTTTTTTCTTCAAAGTTCAAAAGCGATTTTACTTCAAGCAAAAACATGTTTTTCAATTCAATTGACTAGGATTCCAAGTTCCTAGTTTACAACACATTTTGCCTTTGAAAGCTAAAAAGAACACCATGATTGTTGGAGCAACATCTCCAAATAGTTAGATCACATTGCAATGATAATCAGTTAAAAAGAACAAGTGCTTTTTCGTGATTGGCACACTTGTGCAAATTTTGTCGAGTGGTCCTACTTCTAACACACATTATCCTCTCCCTTGGCTTTCGTGGTCCTAGGTGCAAGAGAAAAGTGTTAGTAACACTCAAATTTTATATTTTTAAGAGAGGCCTACCAAGAGACACATCACTCTTGGGAATGACATCGCGCGGTAAATCTTTCGAGTCGCTATAGAAATCAAGTGTGAGCAAAAGTTGTAGCCTTGGGTATAGTTGTTCTTACAGTGTAACTTGCTGAAAGGACAAATAGGCCCCACCACAAGTTACAAGACTCTTAAGTGAGTCACTGCAGAATGAACTTATGTTCAAAAATATCAAAAATTACTAAACACCTTTAAGTAGTAGCCCACCTGTTCTATTGATTGAGGATATTTGTGATAAATTCAGTGCAAGAGCATAGATGGCTTTGCTCCCAAGATACTTACCATACATATTTCCTTGAGTAGAAACATAGCTTTTTGAAAAGTCACTTGTGGCTTGATGAAAGTGATGACTCCCTCATCATAGGGATCATCTATTTGGTATGCTCGTGCAAGACTTAGTATATCACATCCTTACCTGCCATGGCGAGATTCATAAGGTATGTAGTACCAAAGTCAAATAAATATCAAGATGTGGGCTGAACTTATCGCAACTGGCCATTTGACCTTAGGGATAAAGAGTGTTTGAAGTGTTTTTCGTTTTTAGTCAAGACCAGTGCAAATTGAGCCGACTTCAGGCTTTGGAAAATACCTAAAATACATTTAAAGAAAAGGGTCATAAAAATTCCAAGGATTGGGTTGATCTAGACCCATACTTATTTGTGTCTTTTTGAGGCAACATTCTTGTGTTTGTGTGCTTGCTTTGTTTTCTTGTCAAAGAAAAATCAAAAATCAATTCCAAAATAAGTATTCATCCAACACAAACATTTTCAAAAACAAAAGATCAAAAAACCAAGAGCAACAACAAAAGTGTCGAATTATATGACCATTCTTCACATCTTGAGAAAGCAGAATCTTCATCAACACATCAACTTGAAAAAAATACCATTGATCTCAAAGGCTCTTATCAAAAGGAGGAAATTCTTCTATCTTAATAGACAAATCTTTGTCTCTCATAGAACCTTCCTACATCACATGCGTCTATATCTTCAAGGGAAATCAAACAAATTTGATCAAGTCATTAAACCGCAGAGCTTTTATGCAATATCGAGCTTTGAGTTATCACAAGAACAAAGGAGGCAAAATCAATCCTAACTTCTTTCCCGACATTTGCATCACATATAATGTAGCTCGGGAAGAACCACCAACTCCCGAAAGAGAAGAGGAAGAATTTGTCCCATATGTAACACGAAGCTTTTATTGAAGTTCACATTTTCATCCATTATCATATCCATATCTCATCAAATCCACTTCCAACTCTCAAAACATCAAGAGGTTTTTATCCTAAGTTCTATTTCAATATTGCTTGAATCAAACACAACACATCACTTTTTAGAGTGTCTCTATATCTAGAATAAACTCATCCTAAGAGACATTTCTACGCAGGTTAAAACTAGTCTATGAGTGAATCCTCTCATTACTAGGTAGTTGAGTTTGTAACACATCTTAAATTCCTCTACACCTTATCACATCAAACTTTGTCAATCAAACACAACAAGCAATTCAAGAAAGAACTTTGGTACCATCTACCTTTAGTGCTAGAGATTCATATGAGAAACACTTCACCAAACATCAATCTTTCATTTCATCACCAACTCATCATCATTTTCATCAAACTTCAACAAAAACTTATAAACAAAATGGCTCATACCAGATCAAGATCTAGACAACAAGAAATTGAAGAGGAAGAGGAAGAAAATATCAATGAGTTCCAAGAAGCCCTAGGAGAAAATATAAATGATGAAAATCCAGGCACTCCTACTCCTACGGCAATAGAAAGGGCACAACACAACCCTCTCTTTAATAGACTTTTTGATGAGATACTCAAGAGTAATGTTGATGCTCACTTTTTAAGACTTGCTCAAGAAGGAGCTAAACTACCCTCTGACTTTGATGTTGTACAACTAAGACAAGCATCAGAATGCCAAAGTCGTAATGAGGATGAAAGAGGCCAAGAACACATTAGATACAACCTTCATCAAGGTAATCCCCCACCTCCTCCTCCTCCAAATGAAATAGAAATGTTGCGGCAACAAGTTGAAAATCTCGCCCAACAACTTCATAGTGGTGTGAAAACTAATCAGTTTTCACTTAATGACATTTGTCCCTATCCTTTTGATAGGAATCTTCATATGCCACCTTTTCCACGAGGGTTTGAAACACCCAAGTTTGAAAAGTACCGAGGAAAAGGAGATCCTCGTGATCATGTTAGAGAATTCCATTCAGCTTGCCTCGAAGTGGCATACGAAGATACATACCTAATATGACTTTTTCCCCAAAGCTTGGGAGGAACAACCACATCATGGTTTTCCCGATTACCAGGTGGCATTAGGACATTTGAAGAACTCATCCAGAAATTCCTGGCACATTACTCACACAAAATTGAACGTGATATCACAATGGCTGATCTATGTAACACTAAACAAAAACCAGGTGAGCTTTTTTTCAGTCTTTCTGCAACGATGGCGTCAAATGTCTAGCAGACGTTCTCTTCAGTTACCTGAACAAGAACTAGTGGAAATATTTATTTCCAACTTAAATGACGAAATGAAATTTCACCTAGACGTAAAAGACACAGACTCTTTCAATGACATGATCACAAAAGGCTTAAAATGCGAGCGGGCTCTCATAAAAAAAGGGCTTATCAAAATATATAATGAACCAAAGGATGGCCCTCGCCCACGCTTCATTAGTGACAAGCCTAACTTCTGGAACAAAAACAAAAACGTCATCAACGACGAGGTTGTGGATGCAAGAACTACCAAAAGTGCACAACCTATGGTACGATTTGCAGGACAGAACCCCCCACCCAAGAATAACATAGTTGCTCCTCCAAGTCAAGGACACAATACATCTCAAGAGGAACCTAGACAACGTCAACAAAATTTTAAACCTAAACGAACATACACTCCCTTAGGGGAACCCATTGAAATGGTGTTACGTCAGTTGGTTTCTCAAAATCTGGTGACCTTATCCAAAACATCAAATTATGAACCTCAAGTCAAACCTTCATGGTGGAGGGATACTGAACATTGCGATTTCCATCAAGGGAAAGGACATAAGACAAGCAATTGTCATAGATTGAAAGATCTTATTTAGGATCTTATTGATCGAGGTGAAATCAAAATTGAAGGACATGACCCAAAGACAACAAAAAATGATCATCTCATGTTTAAAAATCCACTTCCATCACAAGATCAAAGGGGTCCTTCCACTTCAAGGAGAAACACAGATACTACTGATTATACGCAAGCCACATATAATTACACTGTGAATCACCTATATGATTCCAATGAACAAATTGCAGCTATTAACATAAAAAATCCCAGCTCCACTTGCAATGTTGTTACATGTCGCGGCAAGATTACTATAAAAGAAGCTCCACAAGGCACCCCATCTATCCCAAAGTAGTATAACCTTGTGGACCAATTAGATAAAGCGCCCACACTAATATCTATCTTAGAGCTATTGCGCCTATCTCCATCTCATAAAACAATCTTGGATCAAGCTCTCCAAGAGGCGTCAGTCCCTGCAAACCTTAATACAAATCAGTTCCAAGCTATGGTTGGAAACCTAAGATCATCACCTTGTCTCACTTTCTCTGAAAGTGACAAAACATCCTTCCAGCAACCTCAGAACGCCTCACTCCACATTGAATGGTTTATCAACCAACATAGGATCAAGCGAGTCTTGATCGATAATGGAGCAGGCCTGAATATATGTACGCTGCAATTAGTCATAGCTTTGGGATATGCAATTGAATTAGTGGATCCCCGCAAGAAGCTCACAATCAAAGCCTATGATGATGCATAACATTCATCCAAAGGAGTTGTTGTGCTACCAATCTGAGTAGACCTAGTGGTGAAGCACATCATATGTCAAGTTCTGGACCTTCCTCTGCCATATAATTTGTTGTTAGGAAGACCTTGGATACATGCCATGCAAGCCGTTCCATCCACCTACCATCAGTGTATCAAGTTCCCTCATAATGGTGTAGAAATCACAATCTTGGGCGATGCAAACCCCTTTGCATATTGTCTTAATATAAGTCATCAACTAGAGATTACCGTTCCCAATAATAGAGAAGCCATCTCATCCATATCACACGTAAATCCAACCTCTCTTTCCAATTCAAACACCACTATACCCAAGCAAGAGAAGCTCAAGATGAAAATAGTAGAGAAAGGTCCTGGGGAGTACAATTTGAGCCAACCCTTTTGTGTTGGACAAATGCCTACTTCTCCTAGAACTCATGGTCAACCTCAACAGTTACTTCAAATGCCACTAATCAAGCCAGCATGTACTTTGACACCTTTCATCCTTGGAAAGAGTCAAGAAGAGGAAACCAGAGATGAAGACTTAGCAAAATGGATCTATAAAGATCCTATCACCATCGACATTCCGCAAGCTAAGCTTCCCTCAGATCAATATGGAAAAGGCCTTCTCATTATGCAAAGAATGGGTTATGATGGTCAGAGTGCTTTGGGACCTTGCAAGCAAGGATGACATGAATCGCTGCAGCCAGAATTAAAGCCCAAAGATAACACAGGACTAGGCTTTCAAAAGGAGATCTTTCCTAAACTCAAATTCAAAGGGAAACCCAACAAACCACTATATCGACCTATTACAAAGAGGTCACCTTTGATTATATCAGCAACACCATGCACCACACCAACTGCTCCATTAAGGCTAAAAATCCCAGCAAAACCATCTACAACACCCTTCATCCCACCAATCAAACCAGCGATCCCATCAGCAATAGCAATAACATCAATAGCACCATTAGCAGTAGCAACTGTATCAGAACCCACAACAGTATCTATGACACTAGCAGTTCCAGTAGAAGCAGCAGAGTCAACACTACCAATACTCCCCGTATCAGATTCATTGATCCCCATAATCCTTCCTGCAACACCAATCATTTCATCTACAAAATCAATCACACCTGTAGTGTTTAACTCAAAGGACATCCCAATATGGTATAGTAATCAGATACTAGAAAGCGACTCATAGACTGACTCACATGAACGGGAATTTGATTCCATCCATCTTAATATTTCAGATAAGGAAGACACATCACTACCTCCACCCCGCAAAGACATCCCTATTTATGAAGAAGCACAGATAAAGACCTCCTGGGTTCTTGAGTTGGAAACTTCTTCCACAGACCCTACGTCACATCCTACGCCTGATTCTGATAGGGAGAGTACCATCGATGACCTTCACCATAACGTCTTAACCCTCACTGACACATCTAATGAACTTAACCTAATCGATGAGGTAATGCCCATTATCCATCCCGAACTCATCGAATGGAACCAACCCAATCCCCCATGCCTTGATCACTTCCAAAATGATGAGGCAATCATTGACTTTTTGCAATTACGGGATAACATACCAAGCAGGATCACAAAGATGGATTTGCCATAGAACTTAATAGCACAACATACTTTGGAGCGGATGCCAAACCTTTCAGCTACAAAAATATAACAATAAAACATGGATCTTCCAGTGAAAACCAAACTGTGGCATTGATTGATCCCACAAAAGTAAAAAGAAAGAGTGTATCCAATGGTGAAAACCTCTCTGAGGTGCCTGAGGATGAAAGGTTTGGCATCCTCCCCTCTAGTACACAACATGAACGGTCAACGATTCTCATCGAGGAAACAAAAAAATACAACGCGGGGACTCCTGAAACTCCTCACCACATACATCTGGCATCTCTTTTGACTTCAGAGGATCAACCCAAGTTTGTTGAGTTCTTCCAGAAATGCCAGATTAACTTTGCATGGTCATATGCAGAAATGCCTGGTCTTGATCTAGATTTAGTCATGCATCACCTCACCATCGTCGTAGGAGCCAAGCCTATCAAGCAGAAACTTCACAAGATGCATCCTCAGATTGCAGTAGTCAAAGCAGAACTTAAGAAACTGCTGGATGTTGGTTTTATTAGACCAATTGATTATGCAGATTGGATCTCCAATATTGTGCCTGTCGACAAACCAAATGGGGGTATCCATATTTGTACTGACTTCAGAGATCTGAACAAGGCATGTCCTAAAGATGACTTCCCCCTACCAAACATCGACATAATAGTGGACCTAACAGCAAGACATGCCATGCTTTCACTCATGGATGGCTTATCAGGGTACAATTAGATAAAGATCGCACCAGAGGATCAATATAAGACAACCTTCACATGTCCATGGGGCACATACTGCTGGAATGTAATGCCTTTTGGTCTCAAGAATGCAAGAGTGACCTATCAAAGGGCAATGACCACTATCTTCCATGATATGATGCATACCATAATGGAAGATTATGTTGATGACTTACTAGCAAAATCACTCACAAGAGAAGGTCATCTGGACATATTAGAGAAAATCTTTGATAGACTAGAACAATATCATGTTCGACTCAACCCAAAGAAATGTGTCTTTGGAGTAACCTCGGGGAAACTTCTAGGATACATTGTCTCAAGCAAAGGCATTGAGGTCGTTCCAGCAAAGGTCAAGGTAATCATGAACATGCCACCACCAAAGAACATCAATCAGCTAAGGACATTACAAGGGCGACTACAGTCCATCTGAAGATTCATTGCACAGTTGGCAAATAAGTGTCACCCTTTTACACACCTACTACAAAAAAATATCCGCTTTCAGTGGGATACCAAATGCTAGCAAGCATTCCAGATGCTTAAAGACTACCTCATGAATACACCATTGCTAATCCCACCAGATCTGAATAGACCTCTATTACTCTATATTTCAGCAACAAATACAACATTAGGAGTTCTATTGGCTCAACACAATGCAGAAGGGAAAGCGTGTGTTGTTTACTACATCTCTCGCACACTGGTTGGCTATGAACTCAATTACACACCTATTGAGCGAGCTTGCCTAGCAGTAATCTTGGCAGCCACTAAACTGAGGCACTATTTGTTGACACATAAAGTACAGCTAATTGCAAAAATTGATCCACTCAAATACTTACTCAGCAAAGAAGCATTGACAGGCCGCTTGGCCAAGTGGGTGATGATTCTAAGTGAATTTTATATCGAGTACGTGGACCGTAAAGCTATCAAAGTCCAAGTTATTGCAGATCAGTTGGCCAATGCTCCCCTCATGGGCGATCATCCTCTCATTTCCAAATTTCCAGATGAAGAGATATTCATGATCACAACAGCACAACCATGGAAACTATACTTTGATGGTTCATACACTAGGCATGGCTCGGGGGCAGGCATTCTGTTTATCACACCTCAAGGTGACAGTATCCTGAAGTCTTACAGGCTTACATTTCCATGCACAAACAACATAGCTGAATATGAGGCCTTGATCACAGGACTCGGGCTAGCCATACAATGGAAATTACAAGAACTACAAGTATATGGCGACTCCCAACTGGTCATTCGACAAGCAATAGATGAATATCAGACCAAGGATGACAAACTCATGATGTACAAACAAATGGTGGACAAATTAAAAACATCATTCACTACTATCACCTTTTAGCAGATACCCAGAGATCAGAATCGAGCTGCTAACGCTATGGCTACCATTGCATCTCTCCTAGATCTTCCACATAATTCAACACGCTATGAGTTCTTGGTAGAACAACTTTGGATTCCAGCTTATGATATCCCCGAATCCGAGATGATATGTTGCCTTATCGGTTCTGAATCCCCATGGTATGGTGAGTTCTACACCTATCTACGTGATCACATACTTCCTCCTAACCAATCAAATAACCAACGTAAAACCTTCATTCGCCAAACCGCTTGATATACCATTATTGCTAAAACCCTATACCGACGCAGTCTTGATGGTACTCTCCTTCGATGTTTGGAACAAGATGAGATAACAAAGGCCTTGGAAGAGGTACATGAAGGAATTTATGGAACTCATGCAAGTGGTCCGTCACTAGCCAAGAAACTCCTACGCGCTGGATACTATTGGGCGTCTATGGAAAAAGACTCCTATTACTTTGTCAGAAAATGCAAAAAATGCCAAGTTCATGGAGACCTGATACATGCACCAGCACAGGAATTACAACCAATCACAACACCATGGCCTTTTTGTTAATGGGGCCTTGACCTTGTGGGTAAAATCCATCCATCTTCATCCAATGATCACAAATTCAATATTACCGTTGTCGAGTACTTCACAAAGTGGATCGAAGTTGTTCCACTTACCCAAGTCACTGGCAAGCAGATCGCCTCATTCATCCTTAATTACATCATCTGCCAGTATGGTGTACCCATGTCCATCATCACAGATAATGGTCTTCCTTTCAAAAATCAGGATGTCTGTGAACTCTGTGAGAAATTTCACATCCAACACCGCTTTTCCACTCCCTATTACTCACAAGGCAATGGTCAAGCCGAAGCATCAAACAAGAACATATTAAGAATCCTCAAGAAGACAGTCAATAATGCCGATCGTGATTGGCACGTTCAATTGAATCCAACACTATGGGCGTATCAAACTAGCATTTGAACCCCTACAGGCGCAACTCCCTACTCACTGGTCTATGGAGCAGAAGCTATCTTGCCTATCGAATTTGAAATACCATCACTACGGATTTCCTTGCATAATCTCATTGATGATGAAGCATACCGAGTATCACGTCTTCAAGACTTAGAGCTACTTGATGAGAAGTGACAAGCTGCATACAATCACCTCAAGGCCTATCAACAGTGCATGAGCAGAAGCTATAATCATCAGGTTAGACCTTGTACATTCGAGGTAGGTGATCTTGTTCTTTCGAGAGAATCCTCATAACCAACCAAACTGAGAACATCAGGGGAAGTTTGAATCAAATTGGCTGGGTCCATATGTTATTACTGCTGTATTTGGGTCTGAGGCATATCAGTTGGCTACTTCAGAAGGAGAACCGCTAACAGATCCAATCAACAACATGCACCTCAAACGGTTTTATACCTAAAAGCTGTACAGAAAAACACCAAAAACATTTAGATAAATGTCCTGAAGAAAATACAAAAAACATCAAAATAGTAAAGAAAAATCATGCATCCAAATGGTGAACAACCACTCTAGTGGCACCTTGGGTAAGTACGATGGTGAAAACCTGGCAAACATGCATCACTCGTAAAGGCTATGGCTCCATTGTCTTTCAGGCTTGTTGCGATCACATTCATTACATACACACATCCATCCGCTCAAACCATGGTTTGTTATTGATCTGCAATCAAGAAAAGTACTTCATGCGTCTTGCATCCCGCTTTTTTTCATAGTCATGTCTAACATTGGGGGCAATGCGCTTAACCTATTGATGGAAGTGGATTTTGCATTACTTGTGATTCATTGGGTTCTTCATTCAAAATTGTCTCACAAAATACCAAAAACATTCAAAATAATCACACAATACCAAAAACATTGGAAAACTATCTCACAAAATCCAAAAACATCAGAAAACATCAAAAATCAATCAAAAACATGGCAACACGTTGTACATACTCATCCGAGTAGACACCAAACAAACATTGTACAATACTCAAATGATGATCACTTATCAAATTGACCAAACAACCAACATCAACACACAGACTGTCTTAACAAGGATTCATCCTTCCTTACCAAAACAAAGACATGGTGACATTTTCTTTGACAAGAAAAGTATGTTTAAGCTATCAAATACTTGGTTGATTTGTAGGTTATTCATTCATTTATATATATCAAGTTCCTACGCTACTCCGGGATATCCACAAGTGATTAGAGTGGCTTGGATGGTTCCTAAGCATTGTTTGAATGTCTTCTGTGAATTATTGCGATGAAGTTCTGGGGCATGTACTAATGGTGTCTATGTGGGAAGTTCACTAAGTTACGTGATCATATGCAAAATATAGTCATAGATCACTACGGCTTGCTGACTACAACATATACCTCGACCATATGAGCATGAACCATTATCAAGGGTCCATATCCTTTATTCTTTATATATATGTTGTTTGCTTGCAGGTACAATGCTCCATCTTTGGTTCCTACTGCCTCATCCAAGCTCAATAATGGTTTATCTCTTACTACAGTATGAACTTGTCTCGAGATATGATCGACAAAAGATCAAGGAGGACGTTCCAAGTCATGCATGAAAGGAGATAATCCTTGTCTATTCTGCAAGCAATACTCAGGTTAACTTGATCCATTATATCAAGTTGCTTGCATTAACTTGCTATATCAAAATCCATGAAAGGAATACTCAGGTCATCTTGAATCATTATGTCAAGTTGCTTGTATTTTCTTACAACATTTTAAAGCTCAATGATGAAAAATAAAGCACTATGGATCGTCATTCCATCTCATCTGTATATATTACATTCCATACATCCATACATTCATAAATAGCTGCATATCATTCATACATAGCAATGACAATGGATACTCTATTTTCCTCTTCTTCCATAGGAATGAGCCATAGGTCCTCTATTTCTTCTATCTAACATCGAACCCCCCTCACCCTCCCTATCTTGATCATCAACATCACCATAATCCCTTCATCATGTCCCATCAACCCAATCAAGCCACGTTCATCACCATCCATCTCTAAATAGGCGGGACTGTGTTTCCCATCCTAAGTCATCCTATAAATCAAGCAAGTTACTCTATCTGCATAGGTACATCGACTCCCATACACCTAGACTATCAACAGATACTCTGATCAAGTATCTTCGGGTCTCAACAGGTAATCGATCATGGTAATCCTAGACTACATCAAACATTTATCATAACGACCTAGTCTCAACAGGGCTGCTATGATTCACCACAATCATCCATCCCACACACACACTATCAATTGCTCAATCAATCCAACACAATCACAACAGACAATTACATCAATTGTCTAAGTCTCAACGAGTATTTTGCTTCCTATACCTTGACTTCATCGGGCAATTACATCAATTGTCTAAGTCACCAACAAGTCACTTTGATTCACTTACTCAGACTTTATCTTGTCCAAGCAAACAACTGACATCAACTATCATGCTTTGACTCGACCAGGGCAATTAAACCGATTGCACCCGATTGTCCAACCAATTTTGATCAATTGTGCAGTATCAATCAAAAGCACAACACCACATTTGCACTGTATCCCCTGCATAACCTACGGGTACTCACTGGCTTGCCATTTCTCCGTATTCACTTTGTTTTCTTCCATTCTTTCACCGTTATTGCTAATTTATTTTATTCTACCTACCCTCCACTTCTCGTTCTTTTTCGAGAGATCGCCTGATTCTTCAAAAAAAAAAATCAGCCCATCTCTCAAGGGGGCATACCACCCACTAAATTAACATTTATGGGGCATATTTCTTCACACCTATTTTTCTTTCTTTGAAACGATGCGATAAAACTGCACCGTCTCAAAGAGGGGCAAATGTAGTCACATAAATTTGTCCACTTAATTAAATGAATATTTAGTATTTATTTGATTATTTAACCATCAATCAATAATTAATTAAATTAATATTTAATTAATTCATCTTAACCCTCTTCTCTTATTAATTAAATAAATTTTTCAATTTATTTGATCTAATTCACTTAACCAAATTCAGACCATTAATTAAATAAATAAATCATATTTGTTTAATTAAATCTTCTCTCGCATTTAAATAAATTAACATTTATTTAAATCACCTTTATCCTCCACCCACTTGCATTTTCCTACAAATGCAAGTTGCACAACTATTTTAAATAAATAAATTATTTATTTAAAATCCTATTTATCCTCACCCACTTGAAACTTTCCCTTAAAGTCTTCAAACTCAATGGCTTCCTTCTAGAGTCTTCTTAAGTCTTTAATGGTTTCCCTTAAAGTCTTCAAACTTAATGACTTCCTTCTAGAGTCTTCTTAAGCCTTTAATGGTTTCCCTCAGAGTCTTCAAGCATTTAATGTTTTTTCTTCCTTTTTCTCATGTAAATAAATTAAGATTCATTTAAATAAAATCCAAAATTTGCATTCACATTTAAATAAATTAATATTTATTTAAATATCTATCCAAATGTAAATTACACCATTTAATTGAAATAAATGATTTTATTTTAATTGAAAATCCCAAAATTCCTCCCACTTGCATTCTCCTACAAAATCCACTTGCATGCCTAAATCCCTTATAGATTCTTTTAACTCCTTCTAATTAGCCTAATCCTATCCTAATCAATGTCACATTCCTAAATAAAAAGAAGTCACTTCTCAAAAACCTCCAAAATCTTCAATAACCATTAAAGTCTTTATGTCTTCAAATGGTTAACCTCTAAAGTCTTCCAAACCATTAAAGGCTCTTACATAACCATTTATGGTTAACTCACCTTTTACCTTTGGTTAGAGACTTTCCTCTAACTTAACCATCCTTTTGACTCATGGGTCTCTTCAAAGCATTTATTTCATTGACTAAGGTAACCATTTAACCCTTGCACATTCCTTTATCCCTTGGATAAAAGGAATATCTATTAACCTAACCCTAACCCAACCCCCTAGGGTAACCATCATGTCCCCTCAAGCATTCAATGCTCCTTATCTCTCCTCTCAATCCTCCTCATGGTGACACTTGTCAACATGGGATTGGGTTGAAAGTCTCACATGGATTGAATATCTTTCAATCCTAACCCTTGTTAAGATTGTTCAATCTCAACCCTTCATTTCTCCATTTCTTCTATAAATAGAACCCTTCTCCTCAAGCAAAGAAGGAAGCATTAGAGTATTGTTGTTATACTGGTATTAGCATAGAGCTTTTTCATAGCATCACTATCTACACTTGCATAGCATTTGCTTATCATATTCAACCATCTTGAATCTCCATATGGCATCCATTGCTAGTGCTAAAAGCTGAGAGCTACACTCATGTGGAACTTGGAGAGGAGAGGAACAAGGGAGGAGCAACTATGAGCATCTTGATTAGCATTTGGAGGAGTATAGTTTATCTATTTTATGTTTGTATGCTTTCTATTTCATGTTTAATATCTCTCTTGATATGCCTCTTTAGGATAATCTTTTGTTGCTAACACTAGCGTTTGTTTCTTATGCTCTTGTGTGTGTTGCCATCAAACAAATTTTCTAATCCTTTTTGCAGAGCATCAGGTTCCATCACCAATCTTATTTTGTAGGTGGTTTGGTCAAAATCTGCACCAATTTTTTATACTAGGCCTCTAAACTCAACCTTCAATTTCACACTTTTGGGGCCATATCTTACACATCCAAACTCCATTTTTTGACTTCCATACATCGTTGAAAATCTCTCAAAGTCTCCTATTCAAATATAGGGTCATTGTTTGCATAATTTTTATTTTGTACTCATAGACATCAATCTTGTCTTTTTTGGGCTACATGCAAATTGGGTCTCTATTTGTATTGAGGGTTTATGTTTTTGTATAATTTTTGTAGATTATCTTGAGGAGTGAATCATGTATAAGGATCGTAGGTGTAAATATTATGTGAGAAATCAACATGGACATGAAATATGTCCATATTTATCACATGATGCTTTTCAACTCTTGGTTGAGTGTGCATTAAAATATCAAGTTGTCCCTTCTCCACTAGCAGAGACAATTGTCGTACCTTCATTGATTGAGACCCTTATTCTTGTTAAGAAGGACAATTCATCTATTTATATTCCTGATTGGGATTCCTATTTGACAAACATTGCTTCATTGTTTTTGGAGTCTCATATTTCAAATTTGGAGGAAACATTTGATGGTTTATCTCTCTTGTTTGATGATAGTCATATCCCAATTGTTGTCACATCATGCTTGTCTTTGGAGCTTGTTCAAAATTAGTTTCCATTGGTTCCTTGTATGTCACCTTATATTCTGATTAAGCATGTACCTGATTAGTTTGTGGCATCTTCATCATCCAAGGATTTGGTGACACATCATGAGTAGTTTTTAGAGACATCATCATATATTTGGATTTGGATTCCTACATCTTCTAGTTTATGGGAGTGATTTGTCATATCTCCAGTGGATTGGTAACTTTTGAAGGGGAGACATGTTGTTAGCAGGCAATGGATCATGTTCTATCCTCTAGAGTTTATCATTGGCACATGAGCTAGTTCTACATTGGGGGAACTCTTATCCTCATTCTCTCTCTTACAAGGGGCTATTCATTGTACTTATGTGGCCGATTTTGTACTTGGGGGGCCACTTGGAAGTCCTTCATCTTAGTCACAAGTAGTACCTTTTTCATTTCATTTCTCGCTTTTGGAGAGGGGTTTTTTACCGTGTAGTTTTTCTCCTTTTCTCCATTTAGAGAGACCTCAATGGTGTGAGTTACATTGCTTTGCATTAGTTTGTACATGATTACCTAATCAAGCGTTTGTTGTCAGAACTCATTCATGCATGCATTTTGCATTCATCAATAGCTCTTAAGCGTATCCCTAAGTTAATCTTAGGGGGGGTGTTGGAGTAATTTTAGGTCAATTATTTAATTATTTATTATTTATGTCCTTTAATTGCTTTTTTACTCAAGCTAAACTAAGGTGCTTTTATTTTATCTAGGTGTTATGCTTTTTTAGTCATAGTTCATGTAGAGGCATTTCTAGTTAGCCTTTTTAGCTTGCATTTGAGCTTAATTTTAGCTCCTACTTTTCATTGCTTTAGTTCTTCTTATTTTAGGATTAGGGAATCTCTTGCTTTCTATAAAGCAATTCATTCTTTCATTGTAATTGTACCTTCAATATTGAATGTCCAATTCTTTTGTGTAATAATACATAATTATTTGGTTGTTATAAAGCATGCAATATTTGCTTGATCTATTTTGTGTGATAGGTGTTTTGCTTGTAGATGATTCTTGGCTTTGGTGGTTGATCATCAACTTCTACATCACTTCTCTCTTAAAACATACATAGAAGACATACAATATATAAAAAAATATAAATTTGAAGTGGCTTCCAAACAAAGCCAAAAGAGAGTGTCATGCAAATAATCGTGGCACATATTCTAACCACATGCAAGCATACAAATGACACTTATACATCATTTTCTAACCCCTCTCACATACCTCCAAACTTGGGCACCTATTTTTTTTGCTAATAATAGGTATGACAGATGCTCTTACACACCTTACAAATGTCACAAAATTTGTCATATATGACAACACTTACAATTCTAAGAGAAATTGTCATAACATAAGATGCCTTATATATAACACTTTTTCGACTTGTCATAGAGATCTGTCATAATCTATCATAAGAAAATGTCATACAGTAATGGCTTTCACATGTTTCTAAGATGTAGACAGATGACAAAATATCTCTACCAAAGTGGGACACCTACTTGCCCATAGAAGGACAAAATGCATTCTAGTCATCTTCCACGTCACCCGCCTAATGTGAAGACAACTCACCGTGCCATGTCATACTATATAACAAAATATGATGAGAAATAAATTATAATTAAGGCATTGAATAAATAAATGCAATGCTAAGAATGGCTAATGTTGAGACACCTTAATTCCCAACAAATATTGCATGCTACAAAGCATGGAAATGTATCCAAATTTGCAATATAGGCTTGGATAGATGTTAAGAATAAGAGATTATAAGAATCCATGACAAAAGAGATACCATTGATGCACAAACAAGTGTGGGTAAGTATGCGTCAAAGAGAGATCACATGATAAAGAGCTAAATTCAAATATAGATAAATCAAAAAACACAAATCATGGATACAAACCCTAATTACATTTGAGATGAAAGATCAACATGAATTAGATTTGAAACTCTAATGTATCTAAGGAATAAATCCTAAAAGATAAAATCCTAGGGGTGTAGGAATGTTGAGTTCATCAAAATGTAAGAGATAAATCACACTTCGCATAAATATCCTCAAAAAAATAATTAAATCATAATGATGAATAAATTTGATGCACAAAAATGAGCTAGGACTAAAGATATAATTAAATATATTTTAAATGAACTAAATAAAATCCTTAGCTAGACACTAGAGATGGGAAATGGTTTTGAAGATGTTGGGAATCACTTTGTTGCTATGCTATAATTTTTTAGCATAATCAGATGACTACCTTGAAATTTACAAATAAATTATGGTCTAATACTGTTTAAATCTATGCATGTGTGGACTTGATATTTGTACCTATAAAATAGAATCGGTATGCATATGTCAATTTATACTAGGAGAATGAATTGGTTGGAATTTAATGATTGAAAATCATTCACCCTGATCTTCTAATTTTTAAAACCTAATACAAAACTAACAATGTTTACAAAATTATTTCAATAATCTATTTCATTACAAGTGTCATGTTCTCCTTATTCACACCCTTAAGAAAATAGATTGATTGACTATGAACCAAGATCAAAGATAAAAAATAAAAATGCATGGATGCTTAGGTCGATATATAACTAATGTATGGTCTAATAAATGCCACTATAATGTTGAGCATTGCAAATGTTCTTTGATTATCCCTCCATCTCTTTCAGAATCAAACTTAATTTTGAATGAATTAATGCTTGTCTTTAAAAACAACAATATAGCTCACAAATCCACATAAACGTGTGTTAATTAGCTCACAAAAAACCAATAGGAGCCCTTGGAATGAGCAAGACCAATTTTGAACTTTAAACTTAAAAGTTTAAGATATAGATATATGACTATAAAAATAACAAAGGTCAATATAGATGCATATTGAATAAAATCATGACGGTGAAAAAAAAATCTAAGATTGAGACAAATTTTTAAGAATAAATAATTATTAGATTAAAATAATTTATCATTTATCAAATTCACATAAAAATATGTCACTTATAAACATGTTACATTTATCAACACTAATATATATATATGGAAAATAAGTAGGAAATAAATACCAAATAATGATCCTATCCTATATCAAGCATGCATCTTTGATAGAGTAAAATGAATGTAAACAATGGCAAAAATAAATAATTTCTTACCACACAAACCTATGATGACATAAGTGTTGCACTCTAAGTGATTGGTGATGATTGAAGTGAATGCGATTATCCAATTCTATATCATAATCTTGTTCCATCTAATCTTCTTATTTTAAATGATTTGGATAGGTTGGATGGATGAATAAAATTAGATCCTGTGAGATGAAGAGTTATGTTTGATCTTCATATAGGAAAGAACAAGAAAATGACAAGTGGTATCAAGTGATTGTTGAACATTATTAGGGTGAGGGTGAAGGAGATATGACGAGTGGATATTTGATCAAATCTTGTAATGTCCCATTCTAGGATTTCCTTATTTTTTCTTTAAATAAATGCCCCATACTCATAATAGAGCTTGCATAATTAATTACAAGTATTATTAAATCTAAATTTAGATTTAAAATTTATTGTATTATTTTGAAAGTATAAAATTTATTTTTGATTATCTGCTATAATTCTTATTATAGTTTGCAATTGTTTCCTTTGTACAAATGTCTTGAAATATTCTTGCTAAATTTGGGGGATTTTGTCCACTAACTTGATGAAGAAATTAAGGGTTTTCGTCCTTAAATTTCTTATCTATGATAGAATTCATCCCCAAGATTGTTGAATCATTGATTCATACTCCATGAAGGAAAAATAAATAACTATATATGTTAAATTGCTCTCCCTTCCTCTTGATAAATCTCCTTATATGTACCCATTTTCTTTCAAAGGTCACCCCATCCTCACACCCCATTGGATGCCTCATGACTTTTAGTTAATCATCATTTATTCTCGTTTGAAGGAAAATATAGGTTGTATGACTGAAGTTGCCACATTATAAGAGGGTTGTCTACTTGAAGGAAATCATGATTTATTAGAGGGTCGACTGCCTTGGTGGGTTGCCTATCTTATTAAAATGGTCTTCTTGCTACCGCTTAGTATCAACAATAGATAATTTTTTCAAGCCAACAAAAATCGATTGATATAATGTTTTAAGTTTGAATATCTGAGGCAAAGGCATGATAAATCTTGATCAAGGGTGAATATTGAAAATGTTATTTTTGAAACCTTATACTTGGAGTTATATGCAAGATTGATTTGTTATTTTAATCAAAATGGTAGTGACATGTGCAAATGATTGATTAGTTGATTAAACCTAATTCATTGTTAAACTAATAACGAGGGATGTTTTAGTAGATGAATTATATAAATATTGATATATTTATTTAATTTATATGAGATTGTTAGAAAATTGTTGAATTAATAAAATAAATGTGATTTATTCAATTAATGTTGAGACATTAGGGCAGGGGCTCTAGCTCGATTGGCTAAAACATCACGAGGTCCAGTCTCTCCAAATCCCCATGGTACTGGAGGATGTGTCACGCCAATGTTGTTATTCACATGAAAAAAAGCTTAATAGGCGAATTGAAATTTATAGGGAGCTACTCGGTTCTTGGAGTCCAAAAAACTGTTGAGACATTAAAAAATCAATTTATTTAAATTAACTATATAAATAAGTTTTTTTTCAGTTAATTAAGAAAATTATATTGATTAATTCAATAGTTAAAACTTATTAATTAATGTCAAGAAAACCAGTGCAATCAATTAATGTTAAAAGTGAATATGCAAGATAGACATGATATAATGATAACAAAAATACAAAAATACATTCTAAAGACCTAGAATATAAATAAAAATTCTAGTCAAAATGAATCTAAATAAGAGAAAAGAGCACAAGTATACAATTTTTTCTATTACTAAAGAAGAAGAATATAAATTCAATATCAATGTTTGAAATGAGGATTCGTCTATAATTAAAATAGTTGATAAGATTGTGCTAAAGCTCTTTTTTTATAAGTTCTACGACTCTTCCTACTCAACTTGTTCTGAACTAAGTTTCATATAATTGAAGTGAGTCCCTTCCAAACTTCATCAATAAAAAATAAAAAATAAAAAATAAAAAATAAAAAATAAAAAAGAAAAAAGAAAAAATACTTAGAATGTATATCTTACTCTATAAGAATTGAACTTATGATCTCTTACAAAAGACAAATTCTCTACTGTACTACTGTCCATGAAATTCACCACGGAAACTTCCGAGTTATGAGCTTTACTTTTGAGGAATAAATTATTTGTCAAACAGTGATGAGTTGATGTGGAACAAGAAAGCACTGACTGTGTTTCTGCGTACAAATAATAACAGTTCCGGACATTTCACTTTCACAGATTTAACCTTATTCTCCAACGGATGAGTAGATAAGCAAACTTGTCAATCACTAGGCTAGGCATTAAAATGATTCCTCGGTTTCTTTCGGCATTTTCAGCTGGGCGATACCTTATTTTGGGCAGTCCGCACTGGTAGCAGTGCCAAGAGAAACTTTATAAAGTAGAATGAGTGATATTCGTGCAATGGTCGAGTGCGCGGAAGCAGCCTCCACAGTGTTTATTATATTTTTAAAACTTCTCTGGGGCAGTTCGTACGTTGAAATATGGACGTATGGGATGTCGTCCCATCATGGCGTGGAGATTCAGTGCAAGAATTATATTCGCCGTGCTTTCGTGGAAGCTAAGTTTTGGCAGCCTTTTTAAAGCATTGCAACGAAGGCACTGGAGGGATTTGTCCGGAATGCTGAGAGGCAGGATATAGAGGATGAAGGCATAGCAGAAGATTTTCATTGATAAAGCCTGAAATCTGCATTTTTGACTTGCTTTTCATTCTCAGTTACAAACATTTGCAAGTTATCATGGCCGGTCGCACGATTCACGTTTCACGCGTGCCCTTCATCCCGAACGAGAAATTTCTGGTAGAATGTCTGGAGAACACAGTTGGCCGTGGGAATGTACGCGCTTGCAGGCTGATCACGCAAAGCTCAATGCATAGTCAAGAAGATGCAGAAGTGAGCGCCCTTGTTGAAACAGCGAGCGCGGAATCAGCAATGGATCTTCATAATCTTGCCAAGGCTGGTCTTCTCGACTTGTGGGGTGCTTTACTAGCAGTCCAATTTGTGCACAATGAGGACTTTCTGTCCCAATCTAAGGTTTTGCCCCAGTCAAATGATGCTGCCTGCGATCCAAATTTTGCTGTGCCTCAACTTCACTGCGAAGCAGAGCTTTCTGTGCCAAAAGACGTGTCTGAGAATAACACATCTCTCCCGAGAGTTGTGTCCGAGCCAAAAATTGAAGATGTTTATGAGTCGAAGGCTTCGGTGTCGCAACTTTTCAGCCAGCCAAAAGTTTCCGTGCCAGGAAATTTGTCTGAAAATAAGGTATCTGTGCCAGCAATTGTTCCTGAGTCAAATGTTTCAGCTGTAATTGAGCCAAAATTTTCTATGCCACCTCCCAGCCAAGCATATACTTTTCCCCCTTTTTCCAAAGCTGTGTCTAAGCCAAAACCAGTGAACGACTCAAAAGTTGTTGCCGATCGGAATCTTCCTTCGGAAAGGAAGGGTTTTGTGCCAAAAATTTTCACCACTTTTGAGCTACAAGCTGTGTCTGCGGCAAAGATTTCAACACCAAAAGATACTGTTGAGCCAAGACCCGTGCACGATACAAATCTTTCGGTTCAACAACTGTCAGGAATAAAGGCTTCTGTAGTAAAAGTTTTTGATGCTTTTGAGTTAAAAATTGTGTCTTCAACAAAGGCTTCAGCACCAAAAGCTGTGCCAAAGTCCGTGTATGATCCAAATCTTTCTGTGCCACAACTTCTCTCAGAAATAAAGGCTTCTGTGCTAAACGTTTCTAGCACATTTAAGCCAAACGAAATTGTTGCTGAGCCAAAACCAAGGTATGATCCGATCTCAGAAAGAAAGGCTTCTCTTCTAAAATTTTATAGCTCTTTTGAGCCAGCAGCAACGACTTCAGCACCAAAAGCTGTTGCCGAGCCAAATATTGCTCCACACCGAGAGTTTTCTGTGCCAAAAAGAAATTCTGAGCTAAAAGTGGGATCTCGATCGAAAGAAGTGTCCGCTGTAAAGGAAACCTCTGTTTGTTTGGAGGGAGTTGATCTGCATATGGGCTGCGAAATTTCTGAGATTTCATTCTATGTTTTATGCTCTTTCAATGGAGTTATTGCAGAGTTTGAGTATGGTCGTAAGAGAATCAGCCTCTTTGTAAGGGCGAGTGGGACTGACTACAAGATGGATATTGAGTATCCAGATATTCGTTACATTCACAGAGGGCAGGCGACAGGAAAGAATACTCAGGTCCTCCTCCTGCGGGTGAGCTTTCTCCATTCTTTTCATTCAAAATTTTAATTTTTAGAAAATTACTTTTCTCTGACTGGGTAAATCCGATGCAAATGGGATTTCATTAATTTCTCATCGGGGTCGATTGCTGAATTATTCTAGGACTGATTAGCTGTCACAGTATTTCTGATATGTAGACTGAGCCCTAGTTTTTTTTAAGATAACATTCAATTTAAATAGAATTTCTAAACAGATTTAATCAATAACTGTTAGAATCAGGGATCACTGAGGGGTGAATCAGTGATCTGCCAAAAATCAAATTCACAAACTTATTTTTTTATTCATCGGTTAGCAATGTATAACAATACAGAACATAAGCAAGCAATAAATAAACCACAGATCCACAATAGGAATTTTTACGTTGAAACCCGGAAAGGAAAAAATCATGGTGGGGCTGGAACCCACAATATTCATATACTATGGCTAGGAGTACATAAATATTACATAGATGGGGAATGCACTTGCATTCAGGCTTAATATTACATAGATGGGGAATGCACTTGCATTCAGGCTTACTGCCTAGAGCTCACTGCTCAATTATAATGACCCGTAAGGCTACAACCTTTAGGGTAGTCACCCTGACACTGACTTACAATTTAGTTATAATGAGAAAATACAACTAAAGATGTAAAGACGTAAATCGAGCTAACTTCAAATAATAGCCGAAATACTCTTTATTCTTAAATAAACTTATAAATCAGTTAATAAATCTATTTCATTCCATTTTTCCATCCATAGCTTCATTTGATCATTCCATTTAGATCGTAATACACACGAAATTTCTATAAAAGATAATATTCTTTATTCAATAAATTGATAAAAGTTGTATTTCGATCATACAATACTTACGCATTTCAAGTTGTCGTAAGTTCAATAACAAAATAATACAAAGTAAAGGGTGAGATGCGTTCGTTGATCTGCAACCCAAGCTGTCGCCAATGCAATCTTTAGCATGAAGACGAGAACGAGATTCAGGCGCTTTTTCCGCCCAACCTTGAAGCTTACGCTTCCCCAGAATTCTTGGTCAATCAAGAATACCTGACCCTGCACGAATTGCTTAGCAAAAGTAATTCGAAAGGCAAGATGGAATCTGGTGCGTGCCTAGATGATACAAGCATTTTCATTTTTCTAATTCTTTTAGGAAACAAGCATTCATTATCAATCTAGGATATGGTAGAGAGGATAAAATAAAATAATTCCATTATTTCAATGGTTAATTCAATTTGATTACTCGACCGAGTATAATGCCATGCACAACAAAAATAGATAGTTGGAAAAGCAACTATACTCTCTATAATCCACATTCGGCACCCATCCTGGAAGGTAACTTTCCACAAGCACAAGTCTATCTAGCTTTGTTCACATAAATTCATACAGAAGACAATCTTTCACCTTTTATTTCTAGCTTCCTATTTCTTGCAAGATAAAAATACTATGCTAAGAAGACAATCTTTTGTTTGAATAGAAATAAATCTTTAATTTAAATCCAATCCTATCTGACAGGAAACAATCTTTTATGGATAATCAAATATACATCTAAAAGAAGACAATCTTTCCCTTCTATCTTTCAAGCAATTTAAAGACAAGATTAAAATTATTAAGAAGGTGTAACACATGTATGTATCTTACATATAAAATTGAATAAAATGACTACACATTCTTTTATTCAATTATCAAAACATAGCATACTCATTAACATGCATTCCATTTCTTAGGGTTTAGAATTCTAAGTTTATCTCATCTAAACTCTCTCTATCTTTCCAAGTGTCGTGGTTAATTTACCGCTTTTCTCAAAACATCATATTTAGTTTAATACTAATACGTGACCTTTCATGATTTTAAACTTAACACACCGACTTCACTAATTTGCCATAACGACAATCTAATATGATACAAGTTCATAAAACGCCTGTCTATAAGGCTTTTCAAATGAGGCACTTGATAACCATCTTTACTTTTCATGCAAAATTCCAAAGTGTAAGTCTTTCCTTGTGATATCAAAATAACTTCATTATTTAATAAGTCGTTATCCTATTATTTTATCTTCTTTGTGGTTCAATCTCATAGTTTCTCTCTCTAACCTCTTACTTATTCTTAGAGGATTGGATAATCTCATTTATGAGAGTTTTACTAAGTTTATCTACAACCTTTGAGAAATTATTTCACCATTGTATCTCTATTTACATGAACGTAATTTTTGAACAATTAACAACGATTCCTTTTTCGACAACTCTTCCATTAGTATATTGCATAGGTCTAAAACTAGATCATCCTTTAGAGAGTATGTAAAGCAACCTATATGCAATTCCTACTACTTTTTAACATCTTCCATACGTGTTCTTAGTTATTTTATCATATATACCTCATCATACATTTCTCCATAAGACTATTCAAAAGCGAGTTCAAACAATTTTGTTTTAATCATGGCTTGACTCAATCAAACTTCATTCTAATAAACATTATATAACTTCACGACTCACTTACTATCTTCGAATAATGACCAAAGAATTAAGGTAGATCCTACCTCCTTATGCTCTTGTTACTGGCTTGAGGTGATGGATTTGCTTCCTTCTTCACATTTGCCTTCTTTCTTTCAAGATGGTGCACAACCTCTTTGATGCTCTCCATCTGTTGATTCCTCCATTAACTCTATACTTCCTTTCTATCTTTTATTTCTAAACTTTACTCTGAAATTCGAGTCTAAATCTGAGATGATCATGATTGATCTTTTACGATTCGATTGAAAACTATTCTAAATCTCACTACTTTTCTCTTCTTCATCCCATTCTCTAATCCTCGATTGCATCTTCTTCTTTTTCCCCTTCCATCTCCCTTCTATCAAACTATTCTTACTCTCTATCAATCTATTCTAACTCTCTATCGAGCTATTCTTACTCTCCCTTCAAGAAATTTGCTCTTCTAATCTCGTGTGAGAAAAGATTGTTAATGTGAGAGTGTGCCTACATCTATTTATTCAAATTTGCTGCTAAGTTTTCTGCTATCCTCTGGGTTATAAACCGTTTTCTATCTGCACGTGGAGTATCCTTTAATAGGACCAGGTCATGGTTTGCAGCATAATAAAAAGGGAGGAGGAATGGTAATCGACGTGTATCCTTTTTAAAACAACTTACTTAATTTACATCCCACCACATTCGACCTGCAATGTGGAGTTTGTTTTAGCACTTGCGAGGAGGGTTTTATGCAATGTGGAGATTGGTTTACACGTTGCTTTATGTTTGATAGTGGAAGTGGTGGTAGGCGGTGGTCTCTCCTTAAACTACGCCTTCTAAACAACCTTGCCTCCACGTTAACCTGTGTTTAAAGCTCTGTTAGCAGCCACCGAGGATGGAGGAGACTACCATGCGTGGAGGAAGACTACCTTGCGTTTAAAACTTTGCTAGCAATCACCGAGGGTGGAGGGGGGTTCTACGTCCAATATGGCTATCATGGTGGAGGAGTCTACACTGGCCAAGTCGGCCACCGTGGGTGGAGGAGTTTGTTAAAACACCGACCAAGGTGGCTCTTGCATTTGTTTTAAACGGTCGACCTCCTTATAACCCGCCACCTTTCATTAATATGTTTAATATATATTACAATACGGTATGTTTTATTAACATGTTTAATAAAGGAATATGTAATATGGTTTATTTTATAATTTATTTATAATGAGTCTTTTTTTTGTATTAATATAAAACATTAGACGTTGTTTTTAATTAACCCTTTCTTTGATAAGGAAATATATATATATATATATATATATATATATATATATATATATATATATCAGATTTTTAATCCCATAAATACGATACATTATTCAATTTTTACAAATAGATGAGATTATTATTATTTAGACAAATTTTGAATGAATCGACAAAAGAAATTTAACGAAGTCAAACTTCACGATAATAGGTTATTGATATATGTACATAATTGAATAAATTTCTCATATGTATATGTTGGACTATTATTCATTTTTACAAGATTAAACTCGTAAGTGCAATTTTCATACATTTATACTTATCTGAACAAGAAAGACCTAAAAACCTAGGGTCGATATTCTTTTTGGAATCATCTACACATTTATCTCTTTTAACCATTAATAAACATACTATTTCACGATTACTCAGACAACTTATGTTTATTTCAAACATTACTCACATCATGCAATTAATGCACCTATATAAACATTTAAATCAATCTACTATTCATTCAAATTTCATCATTTCAGTTTGAACAAACACTCAATAAGATCATTTAAATCATCCACACTTTCAAGATGCAAATTTTAAATCCTAATGTGGTGTGTGAAAGATTCCATCTATCCTAATGAAATACAAGAGCTAAGGCAACTCTACCTGAACCATGTTCTCGCCTTCATCATTGTTCACCTGTTCCTGCATTCACTTTGCACTCAATCGCTCATTAGCAATGACGATCCCAATTTACAATAAAAATTATTACTGATCATTCAATTATACATAAATCATATCAGTACATTCGATATCCTTTCTTATTTCATTATCAGTTCTATTTTCATTTCACATTATTTTCCTAATTAAATAATTATGGAAAAATAGGGTTTGTGACAAAAGAACTCTGAAATAGCATTTGACAATGCAAGAATGAGTTCCGGTTAGGCACAAGATCTTTGACTGTACTCGCTCTGCAATATGCTCTATTTCTGTCTTAGTCAGCTACTGGATCACCTGGGAATCAAATGCGCACGTGAAACTGCCCTCAATCTCACCAAAACGGATCACCACAATAGTAATACACCAAAAACCAATCACCAATTCAATCTTATATATCCGGTCATATCAAAACTAATCTCCTCCAAGTCGACTATAAAAAATGTAATGTGTAGCTTCAAGTCGACTTCAATCTCTAACAAGACATAGCACCGGATCAAAACAATTTTCCAAAATGCTTTACTAATGTCGGCCTCGTCATTTACACCTCGAACTTAGTCACCAAAATCACCGCATTCATCGGAAATCTTTCCGGACCAAAATTGCACTGGAATAACCTTGATTTACTGGCTACCAGTTAACTCCTGCTTCCGGATAAAAGGAATCACGACCATTGGATCGAATCTTCAAGAAGAGTTGCCATCAATGACAACCCTAAATCATGGATCAAGCATTGAAAATCACCGGATGAGTGTCAATTGTCAACAATCTCCTTCTTTGGCATTGATGGCAACACTTGTGAAAAATGGCTAAGTGTTGAAACCTGTGTAACCTGTACATCGGATCAAGAATGAAAGAATTCTAAGGCTCCCCCTTTGATCAACAACCCCAAAACCTGCAGAAATGTGTACACTCCATTCACACTGTACATTTTTCACCTTATCTCTCCCCCTTTGACAACAATACCAAAGATAAGGTGTGAAACAAATTTCCCTCTACATATATACACACTGGATCACTAGATCTATACATACTTAAGTACATTTGCATATGTCGACTTAAAACATCCTGCCATTAATTTCAACCAAGATTCTTGCAAAACTCAATAATATGGATAATAATTTTAGATTTAATATGAATGGTTATGACAAACTTTTTTTTTTTAATTAATAATATTTATATGAAAAGTGATGATATTTACCTCAAGGAGGACAATGAATTAACAAATTATTGATTGCATGAGGGGTAGGAGTTTGAAGATTTAAATTGTCTAGTAATGTGAGAAATATTGAGTTATTATTAGTAGTTATTATTTTATATAAATATAATAGTTTAAGAATATCAAATTTTTAAGTTTTTTAATAAAAGATTTTAAATAAATATTTATTTAAGTATAACATTATAAATGCATAGAAGATATTCTCTATTAACTATTTTAAATGAAAGTATTGTTATAGTCCAAGTATTTTAATAAGTCTCTTTTTTCAAGATGAATGAGTTTTTCATAAAAGTATTCATAATAACTAATAATTATAATCATGATAAAATATGAAAGCAATATGCATTAAAATTGATTAAAATTTTTATTTATTTGCAAGTAATTGTTATTTTCTATAGTTCAACTTGCTATTTAATTCTTGAAGATAACATAAACGATCTCCTATTATAGAGTTATCAATATCTACATTACATATTTAATGAGAAAACATTCAATTTTATTTTTGAAAAATTACATAAAATACAACATACTTTTACAAAGAAAGAGTGATAGGAAATCAGACCTCGAAAGTCATATTTTATTTTGAAAAAATGCTATATGTATTGAAAAATAATATAAAATACATATTTTTTACAAAGAAAAGGTGGATAGACATCACATCTCGAAAGTCACATTTTGCCCCATTCATGAGGACAAAGAATAATTAGCAAAGATAATACAAAATTTTCAATTCAAGGCTTAATAATCCAATTGAGTAGTCAAAGCAACAAGCCCTAGAGTTTGTAGAGGTAGAAATGGATCATTGACATTTGTAAAAGCCTAGTACCACAAAGTTTTCCACATAGAGAAACAGGAGATGTATTTTGGGAATGAAATTTTTTGAGGTCATTTTTTAGAACCACACACATACATACATACACACATAACTTTCATATAAAAATAAAATAAAATAATATTCATATGATAACATTGACAAATAAATTTATATATATATATATATATATATGAAAATTTCACTTTGATAAAATATTGATTAGAATTCACATTAGAATCAAACAAATTTATATTTAATAATGTATACATCAAAATATTCAAAAACTACAAATTTACATTACAAATATGATAATATCAAAAACTGTAAAATATAATAATGGAAAGTATCCAACAGCACCAATTAACCTTACTGTGTTTTTTGTTTTTTTGAACTGTAAAAAATTCATGAAAAAATGAAGTCAAATGCTATTCAAGGTTAGAGGGGTGCAGGGGCGACAAGCATCATTTATTTTATTTTTTAAAATGCTATGCATTTTTTTGGATGTGGTCGGCTGTCGCCAAACTTGCCCCGTTTTGTAACGTCTCCCAAATCTTGGGGATGGCTGGGAAATGTCTCTTAGCCTACCCCGTCCCCATTGAGAAGATAAAAAAGAACCTGTGGACATGTCCCATGTACCCTTGGTAAAAGCAAATTCATGTTTAAAAAAAATTAAGCAATGGGAGCAACGAGCCCTAAAATTGGGAGAGGCCAAAGCACATTATCCTGCATGCTCCTTCATTTGCCACTACTAGAAGGATGTGTAGTGTGTAGGTTTGGTACGGGCTTCAGACCTTGGGTATCATCTTTGTTTTCTTTATCTTCCATCTCCTTTGTTCAATCCAACGAGATGACAAGAGCTAGACAGGAAGACTTGTTGTGGTGTGGAGGAAAGGCCCATTGGGCAACACCATGAGGCAGTGATGATCATGGTATAACAAGGAATACCCCAATTGACTACTCGTGTGACGCTTATAGCCATTCTCCCCAAAGCCATGGCCAGAAGCAGCTTGACAGGGGGAATCTGGAACTACATGGTTCATGGTACAAGGTGCATTCCTCAATATCAAAACAAGAGTTTGGAGGTGCTCAATCTCCAGCCATACCTTCTCAGCATGAACCTGGAATTGTAACATAGCATTATAGATTACCATTTAATTGTGAGCCATAGTTAAAAAAGTGTCCATATATGAGTGAGTGAGAATTATTTTTATCATTCCATATCTTAAAAGAATCTCAACGAGAAAGTTGTGCCAAATTTATTTGAATAGTGTGGGAAGCATGCGAGAATTTTCCATTTTCAAAGTGAATAATTTAAGATTGAAGGGAATGAAAATTTATGTATCGTATTCCAAGCTATGACGATCCTCTTTAGAATGATTTGGGCTATTTGAATACTGATTTTCATGTGTCAGCGCGAAGTTTCGTTTGGTATTTATATGAAGGTGGTATGACTTCTGGGGTATGAAATCACAATTGAGCTGACTGAAACCATGTGATTTTCAACATTGACTGTGGACGAGCTCAAGATCTAAATAACTCGATCTTTTATCCTGCCTTCTCACTGCTTTGATCTGGCCACTAGCTTGTCCAGAACCTCTCATCAAACTTTCACTCATTAACATTGGGCCATGTTGGCATTACATTCTTTTTTCCTCGCATATACCAAGCTAGATTAGATGGTGTGTTTTTCTTTTCATCACCATCATCAGAATGTTAGAGAGTTCAAGGAGTTTATTTATAGCAAGATTTTTTAGTTTTTTTCATTTTTAAATTTTTTTATTATATAATATTTTTATTATATTATGTATTTACATAAATTTTTTAACTTAATTTTAACTTTTTTTGGTTTCTTAATTATCATTGATTTTATTAGTTGAGTTTTAATTATTTCTATAGGCATCTAAAAATGGTCAGCGCTTGCGGTGTCATACTCTAACATGTCTACGTGACCTTATTTTAGGGTTTTTTGTATTTTATTAACATTTTTTTTATGTCGCGCATTTGATCTTTATCATTTGTCAACATTGTGTCATTCCTTTGCATTTCTTTCCTATTCGATTCCAATTTCTCATGATTTGAATCAGCTATTGTCGATGTCAGTTTCAATTCTTAATCAATGGTCATGATCAACCTGTCATATCAATTGGATATCGTTGTAACCCTAATTGATGTCAATTAGGGTTTTGTCCTAATCTTTATCACTTGAGATATCAATCATCAATCAATTTGGATCATTTTGAATCTTTGTCAATCTTCGGTTATTGATTCATCATCAATCTTTTTATCAATTTTGATCGATTTGTCATCGTTCTTTGTCAATCTTTGGTTGATTTGTCATCGGTCTCAATCAATTACCAAACTCTTATCATTTTGGACCAATCAGTCATTGGTCCTTCCGTTAATTGTCCTTTATCAATTTGGTCGCTTTATCATTTTTGATCAATTCGTTATCAATCATTGTTGATCAATGTCAGATCCTTGTCAGTTATCTATTTTGATCATGATCGTCATCATGTATTTATTGCATTTTGACCTAATTCATTTCCCAAGTCTCCTAGGGTTTTATGATTTAATCATTGTCCTATTAACATTCCTTTAGGTTAAATGAATTAATTTCATTTGTCCTAAGTGTTTCATGTCACAATTAAATTAATTGTTTAATTGGCTAATTCCTTCCTTTTTTGTGAATTAATTAATAAATGGAAGATTTATTAATTAATGCCACCTAATTTTCTCCCACCTTTTTCTCCCCTAATTTCCCCCCCTTATTTCTCCTCTTTTTGTGCTCAATTTTGTCATAATTATGAGCTACTTTTGGGGCTAATTTGTCATATTTTTTCTTGGAAATGTGTCATGAAATTTGCATAGTAAGTTGTCATAATTCTTGACATAGCAATTTGTCATTAAATGGACATAGAATTTGTCATATCTTGCCCCCGCAATCATGCCTTTTTAGATCAATTGCTTCTTTCAAACTGTTCATTCCAATTTGAGGTCCTCATCAATTTGTCCTATAAATTTAGCTTTCTTTTCTTGTCATTTTCTAACTATGCTTCTGGTATACTTATGCTGTCACATTCAAATCCATCTTTTGCAATCCAACTTGCTTTCAGTCACTTGCATTTGTAGGTGATATCCACAATAATTTGAAGGAGAGAGAAGAACAAATGGAGGTCAATGAAGGAAACATCTGCATATGGTTTGCTTTTATTTTGAATTTTTTTACCATCATTCTTTTATTGAATGTGTCAGGAGTATTTGTAACATAGAGTCTTTGCTAGGGGTTGAGTGTTTCTTGTGTTGGATTTAGCTATTGTTGGTTTACATTTGTAATAAAGGATGCATGTATTTTTAATTCTCGCTATATTTAATAAAGGTTTCATTTTCTTGTATTTCCTTTGCATTCTACTTGTGATGGTGTGACTTTGTTTGCTAACCACTAGTTTATTTGACCCATTATGGTGCTACATTGGTTGGTATTATAGCTTTATTTTTTGACCTATAGGTGTGAGTTGTGTTTGAGATACATAACCGTATGTATTTGGCAATTATCACATTAGAGATGGTCCAAAGATCATGATAATCCATGGAGTTGGAAGATCAAATGCATAGAATGTTTGAACCGCTAGAGGATTGTGCATGGCGGATCTTGTTTATATGTTGAGAGCTCTATAGGAGAGAACTGATGTCATGGAGTCTATACAAAGGAGACAAAACATTATTAGTTATATTAGTAAGGATGAGGTTTAAGAGGAAGTCATGTTGGAAGCGAATGTGAACTTTGATGAGGAAGAACTTGTAAAAGATTAGTTTGCAAGAACTCGTGTAAATTTGCACCAAGTTGATGTAGGGCATCCACGTACTGGAGGGAACCCAAATTTCAAATTGTCCATCAATAGGTGTTAGATGCTTTGACCAGCTCTTTAAGGATTTTTAATTTGTAAGTGGTGGGGAGTTTTAAAATAGTCTCACATCCTGGGAGTAGTGGAGTCCCTGTAAGGCTCTAACATTAGCAAATATGAATTGGTTTGAGAATAACGGATGAGTGTAGTGGGTTGGTTTTTCTTTTTAAGTTTATGTTTTTGGTAGGTGTTTTTTTATAGGGGAGAGTGTGCGTAGCATTTTCTGCAAGTCAACAGTTTTGGGTGTGGGCGTTATTTTTCTTTTTTTTTTTGAGGGGTTTTCTGAAATAAAAGAACCTCCAGAGTTTGGCAAGGGGAAAAAAAGACCTAGAAGCAGTTTTGTTTTGAGGGTTGGATAAGCCATATTGTTGCAGGTGCATTTTGAGGAGAGCTTGAAGGAAGGCTTTTGAGAAGCCATTTACTGCTGATAAAACACCATAGTTTCAGGTCTATGATCAGGCCAAATCAAATTGAGATGTTGTAAAGTGAAGCCTATGCTCACCATTTTATATTGCAAATTTGCTTGAAGTTTCAATAAGAATTTCTTAAGTTTGTTGCATCATTCTTTTGTTCATTTTCATCTATTTTGCTTCCACATATATTAGATTCGTATGTGTGTTTAGAGTGTTGATTGAGATAGGTTAGAAGGGGTTTTCAACCCCTTACATTAGTGGTATCAGAGTGAGAAGATTCTGAGTGTGTAGGCAAATTTGCCAAGAGGAGGCAGTTTGCACCAGGATTGAGCTTGTGGGTATGGTGAAAAATGTATGCAAGAGGAGTCCAACATGGTTGGGGTAGAGGTGGAGTTATAAGTGGAGGAAAAAATCCTCCAAATATTGTTCATAGTGATGATTTCAGAGCCTTGAGAAGGCACGTTGAAGCTTTACAAAAGGAAATTAGGAGAGGTTTTGCTCAAAGGAGAGAACATGAGAGTGAAGAGGATGAAGCTACAGAAAATGCTAATGATACAAGTGGTGAAGAAGATGAAGCAGCAACAACAGTAGTTGTGAATGATCCTTTGGTGAGGGTATTGTCAAGAACAGGAAAAAGATCAAAATTGATTGTCCTATATTCAATGGGAATTTGAATCTTGAAGAGCTAGTGGATTGGATCAACAACATGGAAGAGTGCTTTGAATTTGAAGAAGTAGAAGACCTCGACAGAGTGAGATTTGCAAAGACTAGGTTGAAGGGACATGCCTCTATTTGGTGGAAAGAGATGCAACTTGAAAGAGGAAGGAGAGGCAAGGAGAAAATTGCTCAGTGGGATAGAATGGTGGAGAAGATAAAAAGACAATTCATTCTGGTGGATTATGAATTAGCTTTGCTCAAAAGAATGCAAGGTTTAAACTTTAAACAAGGACCCAAAACAGTGAAGGGGTATACAGAGGAATTTCATAGGATCCTGATTAGAATAGGACATGCTAAAGCTACCAAGGAGAAGGTTGTAAAATACATCAATGGTTTGAGGCTGAGCATACAAGAAGAGATGGCTTTGGTGAGAGTTTACACAATGGAAGATGTATATCAATTTGCCGTAAAAATTAATGAAAGAATGAACAAAAGGTACGAGAGTAAGCAAAGAGGAAGAGGCCATGGTGGAAGAACAAGAGGAAGATCATATGAGAATGATAATAGCAATCAGAAAAATGAAGACCAAGGCAGCAGCAAAAATCCAAGATATGATGATTCATATGGTCCTAGAGATCAAAATTCAAGAGGTAGAGGTTTTGGAAGAGGAACCTATTTCAAATGTGGAGAAGAGGGTCATAGAGCATATGACTGCCCTCATGAGGAAGAAAGACCAAGAAAGAGATCAGAAAATTATAATAGAGCAGCAAATATTATTGCAGAAGATGCACACTCATCACAATTAGAAGAGGTAGAAGGAGATGAAGTCCTGATGACAAGAAGAGCACCGTTGAATGCAGACAATGAACCAGCTCAAAGGAAGAGATTGGGTAGAGGTTTTGGAAGAGGAACCTGTTTTAAGTGTGGAGAAGAGGGTCATAGAGCATATGACTGCCCTCATGAGGAAGAAAGACCAAGAAAGAGATCAGAAAATTATAATAGAGCAGCAAACATTATTGCAGAAGATGCACACTCATCACAATCAAAAGAGGTAGAAGGAGGTGAAGTCTTGATGACAAGAAGAGCACTGTTGAATGTAGACAATGAACCAGCTCAAAGGAAGAGATTATTATTCAAGGCAAGATGCAAGTGTGAAGGGAAGGTTTGTAATGTCATCATAGATGGTGGAGCATGGATAACTTTGTATCATAAGAAATAGTGAGAAAGTTGAAGCTGGAGAAGAGGAAACACCCGAATCCATATAGGATAGCATGGGTACAAGATGATCAAAAACTTTTGGTCGGCAAACAATCTTTGGTAAAATTTAAGATAGGATGTTATTTTCATGAAATTTTATGTGATATTATTCTTGTGAATGCATGTCATATTTTATTAGGAAGGCCTTAGCAATTTGATAGGAAGGCAATGTACGATGGTTATACTAACACCTATAGATTAACCAAGGATGGAGTAAGACACGAATTAAAATCTTTGAAGGATGATTTGGTTCAAACTTGTGGTAATGCAAGAGTTTGTTTACTTGATGCAAGGAAGTTCTTAGAATGTATGAAGCATGAGAAAGTTTGTTTTGCTTTAATTCCTAAGACTAACTGTGAAAATGTGGAAGATTTTCCTATGGAGGTTGCATATTTTCTGCAATAGTTTAAAGATATTGTTTCAAATAATGTGGCAAAAGGACTCCCACCAGTGAGAAGGATAAGCCATCAAATTGATTTGATTCCAGGAGCAAGTTTGTCAAACAAGGGAACCCATAGAATGTCTCTGGCAGATAATGAAGAGTTGAATAGACGAGTTGCAGAAAGGTTTGATCAGGGAGAGTTTAAGTCCTTATGCAGTACTTGTAATGTTATCACCAAAGTAGAATGGAGAATATGCATGGATTCAAGAGCTATCAACAAGATTACCATAAAGTACAAATTTTCATTCCCTAGGATGGATGATATCATGGATTACTTGAGTAGAGCTGAGGACTTCACCAAAATTGATTTGAAGAGCGACTATCATCAAATACGAATCTGAGAAGGAGATGAATGGAATATAGCTTTTAAGACTAAGGAAGGTTTGTTTGAATGGTTAGTCATGCCTTTTGGACTAACTAATGCACCTAGTATGTTTATGAGGCTGATGAATGAGGTATTGAAAGAGTTTTTGGGCAGATTTGTTATTGTTTATCTTGGTGATATTTTGATCTTTAGTGAGGCACTAGAAGAATGTTTGATGCATGTTAGACTTGTTTTTGAGAAGCTTAGAGATGAAAAGTTGCTGATTAACCTCAAGAAGTGCAGCTTTGTGAAGAGGGAATCGGTATATTTGGGCTTTGTTGTATTAAGAGAAGGCATTAAGATGGACTTGGAAAAGGTGAAAGCTATCTTAGAATGGCCAACACCTAGAAGTGTAACATAGGTGAGATCATTCATGGATTAGCAAGTTTTATCGAAAGTTCATTAAAGGTTTCAGTAGTATATGTGCATCACTAACTGAGACTATGTGAGGAGATAACGAGGAGTTCAAGTGGACTACAGGGGCAGCAAGGAGTTTCTATTTGTTGAGGGCCAAAGTGATAGAACAACTTGTGTTAGCACTCCCAGATTTCAGCAAGGTATTTGTTGATGTGTTTTTAAGCACCTCAAACACAAAATAAAATACCAAGGTATCTTATCCTCTCTTGAACAAAATCTTCCCAAATGCTAAACTATATGGTCAATTGGAAGACTCCAATGTTTCTACTATCAGGTCTTGACGTGTGGATAAGCTTAATGGTTTGATGTGATAATGTTGGAATCACAAGGGTACATACATTGAATACTTGGAGATTGTTGGAACTTGGGACTAACTCATCTAACAAAGAAAGAACAAAAGGAAAGGGTTTAGTGAGTCTAATCTAATCATAGGAATGTAGGATGTAGTGAATGACTTAGTGAGACTCTACCGGACTTTGCTTTGTCATCAATGAACAACTCCACAAAGCTAGTGCAATCTTCTAAGGTAAATATATGATGTTCAAATTACCACCAACAACATAGACACCATCAAGGCAATGCATATCAATGTGTGAATAGCAATTGAAGTTAAACTTGAATAGGGATTCCAGTTGACCACGCAAGGCAAGTTTACAATTAGCAAACTACTAGTACTATGGATATGCAAATTTCACCATTAATCACCTACTAAATCTTCCATTCATCCAATCAACATTAAAGAAATTGAGAAGTAGAAGCCATGCAAATTGTTGAAACAACACATTTCACCGTATCTTCAATGTAAAGAGTATATTCATTTACAAGTCTTCGCAACAATTTTTTCTTCTCCTACTCTACTCTAACTTTTAATTTCTAATCTATCTATTCTCCTAATTTCTAGCCCTTCAACTATTAACCTCTACAAATGAGAGAGTTGAGCCCTTTCATAGAAGTCTCACTACAATGAATGACTCAGATTGATTCACAATCAGTGGCCAAGATCGAAAAAAAGAAACCCTAGTTAGGGATTGTTACAACCGCCATTACATTAGTCAATGAGAGATGCGGATAGGTAAGACAAATAATATTTGATGTAGGGCTATGTGTCACTTGTTCCATCCTTGAATAAATGCTAACTTGGTGCCCTTTGATTGAATGAATGGTGACTGGAATGCCACCTCAGCTTGCCTTGTAGATTTAATCAATTTGCCTTGAACATTCTTCATTATGTTTGGAATTCCTTGTGATCATGTCTTAGATTTGTCTTTCCCTCATTTGTTCACCATCATAGTGAAGTTTTTTCATGTTTGAGCTACTCCTCATCTTTGCTTTTGTAAATCCTTTTCTTGAAATCCTCTTCCAATCCCTAAAATGTTGATCTTCCTCATTCGCATGGTTTGAGTTCCTTGCAATATGCTTGTAGAGTCATCTTGGAGCTGATCCTTCATCATTTGTTGCTTCGAAGTGTTGATCCCTTGGTATACTTGCAAGCTGCATCCTCTTTCACCTCAAGCCTTGATCATCTTGCTTTCAATCCACCTATAATTAGACCTGCAAAAGAGACAAAACCTGAATCAAAACTTTATCAATCAAAGAAACAATAATGAAATATGCATTGTATGCAAGTCGAGGTTTAAATTCAATCCCATGTTTCTTAGCTATCGCGGTTTTCATACCTACAAGCCTTGGTGGAAAATCAATCGGGATAGGGACCATCTAGTCCCTATGAACTACCTCCTCTTTCAGCACATTTCCTTATGTGGAAAATCGATGTGTAAAGGGACTAATGAGTCCTTGAAAATTATCCGCTCCTTAACATATTTTACCCCTAGGTGGAGAACTGATAGGTATAGGGACAACACTTCATTCAATTCCATTGCAAGTTTTCCATGGAGTGGAAATTCGACTCTTATGGGGACAACTTGTCCTCAGCTTCATTAATCCTTGCTTTTGTTTGAATCCCCCTTGATGAGTTTCATAGAGACTGATTGCACTTGGTTTTACCTCTAATTTGACCTGGAAATTAATGTCTTAGCCTTCCTTAATACATTTTCGACACCTGATCTTTAACTCTATGAGGTCTGCTTATAATTCTAGAAACCTGAGTATGATTGTGAATACTCAGAAATTCTGAAAAGTACTGTGGTTTTGATCTCCCCCAAGGTCTGAAATCTGTGATTTAAAGTCCTAGGTGAAGGCGTTGATCCACAGGATCCGCCTCACCTCTCTTCTCAATAATTTATTTATCTGAATTTGATAACAAAAATCGCAAAAAACAAAGGTTTAATCAATTCACTATATCAACAAGTCTCTCTTACCATGATGTGGGTGGTCAAACAACCTTGTAATGGTAGTTGCTAGCCTTGGAAATGCCCTCCAATGATGATCGCAGATGTAACAAATGATGCAAATTAGTCCTTGATTTGGATTTTATTAAGTCGCTGTTAGTGTTAACAAAACTGTCCAACAATGGAGTCCTACAGGTCTGAAAACGATTTCCCAATAATAGTCACAAGTCTGAATTGGGCTGGTAATCTGCCTTGAATGGATAAAATCTGAGTGTTAAATGGACTTTGCACATGAATCTTCCTTTCAAAATTGTTGCCCGATGGAATGAAGAGCTGTGCCACCTTGTTGATCAATCTCCTTAAACAAATCTGCAATGAAAGCAATCCAAACTTATGTCTTATTCTTCTTATGTTCTCACTTTTATTCATGTTTGCCTTGTTAGCTTCCACCACATAATGAATGTGGGACTAAATCACTTTACTTTGTTGCCTGGGTGGAAAAACGCAGCCTATAGGGATTGTTTTAATTTGATTTTGCACATTTTCTTCCACCAAATGAAATGATGGAGAATCGCCACTTGTAGACACATAAAATTTGTCATCTTAAGCCCGGGTGGATCCAATTTATTTTTCATGTTTTATCCACTATTAATATTTATCATTTATCATCATTTATTCATTATTAATATTATCATTAATGTTATTCTTTTTATATCATGTATCCATCACTAATTCATTAATATATATCAATATTATCATTTATCCATTTAATAATGTTAATATTCTATCATTTACCTTTCATTATTATTATTATTATCATTTATCATCTATTATTTTATTTAATATATCCCTCTTCATAAACATATGCATAAGCATCTACATGACTCATTTATGCTTCCTCCTCTACCTATTTTCATCCACCTCACGAATGTGGGATAAACACTTACAAATTTTAAAATCATCTTTTGTCCCACATTCATCCTGCAGCCTGGATTCACCCAGAGAACATCTATAAAAACCCAGCCCCTCTTTCATTTGAACTATCTAGCCATCTAGCAATCTGGCAAATCAATCTATCATTTACATACTAGTATTTTCAAATATTTCTCTTATTTCTTATCTTGCTTTCTATTGCATCTTTCATTTTTCATTTCTTTGCATCATGAATCTCCATTCACCATAGCCTCTTGTGCATGTGTGTTTCTGAGAGCACTTTCAATTAAACACAAGATCTTGGTTGATAGGAGTGCAATGGAGTCAGAAATCCATTTGCATGCATGTGTGTTTTAGTAGTCCATTTTGTTTTACATGTGTATGTTTTGGCAGGAACTTCATTGTTTGATGTTGAATCATCTGGATCTTCTCTCATAAGATCGCAGATTTGATTTTTGCATCTACACCACTCATAGGGACTGATTTGGTTTTCAAATTCATCTTAAATTTGTCTTTGAAAGCTCACTTAACCTTGCAAGGGGAAAATCGATTGGCATAGGGACTAGGTTGTCCTTGTGAAATTTGATCAGACTTGCACATTTTCAGCTCAAGTGGAAATTTCCCCCCCATAGGGACTGATTGTCCTTGATATTTTGTATTGCTTTGATTATTTTCCCATGGAGTGGAGATTCGGTCTCCATAGGGACACTTTAGTCCTTAAAAAATTGCCTGATTTGTCTCTGATTTTGCCTTCAAGTGGACATTCAATGGGTCTAGGGACAAATCAGTACTTGTATTACCTTTGCTCACTCACCCACTTGCAGCTTTATTCATTCTTACCTCATTTTGTTCCACTCCACAATGAATGTGGGATAAATATCATAAAATACCAGCCTAGTGGAAAAATGTGGGTCATTGGGAATAATGTGTTTTGACTTGTAAACTTTCTTCCCTGAGTGAAAATTCGAACTTCATCAGGACTCATGATTTTTCTTAGTCCACTTTGCCTTGGTCATTTTTCCATCAAGTGGAAAAAGGTCATCAGGACACATAATCTCCTTGTACATTTTTACCTTGTAACCCAGTGGAAAAATTACCTCCATAGGGACTCATCATGTCCTTGGCTTTGTCATGAGTGGAAATTTCTAAGTCATTAGGTTTTTCCACAAAATCACTTGCAAATTCAATCCTGGAGTGGAAAAACGAACTCCATCAGGACTTTCATAATCCTTAACATCAATTGACACTTCCGTGCTCAAAATGGAGTGGAAAATCATGCTCCATCGGAAATTTGTCCATTTTCATCTTGATTGCTTAGTGGAAAAACGCCTACCATCGGGACTTTGATAATTATGACTTAACTGCTTAGTGGAAAAATGTTTTCCATTGGGACTTTGTTGATTTTCATGCCTTTGAAGTCCATTTTTACCCAATTTCATCAATTTATGTGGTAGAAATTCTGTTTCCATCGAGACTTTATGAATTTTCCCAAATTTTCAAGGGGAAAATAGAAGTCCATTGGGACTTGTGCGTTTTTGAGTTTATTTCACCTCTTAGGGGTGGAAAAAACGACTCCTATAGGGACTTTTGACATTTCCACACAAAATTTACATCAATTTGCAACATTTTTATCATTTCTTGCTCAAATTTAAGGCAAAATTGAAATTCAATGCATAGAAAGATAACTTAATTTGCTAAGGCAACTTGACACTAAAGATCATTCTAACAATTTTAACAACCCTTCGGATTTTGACATGACAACCTCTCATAAGCAAAGGCTAAAACTAGGAAATTATTGGCTTGCTAAACCGAGGCAACCTAAGCAAAACATCTACCCTAAAAAGTGAAAAAGTGTGGCTTCCCATTTGCAATGGGGCGATGTGTGAAAATGTCACAACAGTATTTCAAGTTGATTGTGATGCAAGTGGTAATGGTATTGGGGCTGTTTCAAGCCAAGAAGGTAAACCCATTGCCTGCTTTAGTGAGAAGTTAAATGATACTAAGAAAAAGTAGTCAATTTATGACCAAGTTTTTTATGCTATTGTTCAAGCACTTAAGAAATGTAGACACTATCTCTTGGTCTAAGAAATAGTCAAGGGAAATTGAATCAACGACATATGAAATGGGTAGAGTTCTTGCAAAGTTATATATTCGTTTTGAAACATAGAAGTGGGAAGTCTAGTAGGGTTGCAAATGCTTTGAGTAGGAGGCATAATTTGTTGATTGAAATGCAAGTTGAAGTTGTTAGTTTTGATGAGCTCAAGGAGTTTGTATGAGGAAGATCCTGATTTTGGAGAGGCATGGAAGGCTTGCAAAGATACTATTTCTATGGATATGACAAGGTGGTTAGATTATCTCATTCAGGATGGTATGTTATTCAAAGGTGATCAGTTATGCATTCCAGAAGTTCTATGAGATTGAATTTGATTGAGGAGAAACATAATGGAGATCTTGTAGGATATTTTGGTTTTGATAAGACTATAGCACCTTTTGGAGAAAGTTATTATTGGCCTCAATTGCAGCAAGATGTAAGGAAATATGTTCGGAGTTGCAAGATATGTCAAGTGGCAAAAGGTGTTAGTCAAAACACTAGTTTATATCAGCCACTACTTGTGTTTGAGAGGCCATGGGAGGAGATTAGTGTAATATTCCCCTTAATTTTTTTTTGATTTTTCAATAGCAAGATCACAATCACACCAATCACTCGTTAGGGTTAGAACAATGAAATCCAAACAACTGAAGGGAACCCCACACCTTTTGATCACCGAGAGCCCAGACTGGGAGGGTGAGAGCATACGGTAGTAGGGGATCGTTAGTAATAATCTGCTGAAGTGCTGAATACAATAATAGGTGGCAAGTCAGCCCCTTCTGCTTATCCAGCAGGTGAATCAAGAAGCTTGGCGGTAAACTAGCCAAGAGAACAACACTCCCAAAACACGAATCACTCTACCACAATATTTCAGCTGGAGGACTGAACACACTAAACAACTCAACTCTACCGCTTATGCAGCGGGAGGATCATTACAAAAAATATCACTCAACCGCTTATGCAGTGGGAGGACCATTACAAACAGATATCACTCTACCGCTTATGCAGTGGGAGGACTGAACAACAAATATCAAAATATAGGCGGCAAGCCATCCTCTTCCACTTTTCAGTGGGAATGCTTACAACCTAGAAATGGTTAGTACTATTACTACTTAACCTTACAATATAAAATAGAGAGATAGAACAGAGAAGTAATGTTGTCCAATGCTGATAAATATCTTCAAACAGTTACTAACTCCCAAAAGATCCTTCAACATGAAATTATGAAATCCTAGGATCAATAACACGCAGACTAGCAGCTTCAAGAAACTATGAAATGCTCATTTCTCTCTCCAAACTCACCCAAATCACCCCAAATCACTCCCAAATCAACTAATCTACTCACACTACAAAGGGCACACCCAAACACCAGCTTCTGGAAATCTGTAACTTTATGACAGCAAGCTGAAATGCACAACCAGCAACACCAAGACATACTAAAATGCATAAAACTCACTCACTACTCACACCTAACATCCCCAAAGACTCCCAAACTGCTAATATATCGAAAATGACCAATTACAATGAGAAAAGTGACCTCCATATTTCCCCATTTACCACATCTTGCTTCCAAAATGCCCACACAAGAATAACACCTAGGCTAGGAAGTACGATTTGCAAAATAAAATTAATTACTCAAAGATTAGTGCTGAAAACTTACAAATGTCATCGCCTAGGACATAGAAATCCACAGAGCAAATACCTAGAATGATAAAATCGCCTGGCCAAGAGTTTCGAACAAAATATAGTTTCAGCAACTCCGCGACCAGCAACCAGAAAACACTCCAATCCCACACAAAACTCTCCACAATCTGCAAAACACTCATTAACAGCACTAGAATTACAAGAACACAGCTAGGTACTATCTCCCAAGTACGAAACTGAGACTTAGCTAGGAAGCCACACTTCGAAGCTCAGATTTCAATCGCCAAACTGACAGCATAACAATGCAATTTCATCAGATATCAAATGAGAGGCCAAGCACCTGTATTTATAGATTTTTCCCTCTGAAATTCAAATGCAAATGTCGTCAAAAAAACAATTGAAATTCACTTTCATTTCATGTCATAGCCTCCCCTAGACATGGCGTTAGTTTTCCCAAACTCCCTAGGCAAAGTTTGATCTTTTTCCTAGGTGACAACTTTGCAATATAAAAATAATATAAACATGAAATATTTCATCTTTCTTAACGCCACCTTTTTAATGCCACTGACTTAGGAAAATAACAATATTGATGGCAGATAGATATTTTTCCTAAGTCGCCCACAACACAATTAATCAGTAATAAAAATAATTAAACATTAAACCTTAGTATAAGGAATTAATATTTAATTAAATAACTTATAACTCCAATACTGATTAATACCAAAATCAAGGATGAAGTTGTGCGATGAAGACCACTGAACTGTGTTGTGTCAGGACCTTGTCTGAGACTACTAAAAATAAAAATGCTCAACACAACCACTTACTAAAAATAGTAAGTCAAGAAATACTGCTTCAAAAAACATAATCTTCGTACCCAGAGAAAGAGCTTGGAAAGCTTATTAGAACTGCATCATCCAAACAACCAAACCCTAACTTACTAAAAATAGTAAGTTCTGACTTCACCAAAGAATCAAATGCATGTTATGCCACCTTGGAGTTCATGGAAAACCCAAAAGGAAACCATAAGCAGAACTGAAAAATTCCCTCCCAACAAACCCTGAAAAAGGTCGTGCAAAACTCCACAAAAGTTGGAAACCCTAATTCTCTTTTCCAAATAGCCTACGGGTCTCTGGAATAGGCCAATGGACCACTGAATGCACATCACTGAGAAGGGGACATTACAATTAGTATGGATTTTGTTCTTAGTTTGCCAAGGACACAAAGGGGTTATAATTCTGTATTTGTGGTGGTGGATAGATTTTCTGAGATGGCTCATTTATCTCATGTAAAAATACTAATGATGTCATGCATATTGCAAATTTGTTTTTCAAGGAAGTAGTAAGGCTACATGGTCTCCCAAAGAGCATAGTTTCCAATAGAAATAAAAAGTTTGTGGGATGCTTTTGGAGGACATTATGGAAGAAACTAAAGACTGATTTGAAGTTTTGTTTAGTTTACACTTTACCATCCACAAGTAGATGGTCAAATAGAAGTAGTAAACAGGAGCTTGGACAACTTGTTGAGAAGCATGGTTGGAGACAAGCCAAAGGGGTGGGATTCGGTTTCACCTCAAGCTGAATTTGCATATAACAACTCAATTAATAGGAGTGCAGGTAAGACACCATTCCAAATTGGTCATGGCAGCAGCTCAAGAGATGTTTCAGATTTAACAAAGTTAGGTAGAAATGATAAGAAAAGTGTAGATGCAAAAGACTTTACTGAACATGTGAAGAGCGTACATGAAGAGGTAAAGAAGCATATCAACAAAATGAATTCCTAGTATAAGTCTAAGGCAGATTTGAAGAGAACACATAAGGAGTTTCAGATTGGGGATGAAGTTATAGTACACTTGAGAAAAGAAAGATTCCAAGTTGGTACTTACAAAAAGCTAAAAATGAATAAATTTGGGCCTTGCAAGATTGTAAGTAAGCATGATTCAGGTAATGCCTATGAAGTGGAGTTACCTAATGACCTTAATATTTCTCCCATATTTAATATTTCAGATCTAACGGAATATCATGAAGGCAAGTTTCAGGGAGATGTAAAAGGAGCGTAGATGAAAATTCTAGCATCTACTTCACAGAAGGAGGAGATAGGCAATCTTGGACAGTAGGGTGAGTAGGAGCACATGGAACAAGCAATACTTTAAATATTTGGTAAAATGGCCTGGAAGACCTAAATGAAGACTCATCTTGGTTATCAAAAGATGAAGTTAAAGGCCTTGGTTTTCCTCTTGAGAAGTGATAGGGTCACTTTTCTTTCTACCATGGGTGTTTGATATAGGGCATCCATGTGTTGGAGGGAACCAAATTTCAAATTGTCCATCAATAGGCATTAGATGCTTTGACCAAGCTCTGTAAGGCTTTTTAATTTGTAAGTAATGGGGAGTTTTAAAAAAATCTCACATCCTAGGAGTAGTGGAGTCCTCGTAAAGCTCTAAAGTTAGCAAATATGAATTGGTTTGAGAATAACCGATGAGTGTAGGCTCTACACTTGCACCAAAGGGAGACATTTATGAAAGAGTACTCATAAGAGTTATATTGACTCAACATTCACACTAGTCATGTGGAAGAAGACATAGAGGAGTCAAGATGAAAGTTAATTGATGCATATATGTTCCTCAGAAGATGCCTATCAGCTTATGATCAAGGCAGGAGAGAAGTCTCAAAAACAACAAAGTGCATAAGGTAGAGGTAGAAAAAGGGAGGTGATTGAAAGTAGGGCTATGTGTAGAAGGAAGCGATAGAGCCCAGCAGTAACATGCAGAACCTGAAGGATGAGTATGCCTCTAGAGGTAGAGTTAAGGCTGAGAGAAGTCTTGGCAAAGGCTTCAACAAGACTCACTTCAATTGTGGACAGTAGGTCTTGAGCATTTGAGTGTTTGGAACTTTGGAATCTGTGCATGAGGAGGTCACACATAGAAGTGTTTTCGTGTTGCATGAGGAGAAGAAGAGACTGTGAAATGGAAAGATCTTCTTAAGCACATGATAATTTGATGATGTGCATGGTTTTCCTCAAACTTGCTCAAGTAGAGAAGGAACCGTGGTTGTGGAAGAGCATCGTTTGCACTAAGTGCAAGTCAGGTGGTAAGTGTTGTGTTATTTGATTATTGATGGATGCAACAATGATAACTTAGCATTGACAGAGAGGGTTCATATGTTGACATTGAAAAAGAACACTCACCCCATACTCTACAAGGTTTCTTGGTTGTAGAAGAGACAACAACTATGGTGACCGAGCACTAGTAGTACAAAATGGTGTTTATTGTTGGTGTGCAAGGGAGATCTGGTGTGATGTCCTCCCAAATCTGCAATATTTGGTAATCATGTTGCGTTCAAATAAGCTAATAGCACATCTAGTGAGATTCCTGTAGATCTACCAAAATATTTGATCAATTGAATCCAGTTTAAATGCTACCTTATCATGTTAGCAACCTATGCTAAAATTCTTCAGGCACCAAACCAAATAACACCCATGCATTTGTCCTATAAAAGGTCAAATAAAAGCACAAAGGAGATCTCTGTTATCTATTAGAAAAGTTCATCATCAGATGAAGAAACCTAAACAAGTTTGAGGTGCAAAAATCATCCCCAGAACTTAGTTTTCATAAACTGCAATTTTTTTTGATTCAGGGCAGTTTTGAAGCTGCTAGTTCTCACATGGTGGTTTTGTAATAGTCTGCTGAAGAAAAGTGATGGTTTAGTCACAGCAACTGAAATAAGAATATGAAGTTTTTTTAATAAACCCCATCTCTTCAAATTCTGAGCAAGAGGACATTGTAAACATGTTGAAGTCTTACAGCATTCTTTGTGAAGACATTGAGAGGGTGCACACACACAAGGGGGAAGAGAATACAAGCAGTAGAAGAACAAGCTGAAAATGAGAAGATAGGCTTGGCGGAGGTTGTATTTACATTTATCCTTCTCTAGTTGAGCAATACACAATGGTAGAACTGTAGAAGAGAAATTGCCACTACCAATCTGGGTTTTTCACCTTTTATGGGGTTTTCCCAGGATAAATTGTGTATTGTTGCATTGTTTTCTCATTTTAGTACTTCATTTCTCTGTGTGACAGCACTTTAATTCCTCCACATTTCACTATCATTCGCAGTGGAACATAATTAAGCTTTGGTTTTGTAGTTTCTGGTTGGATTTTGGTGGAAATTAAGGATAAAAATTGACTTAGAACAATGTAAATACGAATAAAAGTAAAGACTTCAAAGTTCAAACTACCTCAAAATATACTCAAGAGAAGGATCCAAGGTTACTTTGGTTTACATTTTTTGTACAGCTGTAGGGAATAAAGCTGATTACTGAGACTGTTCAAATATTTCATACATGATAGACTTGATGTGAAAACCACATTTGACTTTGAGGCAATGCTGGATAATTGGTAGGGTAACACCATCCATTTAGTTTGAATTGTGTCTTGATGAAATATCAAGGACCTTTAAGTTACCAGCAAAAGTACAGACGAGCAACGTTAAATTAATATTTGATCAGGATCGTTCAAAAATCATAAAAGGGAACTTGAAATACTGATGGAGAAAAATAGGGAAAGCTAGCTTAGTAACAGTTACAATAATACACTAGCCTGAAATGCACTGAAATGTTCTACATTTTATAGATCTAGATTCAGTGTCTTGTCTCTGGCATTTAGATATATCCAGAACAAAAGTTTTATGCAGTGTGTATTACAAGTAAATCACAATTTCCTGTCATGTCTTGCAAAGACAATAAAATGTAAGAAACTTTTGCATGAAGTTATTTCTTTCAATTGAATATCTTATTTTCCAGGAGCTTTTGGGCATGAATGGTCATATCTGCAGCTAATGTGAATGAGGTTCCTGGAACGAGTAGTTTTTTTTTAATTAAGATTTAGAAACAAGAAGCATGAAAAACAATTTTATGTTGTGAAATGATTGTGTTTTGAGGAATTTAACGCATTCACTGATCAGCTGATATGCTTGACTATGACAGCTACGGAATGCCCCGAGGATTTACAGCAAAATGTCCCCAGTTTTACAATCTGATACTAATGGCTGCAACTACAAAGACTTGAAAGATGCTCAGTGGATCCGAACAACAGATTTTACACAATGTTGTTGTATAGGTCAATCTTTATCATTTAGTTTGGAGCTTCCCAATTCTATAGACATTTCTCATATTCAGAACAAGTTTGCACATTACAAAGAGATTGAAGAGAAAATTTTGCTAGAGCATGGAAGACCATTTAATCCAACTTCAATTTTGGTGCCAATCATAAGTCCTCCAGAAGATTTGGACATACCCTACAAAATAATGTTCAAAATAAATTCACTTGTCCAACAAGGCATTCTTAGTTGGCCAACGCTTAGCAAGGAATTCTTCAATTTGCTACTGCCTGAGAGAAGGCCAGCTGATTATATATATCAGGCTTTAACAAAACTTAGTAATTCAGGATGGAACACTTGCTACAGACCTGTAGATTGGCTCACAAAGGAACTAGGTATGTTGGAAAAATCAAAAGGGCACCTTCATTCTGAAGAAATATCTCTGGATAATGGCTTGATGTGTATCAATAGGGTACAAATTACTCCTTCAAAAATCTACTTCTGTGGACCTGAAGTTAATGTTTCCAATCGTGTGACACGACACTTTGCAGAATACATTGACAACTTTCTTCGTGTTTCCTTTGTTGATGAGAACTTGAACACGCTTAGTTCTCGTGACTTGTCTCAATGGATGGGCCGTGAAACGCCACAGAAGCATACAAAAATATATGAGAGGATTCTGTCTGTTTTGAAAGAAGGTATTTTGATAGGGAATAAAATATTTGAGTTTCTTGCTTTCTCTTCAAGTCAGCTACGTGAAAGTTCATTGTGGATGTTTGCCTCAACTGAGTCACTTAGTGCAGATGATATAAGGAAATGGCTAGGTAACTTTGTGACGATAAAATGTGTTGCAAAGTGTGCAACAAGAATGGGACAATCATTTAGCTCTTCCACTGAAACAGTTGATGTTGCCTCAGATGAATTTGAATACATTCCTGACATAGAGGTTCATAGTAGTGGTAAAAAATACATTTTTTCAGATGGAATTGGTAAAATATCTTCTTCTTTGGCAGAAGAGGTGGCTCGTAAGTGTGGATGTGAGAAGAAACCACCTTCTGCTTTTCAAATAAGGTATGCTGGCTACAAAGGTGTTGTAGCTATTGATCCAGCATCTAACCACAAACTGTCCTTGCGGCCAAGCATGCGGAAGTACACTTCAAATAACATAAGTCTTGATGTCCTTTCTTGGACAAAATATGGGCCATGTTTCTTAAACCGTCAAATTATTACTCTGCTGTCTAGTTTGGGGGTTAAAGATGAAAACTTTGAGATTCTGCAAAAACAGGCAGTGGCGCACCTGGATAATCTTCTGAACAACAGAGATGATGCTCTTGGTGTGCTGCATATTCTCTTTTCAGGTGAAAGTCACCATCTTCTCACAGACATGCTGTCGTGTGGCTATTGCCCAAGTTCAGAGCCTTACTTGTCAATGATGCTTCAAGCATTTCGAGCATCTAAATGTCAAGAGTTAAGAAGTAAGGCACGCATTTTTGTTCCTAAGGGAAGATGTTTAATGGGATGCCTGGATGAAACTGGAACACTAAATTACGGTGAAGTGTTTATTCAAATTTCCCGTGCTCCAGGAAACAAGCAGTTTCATGATGACGGGAACCATGCCAACTCCATAATAGAAGGAAAAGTATTTGTTGCAAAAAACCCCTGCCTTCATCCAGGTGATATACGTGTCCTTTTGGCCAAGAACACATTGAAGCTTCATCATATGATTGATTGTATCGTTTTCCCCCAGCATGGACGAAGGTAAGGAATTTGAGTGCCATGATAATTTTCCTTAATGTTTTTTGACTGTATCAGTTTGTATGTTATTCTCTGCTGCTACCATCATGTAACATCACAGCTAAATAATGTACATTTTGATATGTTATTCCTTGTTATTGCATTCTAGGCACTGTCTGGAATTCTCTGGAAACCCCATTGAGGCCTTGATATGTTGTCCTAAATTCTATTTCCATACATAGACTGCGAAAAATTTGAAAGGATTCAATTGCATGGTCTTTTATAGAAAGAGGAGTGATGCCCATGGGTACATCAGCAAAACCATCCAAATGCATTTTCAAGATCTTCAAACAGAAAAATTTAAGTTTGTACCTTTGCCATTCTTGTTATGTATATGAAGTTAATTTCATTTGGGAGAGAGTATTACTTAGTGACAACCAAAGTAGAAACTCGTTATCTTATTATGTTACACATTTGAGGATGTCTTCCCAAGTAGTATAAGTTGAAGCAATCTATTCTTTAGCTCCCAAAATCATAGCAAGTTCTACTATTATTACATTAACTTGATCCACTTTTATGGTCATAAAGGCTTGCGAGAAATTTTAAACTGTATAGAATGAAATGGTTTTTTGTAACATCTTGAGTGGCAAGTTTTAAGATCCAATTTCCCAGATTATGATCCAAAGCCATAATGTTTCTTATGTTAAATTTGAGAACCTTTTGGAGTATTGTATATGTGTTTTCTTTTCACCATTCTCTCCTTTCTTTGAATAAGAGTTTGATAAATTGCTCTTTTAGACCTGTGCCATGTCATCGCAATTAATAGCAATGGTTCAAGGAATTCACCATTTCTCTGATTTCTCCTGCAATGTCATCTACATATTCAGCACATTAGCATTCTGTTTTCATAATAAGAAATCATAGAACAGAAAAGAAATAGCGTTTTCTCCCTCTCACTTGGTTCATTGTAGACTTAATGAGAATAACTCAGGAAGCCAATATTATTTTTGTATATCTTGGTAGTATATGAAAAACTTAAGTTTTGAAAAGTCACTTTCCACTGCAGTTTAGTCTCACTTTTTATCTGATGTTAGCTTGTCCGCCAGTGCATGTGCACTGATGAATGATGTCTTTCTGGTAATATACATCCTTGTTTTGTGAAAGGATATATTATTGAGACCTCTTTGCAGGGTAGCTTGTCTTATAGTAGAAGGGTGCCCTAAGTCCATGCATGTGACTCTAAAGAAGACAACTAGGTTGATAATGTTCTTTAGGCATTTTTCCTATTGGATCTACTCTAAAATCTCTAAGGACAGTCTCATCAAGGTTGGCTATTACTATTTTTTCCGTGCAAATGATTCTATCATCAAGGTTGGCTATTACTATTTTTTCCGTGCAAATGATTCTATCATCAAGGTTGGCTATTACTATTTTTTCCGTGCAAATGATTCTATCATCCATGAAACATCCAAAGCAAAACAACAGGAATAAAACAAGATCTTTATCCTAAAATTAGAACCGCTGATAATTCTGGCAGGAGAGCTTCAGTAGTTGCTATACATGGGGGATTGGAAGTTTGCAGTATCCTCACAAAAGTTAAAAGCAAAAGTAGTTTTTTTTTTTTCAAATGACAATCTCCATGTGTTGAATTTTTCCCGAGAAACTTGTAACTTAAGCAATGATACCCATGAGAGGCTTGCATAATTTCCTTTTCCTTGGTATCATTGCCTAAGTTCCATTGACCTGATGCTTTCAGGTTTTCTTTGCATTTAGAGTGATGATGATTGCAGATTTCAGATGGCTAGAGTTATTGAATTGTATTTATTATTTATCATGGGTTCCATGCATGATATTAACTTTTAGCTTTGAATGCCATTAGCAATTTAGACCCCACAAATTTCTGTTATTTTTTTGTCTATTTGAAATAAAATAAAATGATGTCTTAATCATTGTTAGCGTTCAAATTGTATCTGAGTTGAACTGTTTCTTAGGAATACAGAATTTCCTGATGCATTCAATTTATTTGAAATACTTCCGAATATGCAGGCCCCACCCAAATGAGTGCTCAGGTAGCGATCTTGATGGTGATCTTTATTTTACAAGCTGGGATGAATCACTCATTCCATCTCAAGAATACATGCCAATGGACTATGTTGCTAAGCCACTTATACAATTGGATCGCAATGTGACCATTGAGGTACAAGCATAGCAATTCTTTGAATAGTAAACTATAAAATTTATATTGTCTACTTTCAAATGTGAATTTCATAATGGTTTTACAGCATACTTAATATTTTGCGCATTACCATTAAGTCAATATCTTGTCTTTTGTATTCCAAATTTTTCTTACAAGGGAACTTTGGAATATAATGAACTAGAACGGTATGAATGGATTATTTTTGTCATTTGGCTTCTAAAACTGTGACCTAGGAGATATAGTCACAACCACTGATCGATTCCTAGACATGAAAATTGAACTTATATTGTTAAAGAGTAAATTATTCACATATGTTTTTTGTTGAATCTTCCCATTTGAACTGAGAACTTCTGTGTGTTATCATATTTGAATTTTTGAAACTAGCCACATTTGAATTTTTTAAACTATGCACATTGAACCCAGAAATTTCCAGCTTCGCCCCTTTCTGGCTAAAGTCTAGAACAAACAATATACAATGTAAGAGCTAATTACAAACTTTGTTTACCCTCTCAGGTGAATAACTTAAAGTACACAGATAAAACACGTAATGCAGAATAATAATGCCATAGATATCAGATAAAGTATAAGTGATGTTTTTCCATTCATAATTGTTCTCCGTCACAAGTTACATTCGGAAGTATATAAAGATACCGAGGGGATGCGAGCGCCAACCGTTGCACCGCAACTGCCACCCCTCGGTTGCCAACTAACCAAGACAGTTACAACTTAATTAACTAGTTTTATTTTCATGTACAATATTGCCGTCAACATCATCCCCCCCAAAAGAAAAGAAGTTGTCTCCGAACGACTTAATACAAAATAGAGATGACATTAAACAGTACCGCTGACGCCAGTCGAGCCCGGAACTCATACACCTGCTGCGTCGTCGCCTGAAAACCCTTTTCTACTACCATCCGATGCTCAAGTGCGGATTTCACCCTTATGGCTTCCTTTGACAGCACAATCCTCCTGTGCCTAAACCAAACTTGTCTGCAAAACACACGTTTCAGTCTTAGCCTCCACCAACTGCTACTCAAATGATACTGTCTCCCTAGCCAATTTGTCCTCGATAGCCACCCGCGTTGCCCTCTCAACATCCAACTCCTGGGTACGCTGAGCTAAGTCTCACGCTACTCTTGCCTCCAACCTGGTGGTCAGCTCCTCCCGAGCCCTCTGTGCATCCACCAAGGCAACCTCACATCCAGCCGAGACATACTCCGAGTTCCTCAAAGCGTACCATTCATGCCTGGAGGTGGCCACAACCTTCGGGCACAAAGGCTAGGAGATGCCTCAAATCCTCCATCACACTCCCCAAAGACTAATAACTGAACTGAATAACTCCCTGGTACTGTATGACTTCGCGTGCCTGCAATGCCTTCCCTCAGACTCTGTTTGTCATCGAATGATTTTTCAATCTGGTCGTTGTTCTTTTTTTTTTTTAATCCACTGTAATGTCCCCGATGGCACCTCGGCCATACAACCTCCCCGTACGATCAACAATAGCACTGACACCTCCAATCGTACGGCCACCTTCCTGTGCAGTCAACACCCTCCTTACCGTACGGACACACCTCTAGCGTACGAACAACATGGTCAACCGTGCACACCGTACGGTCCTCCTTCCGCACGCCCAACGCAGTTCAACCATATAGTGGACCACTGACGACGGAGCGACTGCGTGTGTGTCTGTGTGGCTGCGTGGTTGTGCGGCTGCGTGTCTTATTCTTTGCGTGGGCGGTGTATCCACCATACGATGGTCCACCGTCGGTGGTTCCACCGCCGGTGGTCCCACCGTGGCATTTTTCGTTTTTTAATTTTTTTTGTAAATCGACCGTATGGTCAACTATTGTACAGATCCATACGACCATACGATTTTTTTTTGTTCTAAGTGTCCAGATTTGGCTCGGGTTTCGTGCCTCTGGGATTTCCCTTTCTCGGTTTGCCTCCCCTGAGAGTCTCCCACTTTGGTCCCGTGCCTCTCGAGTCGCCTGCTCGGCCTCTTAGGTCCCCTTCCATCCTATCAGGTTCCCCTCCGGACTCTCGGGTGTCCTTCTGGCCTCTTGGGTCCCCTGCGCGCTTCTTGTGGTAGGGTTTCAATTTGGACCTGTTGGTGGCAAGTCTATTTTCAATGGCCATCCGAAGACCTGGAACCACAAATTCTACAGGGACCACGGTCTCCTTCCCGTACATAAGAAGAAGAAGAATAATAAAGAAGGCTGCGGCCTTCCACACAGGGTTCCAGTTGTTGCCGACACAAATGATCTTGGGATTATCTACGTCACTGAGGTTTGGGGCGTCTCCCTTCCAATATTCTTTGTATTCTGGCAGGTACACCTCCTCTGTAACTTGCTCTGGTTCCTCTACTTTGAGCTTGGAGCTCTGGAACATTTCGTAATCTTCCATCTGCCAGTGGAAGAGCACGTTGAATGACCCTGTCTCATCCTCGGAGCACTCTCCTAGTTTGAGAATCCCTTTGTCGTTGGGCTCCCTGCAGCCCCGTCCTTCGTTCCTCAGGTCACCTTCTCTTTCATCCTCTGATTCCGAAGATGATGCCAGTTCCTCGCCGACAACCTGGGTCCTCAAATCAATGGTGTACTTCCGCCCCCCTTTCTCCATAGAAAGGGTGTTCTTTTTCCAGTCGTGATTCACCTTTGCTGTAACCAGCTACCCTCTGCCTAAGATGGCGTCGTACCCCTTCTTCTTGAGTGGGATTACCACATAATCTAGTATGAAGGGTTGCGTGCCGATGGTGACTAGCTGGGCCATCAGGGTGCCAAGTGGCTTGATGCCGTGCTGGTCTGCACCTACCAAGTTGAACGTGGGTGGCCATAGTGTTGGCTTCCCCAACTTCTTCCACGTATCCTCTGGCAGTACATTCACCCCCGAACCTCCGTCCACGATGGTGTCTTTGAGGATAGCCCCGAGAATTCCCATCTCTACTACAACAGGATGTTGACCACTATTTAAGGCCAACAACATTGGGTCAGCTGAGGGGCTGACTGGAACTTCCACCCGTGTGGCACGCAAAGGTGCCTGTGCAGTAGTTTGTATGGAACTAAAAATGGCGGTTCTTAATTGTGGCATTGTTTCTAGAAGGTCCTTTACCCTTATAGGTACTTCCATCTGCAGTACTTGCCCAATGATGTTATTTTCAGCTTCCGTACGGGATGATGTACTCACCACCTCGTTGTTCCGTCGTTCGGCAGTCATCTCACCTTCAATATTGGCCTTTGCCTCCCGTAATCTCTCCTTCTCCGTATGGGGGTTGAGATAAATGGCCTTTTTTGTCTGAGCGCGGGTGACCACCAGTACTTCTTTCTCACCCGTCTTCTCAGCCTTATCAATGTTGAGGAGATTAACCCTTGCCTTTGGGCAATTTGCGTCCTCATGGTTGCCTGGCCCACACCATCGGCAGAGGTGCTGAGGGGTGGCTTCCTTCGTGCAATCACGGGCGAAGTGCCCCCACTGATTACAGGCCCTACATTGGATCATTGGCCGACCCTTGGCGTCATACTGGATACGACTTCCGTTATTGTTATTGTTGTTATTCCTTCCACCGCCGCGTCTGTTGTCCCGGTAACCTCCAGATGATGCCGTTGTGTTGGTTTGCTGGGCCGTACCCGCTGGTGCGAATGTTGTGGCCTACTCAGTGAACAACACTTGGCTCATTTGCATACTTTGGGTTTTCATGTTGTATGGGCATTCCTTGATGGAGTGTCCCATCACTTGGCAAATCTCACAAAACGCCTTCTTCGGGTAAGTGCCTTTTGTGTGGCCTTCTTCCTTACAATCAGTGCAGCACACATCTTCGTTTTTGCTCGTGCTTCCTTTCATGTTCTTAAATTCCTTCAACATATGGTGCATATCCTTTTGAAGTGCTTGCACCTTCTTACTTGATGATTCGTCACTACTGCTTTCTCCCGAGGACTCCTCTTCTCCAGAGGACTTGTCCTTTTTCTTCCGTGATGTTTTGTCTTCACTTTCCAAGACCATCGCACGGTTGTATGCGTCATCGTATGAGGTGAGCGGTACAATTTTCATCTTCCTCCGCAGGGATGACCGCAACCCTTCCACAAACCATCTCTTCTTTAGTCCGTCAGTCGGCTGGTTCTCCATCTTCCCCAGTAATTCCTTTAATCGTCGGCTATATGTTCGCACTGTTTCATGCTTTCCCTGCTTTGTGCTTAGTATCTCCACCACAATCTCATTATCATCTCGAAGGAGTCGAAACTCCTTCTCAAAGGCTTTCTGTAGGTCATCCCATGTTCCCACCTTTGTTTTGTCCACATCAGAGTACCAATCAATGGCTACTCCTCTCAGGGTGGCAGGGAACTGCACCACCCAATCCGCTTTGTCAACTACGCCGTTGGCTGACCATATTGTCTCACATGTACGACAGTGTCGTACGGGGTCATCGTTGCCATCTCCATTGAATTTAGGCAACTTTTGTTTGCTCGCCATCGAGGGGGGTCGTCTTCCTGGAGGTGGCTGTGGCTGCGTCTGTGCGCTGCTCCCTCCGGCATCGGTGGTGTGTCCTGCGTGGGTGACTGGAGGTACGGTGCTTTCCCTGCTGTGTGGGACACTTGCAACCGTACAGTTGTCCTCCCCTCCGTTGTCACCCGCACCCACTGCTAGCTCCCTCTCGTGATCCTCACTTCGTGGCGTAAGGGATAAGTTTCTAAATTGATCTCGAGTCTCTTCGATTAGATTCCGCCGTAACCTTGTTTCCTCCAGAAACTCTTTGTGGCTCCGCACCCTATGGTGTTCTGGCGACACGTAGAAATTTTCCTCGGCTTCTGTACCCTCCGTGACACCTCCTTGGTTCCCTTTGGGCCACCCTTCGGCAGGTCGTCCTTCGGCAAGTTGCCTTAGCCTCCGTCTACGTTCTACTTGCTGTTCTAGAATCAAGGCCCTCTGCGTAGCCTCCCACTCGTCCGTTTCTGCTTTCTTATTTCTATCTTTATTTAATATATTGGGCATAAATCACTTCCGTACATAGCAAGCACATGCCATGTACACAAAAAAAAAAAACTTTTATTATTTTTCCTTTCGGCCACAATTTATCTCAACATTGTGTCGGGATTATTACAGGGTTCAATTTCCCCTTCGCCTCTTGCCATCATGCTCTGCGTCCCACGATGATTGTTCCGTTTGCGTGTTGTCGGCCTCTGGGTTAATCTCACCAACGGGTAGGCCCATCGTGTCCGTATGCCATCCGCTCCTTCCTTTCCCGATTATGTCTAGGCAACGACGCCAAATGTTTACCCTCTTGGGTGAATAACTTAAAGTACACAGATAAAACACATAATGCAGAATAATAATGCCATAGATATCAAATAAAGTATAAGTGATGTTATTCCATTCATAATTGTTCTCCGTCACAAGTTACATTCGGAAGTATATAAAGATACAAAGGGGGTGCGAGCGCCAACCGTCGCACCACAACTGCCACCCCTCGGTTGCCAACTAACCAAGACAATTACAACTTAATTAACTAGTTTTATTTTCATGTACAATATTGCCGCCAACAAACTTCTTTTACTTCTATCAGGAATATATTATCTAACTACATGGGTGATTCATAACCTCAGGTGGATAATTTATACGTGTAGAAATAACTTAACTTATTTTGGGTAAATATTGTTAGAAAATCAGGAAAATCTAAATTATAGAAGTAAAAGATAAATTTTATAGGTTTTCTACCTTGTGGTTCAAAAATAAGTATTTTTAGTTTATGCACAAGCCAAATTTAACATGTGCATTTATGGAGACCAGTTTGAAGGCATTTGATTTAATTTACCATGAGCTACATAAAGGTCCATGTTAAATTGATTTGAAGTTTTTCCTTTGTCCTTGAAATCTATCAAATGTAGCCAGATCAAATACCCAACTAGGAAATTTGTGGCATCTCTAGTGGCTTTTTCAATATCATGCACATGCGTTGGAAGTCTCCTTCTCTTTAAGGGATTCTTATAGGAGACGTATAGGAGATGCAAAGAAACTTAATCTGAAGTCTCTAATGTCTAGAGATGTCTCCATATAGGTCTCCAAGACGAGGACATGTTTTCGGTATGGAGAGACAAGAATCAAGGGTATGGTTAAAAACTATCTGATTTCCACACTAACCCTATGAGAGAAATAATGCATACAGATACATATCTAAAAGCATGTGTAAAGGAAGTCATCAAAAGGAAACAAGGTAAAAACTATATAATTTTCACTCTCACCCTATGAGAGAAACAATGCATATAGATATAGATCTAACAATTTCAATAATGATGAGCAACACACAACACAAGATATATCCTACGAAACCCATTTTGAGAAAAAAATAGCATCAAAAGAGCACTTAATGAATTAATCACAACACTTAGATCACAATACACTTTTAGATAATCAGCTCTTCAATATAGATCTTCAACTTATGTCTTGAGAAATTCTAGCAACATAACATCAACCTCCAACTCAAGAATCCATTATAAAAACCAAGGCAAACCAAGAAACCATAAGTGGTTTCCAAAATCATGGGCCAAACCGGGACCCAAATTCAGTGCCCAAATGGGTCTCCTCAAATTCTAACCCCCATCAGAATGACTTCACTTTCTAGGAATAGCATGTAACTCGAGTCAAATATTCCACTCACCAAACTTGGGCAATCCAATTGAGTCCAAACCGCGTACAAGATGCTATTATGGATGCCATCATTATGGGTCAAAGGCCACTTTCATTGTCCTTCCAGATCCACTTCATAACTCCCGCTTACATACTATTTTATGTCATAGATTCTATTACTCAAGTTATGATACATTTATGCCAAGCGACATAGTGTGATTCCGCTATTGCCTTCACCTTTTTAGGATCCATCTTGAGTCCATCTCTTGAAATCACAAATCCTAAATATACTAGCTCTTCTTTCATGAAACTGCACTTTTTCAAATTAGTCAACAATTTCTCTTCCATGTTACCTAGGATGCACCCGTTGGCATCTCCAGTATAGCCAAATGGTAAGGGATATATCTTGGCCATCCCTTGTCACTGGGGAAATTGGGAATGCGTCCTTAGCAAGGTGTCCCCAAGGGTCTACATCCTTGGGAAGAACATCTAAGATGTTTTGCAACCATCTCAGGGATGATCAAACATCCTCCTAAGGGTTTGAATTTTTAACCCAAAAAGAAAAATCTGCTATTCAAAGAGCAAATGTATGATCGCATAAATTATCAAAAAAATGTAGAACTTTGGAATGAATGCATAAAACTATAGAATGAAAGAGTAAGACTGTGAAATGACTGCATATAACTGTAGGCTGAAAATGTAATGACAGCATAGATTTCTAACTTTTCTTCATCAATGGAAATTGGAACCACATGCAACTATGGAATGAAAACATAATCCTGTTGAATAATATCATACGGTTGTTACTATTTTCATCAATGAGCAATTCTATGACTACATATAGTTAAAGGAGAGAAGACGATTATAAAATGAGAGTATACAGGTGTAAAATGAGCAGAACTGTGACAGCATACAGTTAAAGAAATATATGTTACTTAGTGGACTTTCATATATGATTTTGTATCTTTTGGGTCTTTTGTTGTAATGAAAATATCGAACAATGAAATCAGAAATTTCTATTTTTTCTTGCTGGTATACTTGAATCAATGAACATGTTAGATTGAATATCAAATTTCATACGTTATGTGAATATCTAAACTTGCATTGTCCGCAAAAATGCTCCCTTGGAGCAGTGCCTCTTGTTGTCCATGCACCCAAACTGTCACTACACAGATTTTCTTTTTAGCCAATATTTTCTTGGGTCTGACCACATAGGTTTTTGTTACCAATGTTTTTGGGTATGGTCCCCTTAGTGCCAAATTGACTTATGAAAATAAAGACACAAGAAGCCAAAATAAATAGAGAAATGAAAGCAAAATCACAAAGAGAGATAAGCAAGAAAAAGAAAAAATATAAAAGGACGATATAATAATAGCATATAAATATAGGAAATGGACAAGAAAGAGAATAAATAAACAAGCAATGAAACCAAAACCACAAAAAGGAAGACACAATAATGGTGAAGTAATCCAAGATGAAAAATGAAACTAAATTGAAAAACAAATGAAACATGAGCCTAGAAAGGAAAGAGGGGAAATGAGTGACGGGGGAGAACTCAAATGAGCCTTAACTAAAGGCAGGCCATACGCTAGAAGGAAGTAAAGTATTAGGGGAAGAGGACAAAAGAGAGTACAAGAGGAAAGAACAAGACAAAGAGAGAACTAGAGGGAAGGAAGAACCAGTTTCTTAAGGTGGTTTATAAGAGGATGCCAAGTGAAACTTAAATTCCAACAACCATCCCAATTCAAGTTGGAGGGGTGATTATGGATTTCAATGGCCTCTTTGAGTTTCCTTTTGAAGTACTTGTCTTTGGCTAGGATTTGCGTGTCATCCAAGGGGATGTGGTGTTTGGTTTTCAAGGAGTGCTCTGCAACAGCAGATAGCATGATATGCTCATTTTAAGTTTCATATCATTGCCTATATATTTTAAAGTTGTCCCTATAATTAATATTATTATTAGCGATAGATACCTTATAATACTTGTACTATATCTATAGTTCTAGCATTATAAGATAATATATGAATAACATACACACACATTTGCATATATATTTGCATGTATATCTATTACTTTCCGTATTTACATGAATTCCCTCTTTCCTAAGCTGTATTACCTTTCAAGTTAATTATGACTCATTTTTATCCTTACATTTCATTTTATTTGCTATTGTTTTCCTTATGTCAATTCTTTTATTTTGTTGGCTTTCTTGTGTATATGCTGGCTTCTTATCCCCTTCTCATATTTTTGTCATTAGCCCTACCCTTCTTATCTCTCCCCTCACCCAAGGCTTATCCTTTTCATCTATCTCTTCTAATTTCTAGGTTCTTGTGCCAGAATTCCTTCTATCTATTTAGTCATCTTGGTCTGCTAACTTCTCATTTCTCTTCTCTTGCTTGCACACCCTGATGATGGATCATGGAGTTTGATTTGAAATGTTGGTAATAAAAATCTACCTGGTCAAGTCCACAAAATATTGGCTAAACACCATTATGGACTGTGGAAGTTTCTGATTTTAATAGTTTTTTTTCTTTGAAATTCTGCAGCACTGGCTATAAGTGTGCCAAGGTTTCTTCCTTGGTCTTGCTGAAAATCAGTATATCATGTAGATATACAATCAGAAATTTTCTTATATAAGACTTAGATACTTCATTTGTGAGCTGCATGAATGTTCTCAGTGTGGTCGTCTCAGACAATCCCTCATTTGTCCTAAATGTTGTCTTCCATTCATCAGCTTATTTGGTCTTGATTTGAAGGTAACCACTCTTCAAATCTAATTTAGCAGAATATCTTGCTCCACTCAAAAGTCCATTAGGTCATTCATTCTTGGCAATGGAAATTTGTACATGATGGTGATCTTATTGATCGCCATTGAGCTTGTACCCATGTGCCTTTCTCTCCCTTCTTTGGTACAATCATTGTATGTACTTTGTACTATGCATGGACTTAGACTCTCCTTGATGAGTCCTATTGTGACGTTTTCACACATCACCCCATTGCAAATGGGGACCCCCACTTTTTGCTTAGATTAGGTGTCTTAGTTTTCTTAGCTTCTTTAGTCATTAACCTTTGCTAGTGAGTAAGGGATGTTAGGTTGAGGTCTGCAATACCCCGTCCTAAGATGACTGAGAACAAGGAATATTTTGCTGTCCCAACTGCGTGTTATGCTGTTTGCTGTCTCAGAAGTTTTCAGATTGATGTAGGGTACAACAAACATACATTTATCATGAAAGAACAACTACAAATGACTACCATTGTTAGTATGATGTCCAAAAATGCATATACAATTGAGTGCTAGTGTTCTTTACCAAATTTGACACACAAATCATGCACCTACAGCGAGCTGACATTTAATCAAATAGTTGGTATACATCCTCAGAAAGACATAAAATTAGAATGCAGTCTCATTCCTCCTTTATTGCCATATATAATGACTAAGCAACTCGCACAAATACCTTCACCGATAACTAGACACTTGTTATCTAATACTCAGAATTTTCTGAGGACAAAGGACAGCAATGGAGGATTACAACTATTGGAAAGAGTATACAAAAATGTTGCCAAAAGGAACCTGAAAGAGATCAAGCTGCCAAATCCTCTTTACCCAAAAATTGCCCTGCTGCCATATAGGTGGTCTGATAACAATGGAAGAACCGCAGCTAACTTCCAATCTTTTCACCAAAAAATAATCGCCATTTCCCCTTGAGTGAAGCGCTGACCTCTTTGGTACAACTTGGTGTCAAAACAGTAGATAATAAGCAATTTGATTAGGACATGGCAGTCTGATACGATTTGCTTCAGATTTATTGTATCACTGAATTCTCCTTTAAAGCTCCTTCAAAACACCTCCAATGGTATCGCCTCTCTCTTCTAATGCTACTGCTTCCTTCCCTTGTGAGATTCAAAGCCAATAGGAAGAGTTATGAGCAAATTTGTAGAAAAAGGAGGGTCTGATACGGGTTGTCTTCAGACCTGGTTTGTCACTAACTCCTTCTCAAAATACCCCATTAAAAGCCTCAAAAGGATCGCCCTTAACTCTTAAAGCCAGCGCTCTCCTCCTAGCTGTGATATGATGCTCCAATGACGAGTTAGAAACAAAATCGTGGGTTTTAGTTGGTGAACCCCTGATCTGAAACCACCAACCTGCAATATTTTATCCTCTATTATTTAAGTGATAAAATAGAGGATAAAATAGTGAACCTCTATTTATCTTTTTTCATATCCAATCCTAGGATTCCTTCTAGAAGATACCTTTCTTATCCGGTAGGTACACTTTATTATTATTATTTAAGTGACTTTATAATTTAATATTTTATTTTTAGTCACTTTTTAATTAAATTAATTAAATATAAAGTTATTTTTTAATTTTTAATTTATTTAATGACTATAAGAAATTAATTTAATTAATTTCTCCTTATTTCTCCACTTAGCCAAAAGGCTAAAACTTCATAAAAGGCTAGACAAATGGGGACATTACAAGGTTTCGTTGCAAAATTGCTTGAGGTTGTAAGTTGTCAAATTTCCAAGGTTGTCAAGAAGGGGTTTCGAATGATTTTAAGTCTAAGTGATCAATCAAACTCCATAAACGAGGAAGGAGATGCACACTAACCTCTCCAAATAAGGAAGTTGATCAACTTTAGAAGACGAAAATATTAAGTTTAAACGATCAATTAACTATCTAGGCAAAAGAAAATTTTAACTTCCAACATTATGCAAGGCATGTGCGACAACTTAGGTTGATAGGAAGTCCCTTGCGGATCAACTTAGGTTGATAGGAAGTTTCTAAGTGAGTGCCTGCAGATCAACTTAGGTTGATAGGAAGTTTTTAAGTGAGAGCATACGGATCAACTTAGGTTGATAGCAAGTTTTTAAGCGAGAGCCTGCGGATCAACTTAGGTTGATGGGAAAGTGAAACTCGCTCAATTAAAGTATCAACCCTCAAAGATGAGAAAGAAGGTGCGGATCAACATAGGTTGATAAGAAGAAAAATCGCCTTAGTCAATTTAACCTCCAAAAGCAAAGCAAAGCATGTGGATCAACTTAAGTTGATAAGAAAAAGGGATGTACACCAACTCAAGTTGATAGGAAGTCAACCTTCGTGAGAAGGTGGAAGGGTTCAAGGCTTATTTAGTATGGAAGGAAAGCCTTTTTACATGGAAACAAATTTGAATCAAATTATCTCTGCCTTTCTAAATTCGCTCAACAACAGGTTATCTAAAATCGCTTTAAGGAGTTTTATCAAACTTGCCTAAGGAAAAGGGAGGAATCCACCAAGCTCCATCAGACAAGGCTGTTTCAAACAGAGTTACAGGACTCTGTGAGTTTGGCCCAGGCTTTGTGAGTCCAAAGGCGGGTCGACTCCACTGGACTTGGACTCGGCCGAGTCTAGTCGGGTCTGCTTAGACTTGGCAGACTTGCCAAGTCTCAAGCCCAGGACTCTGCGGTGCCCAACAACTGTCCTTTGGCAAATGTCTTTAATTTTGTGCTGACTCTTCTTTTCAAACCAACAAACAATTTCTCAAAGAATATGAAATGTTTGGAAAGAAGTAAATCTTCTATAAGATGTGAGTTTTTTTAAGTGTAGGGGATTATAAATTATAATCTATGTAACTGCTGTACATTCTTGAATATATTCATTTCAATTATTTTTGTTGGTATATTGATTGTAAATTTGAGGGAGATGCTTCTCAAATTATTCATGCTAGAGCTCAATTGTGTTTAATTCAGCATTGGACTTCACAATTATTTCAGTTAATTTAAAAGTGTAATCAAGGTTAAAGTCAAATAGCTTGTTGTTCACTATTTAGGGAAAATGTAGTTAACTGTCATCAACATAATATAGCTTATTTGAAGCTGTATAGTTAATTATTGAAATTATGTACAATCTACAGTAATGTGCTCTTGTAACTTTTTTCATGAGTGTTTGATAGGTTTTTGAAAAAGGTGTTTTCAAGACTTCATAATTTTATTTCTAGATATGTCAATGCTGAAGAAGTGGAATATAAATCTTATGAACAATTTGAATTCCTTTATGTAAGAAATCGTGGTACAATATCAGAATACATGATTGATTGGTTAATCTCACAAGTCACGCCTGATTGTAGACAGAGAGTTTGTGAAGGGGAAAAGAGATGCTATGACTTTTAATGGTCCCATTGGTATCAAAGTGACAGGCATAATGCATAGATGGTGTGTGGAATGGAATCTAAATTGTCTTATTAAGAATCAAATTGACATTCATCCCTCCAAAATGGTTTATTTTTTTAAAGAAAAGAGTCAAACTGGAAACATTAGAAAGCATAGACCAAATATAGAATAGAATTTTTTCTTCTAGATTTGTGCTCAGCTTTGTCAAGAAGTAAACTGCATTGTGTGATATATGTGCCATTCCACACAATGATGCAATGATTTTATACATTGTATTCTACGACACAAAATGCTAACCATAAGAGAATACATGAATGAATCATAAGAAGGGCATATGGGAAGTGAAAAAGATTTAAATCCTTGAACTTTGAATTTCTTGGGTTTTTTAATTTGCCGAGTCTTGGCCGAGTTTTTGTCGAGTCCGAGTCTGAGTCAAAATCAGTTGTCGAGTCCAAGCCAAGTCCGAGTCTTATAACTATGGTTTCGAATCTGCATCAAAGAAAGACTCAGTGAAATTCGAAGGATAAAACTCAAAACATTAATTCCAAAAGAGGAAAGTATTACGAAATTGCCTTAAGAAGATACAGATGAAGATTTTCAAACATCAAGTCATGTGGGAGAAGAATCAAAGGGGCTGGTCCATGACCAAAGCCCAAATCGTTTAAATTCTGATTTCTGAGTGGTGACTAAACTTCATCCTTGACTCAAAGATCACAAATTGAGAAAAGGATATCTCAAAGGGTATATCTCAGATTTCTGGGTAATAATCAGACTTCTAGAGTCACAAAAATCAGGTTTTGTAGTGCAAAGTGAATGAACTATCATGCTAATTTCCAGAATTTAACATAGATATTTCTAAGTTTTGATTTTGTAAATCCGAAAGCATTGGTATTCACAAGAAGAAATCAGAACTTAGGAATATTTTTGGAATTAAGTTTTAAATCTTCCTTCAAATGTTCTAACTTCTAGTTTCGTACAAGAAAATGTCAAGGGAAGATACCACTATGAATCAAGGCAACTTGGAGAAGGTGAATTGACATCATAGAGGAAGGCTGAAAGCTTGAAAATATAGAGATAGAGAGTTGTTGAACACAAGATATCACTGAGAGGGGGGTGAATCAGTGATTATAAACAATTACAAGCAGGTGTGTGTGCAACCGGTAGAACAATGAAAACTTTAACAAGAAATCACACACAAGAGCACATCACATAACATAAGATATACGAGGAAAACCCAATGTGGGGAAAACCTTGGTGAGAAATGGTGGTGGAGATCTACTGCTCCAATCCAACCTCACAATGAAAATAACAGTTTACAATGTTTTAGGGCACCGACCCAAGGAGCACCAACCCCTAGCAGTTTATGGGCACCTACCCAAAGGAGCATCGACCCCTAATCTATTCTGAGCACCAACTCAAGGAGCACCAACCCCTACACCGAGCACCCACTCAATGAAATACAATGAAATATAAAATCAATATAATGATAAGCACTTTGTTACAAATGAGTTTTGTAACACCTGCAAACAAATCACTCTGTAGGTTGAACTCTTTTCTGTCACACAACCTCTTCTCTACCGGATCTCAGTTCTCTCTGTCTGAATTCTCTTCTCAGCTTCTGCCTTGTCGGACCTCCTCTGATACTCACTTTGCTCTCCTTCACTCTCTGTTGCTATCTTATCAGTTCAGACACTGCCAGTTAGATGAACTGTTAAACTCTGTAACTGTTTATTGGTTACCTTAAGCCTTGCGGATTAAACCCTTCTTATCGGTTCTTCTTCTAACACTTAGTCACTTCAATATTTTTGCTATCAACCCTCAAATTGATCAACTCTCACCTGGCAGAATCACACTTTCTCATCAATCAGCCTAAGTCTTGGATCTACACATTTATACACATGCTTTCCTGCCAAAACGAAAATTCAAACTTTACGTGCCTAGGGTTTTCTTCACTGACCACAATCCGTATCAAATCAAATCAGATCACATTTCTTGGATTGACAACCTACAACGAATCAAACATCACTGCCATTCTTGATCCTTCCAACACACGTTTACTAAATTCAGCAAACGGAACGTTGTTCATCGGCCAATTCAGCAATCGGAACGCTGTTCATCGGCCTTGAATTTGTCAATCTAGCTGTTTCCTTTCAATCCTCTTCGAGCCGTAATCCTTTGCAATCAATCCGTGATTTTTGCGGTCGTCATTTAATATCGACCTAATCGGCAACTACCTCACCATACGCAATTCACCTACCACTGCATGTTTGCCCCCTAGAATCCACATGTTATCTCTCTCGGCATCCGACTCAATTGATTGTGTCGGTTCAACCTTAGTTGCCGGCCAAACATACTACCGATATATACCAACCAGTTAACATTATCGAGCACTTCTCTGTTCTGCCAGTTAGGACATGCTATCCTTTCATTTCCTTATCCGAGTCACCCACCTTGCTCCTGGTGCAGTATTCATATCTTCAGTATATTTGATCTGGAAACCAACCAATTTGTTTTCTTCAGTTCTGTCTGTCTTCCCTTCAACTTGTCTCTTGCTTGCTTACCGGTTGATATGCTTACCGATTGACATCAACATGCCAACAATCTCCAATACCGGTAACATTAACTTGCATACCGGTTGACATGAATGACAACACAATGCCAACAATTATCACAACATCAACACATGTGAGCCAAGTCAACAAGGAGATCCGTGCGTTGAGGTCTAGCTCAATGTTCCAAGGGAAGGACATGTTTCACATTTCAACCTCAAGGTCATCAACATGATAGAAGACACCTCAAAGATGCATGAAGAGGATACACATCACATGGATTCCAAATGATCAAAGTCTACTTTTCAAGACAACATGTTCCAAGTCCAAGGCAAGAAATTTCAAGATCAAAGAAGGTTAAGGAAGAAACACTTCATGATTTAAAGGGTTGAGATTGTGAATGCATCACAAGGAGGAAAATTTCCAAGTTAGAGTAAAGAAGAGTGAACGTGATCAAGGAATGGACATAGTTTCAGTAGAGGCCGATGTGGCATCCTGTTGTGACCTTTTTCACACATAGCCCCATTGCAAATGGGGAACCCCCTTTTTTTTGCTTTTTAAGGTTTTTCTTTGGCATCACAACTGCTAATCACCAATCTTTTTACAATGAGGAGTTACTGATTTTGAGAATTCATCCCAATCCAAGTTGAGAAATCATGCTCAGAATCATGTATGAATGTTGTCAAAGTGCTTAGAAGGTTTGAAGGACGAGGATCGCAATTGCTTTGGGTCATTTCTGACAACTTGCTATTTTTAGAAATTTTGTTTTTTTTGCTTTTTTGAAAGTGGCATATGGCTTTTGTTCCTCAAGTCATTTTATTACTACCCATTTTGTTAGAATTTGAAAATCTTGCCTCAAGGTATAAAAAGCAAGGCTTCCAAATTTTTGCTTTTTTCGAGATTAGGGTTTTGATCTTCATGCCAAATTATTACTACCCATGTTCTCAGATTTTGAAAATTGTCTTTAAGGGTAAAAAGCAAAAAGCAAACCCTAATTAGGGTTTTGTTCCAAAAGATCAGCTATTTTATCAGTACCCATGTTCTCAGATTTTGAAAATGAGGTCTTCAAGTGCAAAAAGCAGAGTCGAAACCCTAATTAGGGTATTGTTCTAGATGAACCAACATGGTATCAACATGGCATGAACACTGTTGATCAAGTATAGAGGAAGAGTTTGGGTATGGCACATTGAAAATTTCACCTAAGTTGGAGAAGTAAAAATGGCAGATGCTTAGACAAGCTCGTCAAGGCTCAAAGTCAAACAAATGGAATGGCTGATGATCAGTCAAATTCGCCCAAGGATGTCAAGTATGGAAGATGTTTAGGTAGGATCAATGTCCGCCAGAGCATAAGAAAGTTGTCCAAGACTCAGTTGGGCTCACCTTATGATTAAGCAAAAATGTTCGACACTTGGTAAACTCCTACCAATGGTTAATTAACTCTTGGTAAGAGTTAGTTAAATTCCTACTTGAGGTTAAGGCAGTGTTGACGTGTATTTTGTACACAATCATACACAGAATAAAATACCAATAGGCATCTTATCCTCTCTTGAGAAAATAGTCTCTAACTGCTGAAGATCTGCAAAAAGGATCAGTTAGATGGACTCCAAGGTTCTTTTAGTGGGGTCTCCACGTGTGGACAAGCTCCAGTGGTATGATGTGATTTGCTGGAATCACAAGGGGACTTACATGTGATGATTGAACTTCCGATCTGCTTTGCTGGACACAGGCTCTTACTAACTTAGACTTGGAAAAAATGGAAAAAGGATAAGGGCGAAGAGAAGATCTAATCCTAATACTAAGAATGTAGGAGCAATGACTTGATTTTTGATGAAACTCTAACTAGATCTTGTTTTGACATCAATGGAACATCTACACAAGACTAGTGCGATCTTCTAAGGGAGCTTTATGATGTTCAAATCATCACCGCAGGCATAGATACCATCCAAGTTGATGCATATCAATGAAGAGGCAACAAATTGAAATTGAGCTTAGGCTGAATGATCCAGTTGACTACGCAAGGCAAGTCTGCAATCAACAAACTGCTAGTAGTATGGATGTACGAATTCCACCATCAATCAATCACATTTCCTCCATTCATCTAATCATCTACCATCTAAGATTGAAGACTCCACAAGAAACCATGCAAATTGCAAGAAAACGACATATTTCACCATTACTTCAATGAAAATGGAATTTGTTTACAATCAATGGCAACAATTTCTTGCCTTGTCCTCCTATTCTACTCTAATTGCTATTCTATCAACTATATTCTAACTCTTCCAACTATTACCAACCCTCTCTAATCATCCTTTACAAATGAAATGTTTGGGCTTATATAGTGCCCACAATACAATTTGATGGCTTAGATCAATTCAAGATCAATGGCCAAGATTTTACAATGAAAACCCTAATTAGGGTTTGTTACAACCATTACATAACATTTAATGTTTGACCAATGATAAAATTGTATTGCTTGGACACATGTCCCTTTTAGAAAAATTGACCAATGGATAGCCAGGGTAGGTACATCGGAGTTTGTGCCACCTTCCATGAGTTAAGTACATTGAATCTGGACATGCTGAGATGGACTTCACTGATTGGAGAAGTGATGACTAGGACGCCACCTCATTTGACACTTGGAACTTGGTGGATATTCATCTTGATATTGTTGAGAAACTTGCTTTAATTAATTCCTCTGGATCTATTTTGCTTCTTCAACGAGCCCTTGTTCTAACTCCTTGCGTCCTTGATGTGCAGGAAGATGATGTACCTCGCCTTGGAACGCTGGATTGCCCTTGATGATGTTAGTCCAAAGAAGGTCGTCCATGTCCTGGCTTGATCGTCCTGGCGAAGACCGTCCTGGATCCGGCTTGATTTTCCTTGATGAGACCTCCATTTGATGCCTACACAACATTTCAAAATTAGTACCATGATTTTGCAATACATAACATAAATTAGAGAGCAATTTTTTAGGAAACTTAATGATAAGTCCTTTATTAATCATTTCCTAAAAAAGACTGAGCTAAGGCAAAACAAAATTCCAAAATTCAAAATTAAGGAAATGACGATCAACGTTCGAAATTAAAACAAGAGATCTTGCCATACCTTACTTGAGAGCTTAACTCTAAAATGCAAAATGAATAAAATTGCCTAGGCAAAATTGACGTAAGATGGTCATCAACGTGATCTCCTCTTCAAAATAGCAATTTCGCCACCTTTAGTATATCCTTGACGTGATCTCCAATGCCTTGGACAAGTTCGCACTTCTCCCTTTGAGATCGCATGAAAAATGATAATGTGAAAATAATGATTCTCACCTCCCTTTATAAGCGCTTGGATTGCATTTATCCCTTAGGCCGACTTGAGGATATAAAACAATTTTTTAAATGATTTTTTAAATGATTTAGCAAGGCCGACCTCCCTTTGTAGCGCTTCAAATTCGATTTTTATTAATTAATTAATTAATTATTAATGCCTTACGTTTTTAATTTGCAAATTTCGATTTTTAATAAAGGCAAAATAATTAATAAAAGATCAACGCCACATTAAATGCCAAATTAAATAGGATTTTCAATTTTTTATCGAACTTAGCATTTAAGGAAAATTTGAATTGCTTATTTGGCGCCAAAACTATGAAAATGAGAGGGACGTACCTCATCGCCCTGGTCCCTTGGAGAGGGACAGGAGCGATCCTCCTTTTGTAGCCTTTATCTCACTTTGTCAGGTTCCAAGTCTATATTCAACGGATTCGTCTTTCTTCAGTCCATTCGTTCATGCCTTGACATTGTTTGTAACTTTGCAAGAAAATCAATTATATCAAAAATCGCTCTGGTCCCTTCCTGAGGGACAGGAGCGAACTTAAGCATTTTATTGTTTTGATCAAGTCTGGATGCTCTATCATGCTCATTTCGTCCTTCACCATGCCTTTGATGTCTCGATTCGTCCGAACAAGGTCAGGAATGGCTCAACGAATCATTTTCGCTCTGGTCCCTTGGTGAGGGACACGAGCGATTCGCCTTGGTCCCTTGGAGAGGGACAGGAGCGCTTTTCGCTCTGGACCCTTGGAGAAGGACACGAGCGAAATTTGACTTTTCGCACTCTCAATCAAGACAATTTTAATGGAATATAACATTTAAGTATAAGTGACATTTCCTTCTATGTTTCTTCTTTCTTATACTTTAAGTTATATTCCATATATACTTTCAGGATGTTTGAGAGTGGTTTCAGACCTCCAGGAGTTATATTGCAAAATCTAGTTTTTGGAGGTTTTTTCAGTTTCCAGACTTAGTCAAATTCAGGGTCAGGACATTCCAGACTTAGCCAAAATTCAGGACCAGGACCTTACTCAAGCCGGACTTGTTACCCTGTTGATCTCCCCGACAGCACTTCAAGTTATATTCATTTGATAAAATGTACCTCTTTGGACCTTCTCACATCGTCAAGACGTTAAAATCTTGCAAGGACAAAGCAAAATTGGATTTGTAGCTCCGGTCCTTCACTGAGGGACAGGAGCGATTTAGGCAATTAGCACTGTTATGGACATCCCAAAAATCTTCAATTTATATTCAACGCATTTATCTCATGTTTTTCCTTGTTTTTGAACGTAAACTTGCCTTGACCTTTGTCTGGATTTTGCATAATGAAGGAAATCGCTCTGGTCCCTGGGAGAGGGACGAGAGCTACAAGGTACCTCGCCCTGGTCCCTTGGAGAGGGACAGGAGCGATTTGGTCAATATAGGTCATTCTCCTTCGTTTTTGCATCTCAAATTATATTCATTTGGCAAAGCATCTTCCTTTGGACGTCCTCAAATCATTAAGTCATCAAAATCTTGCAAGGACAAGGCGAAATTGAATTTGTAGCTCCGGTCCTTCACTGAGGGACAGGAGCGATCTTTCCCCTGGAGGCATTTCTGTGCTCATGAAAATCTTCAATTTATATTCAATGGAAAGATCTCGCCTTTCTCCATCACTTCCAATTCGTAATTCATCTTGACCCTGCAGGAATAGTAAGATATTTGAAAACGAGCTTCCGTCCTTCACTGAGGGACAGGAGCGATTTTGCTCCTACAGGCCAAAATAACATAATTTTACACATTTTAACACTTCACAAGGCGAAAACAAATCATTTGAGATGCCTAGGATCAAAAATCAAAAAAGTCAAAATTTGGTCAAAAATATTCAATTGGACAAAAATTCACATTTCAACTTCAACACTTAGACAAATTTAAGCTCTGCATCAACATTCCAATTGAAAATTAGACCATTCTGGCGAATTCATTGCATTCAAAATTTGCATTCTAGAAAAGGAAATTCAAAAAGCTCTCAAAAGCGACTGGATTCTGGTCCGAAAAGACGGTAATTAAAACCCTAAGGCTTGACCCTAAATCCAGACAACTAACAAACTAACAAAACCCTAGAAAAAGCAAAGCGAAAACGAACAAAATGAGCAAAAAACATGGGTCCCCATTTGCAATGGGGCGATGTGTGAAAACGTCACAACAGGCAGCAAAGTACCAATAAAGTTCGCTAGCCATAAAAGAAAAGCATGATGGGAATTGATCAGAATATGGTGATCAGACTTCTTCCAAATCCGCCATGATGAAGACAAATTAAGGTTGGCAAGAGGTTTTTAAACTTCACCCAGCCTTAGGAAAATATGAAGAAGGTCATGACAAAGAGAAAACACAAATTGACAAAGCCTTTGCCAAGTCCGCCATGTCTAAGAACATTCCAAGTTTGAGGGCAAACAAATTGACATGAAGCATGCCAAGGCATGGAAGAAGATTAAATCATAAACAAAGGTTGGCTGGACTTCATCCAAGTCTACCATGCCAGGAAGAGATAAATTTGACAAGACAAGCCCATGAATCAAATTCTTCTCCAAATTCAAAGCACCTAAAAGACTCTCCAGGCATCAAGAAAGAAAAGTCTTCAGACTTGGCGAAAGTATGGAAAGAAATTCTAGATTTCTTGAAGGATTTCATTTCTAAAGAGTCAAAGACAAGCTCCTAGGCACAACATAAATTGGCAGCAAGAAGAGTATTCCAGACAAATTTCCATACTTGGGCAAATTTTTCGGCACAAACTGGGGAATTCAAGTCATGTCCAGGTTCATTAAACACTCTACCTCTCAGCAAAAGAAGGGGGTGCAATCCTAAAAAGTAGAATCTTGTGCCACTTGTCTCTCATCCGACATATTTGACCTATTTTGGGAAACTTTGATTAGGGTTAGGTTGTTTTAATTTCGACCGTTAATTGGAAACCAATCCTAGCCATTGAATTGTAATTGGGGAGCCTATAAATTGAGCTCACCCCTCATTTTTAAATCATGGGAGCATGTTGCAAAACATGTTGAGATAAGCAATTGTTGCTTAGGATTGCCAAAATAATAAGTAATACATTGTTCAAATTGATGGTGATTATTTCCCTTATTTTGGAGTTTGCATGGTTCTTATCCCTCATCATAGTTTAGATTTTATTTCATGTACGTTAGATGAATGAAGGATTTGATAGTTTAGATTGGTGAAACTTTTTGCTCATACTTTTTTTGGATGGATGATTTTCATTCAATGTGTAAAGTTAGCCTGAGCTTTTGATGTGGATGCTTAACTTCTACTTTGAGTAATATTGTTCAATTGTTGGTATTATTCATAAGTGTGAAAATATTGAGCACAACCTTAGAAGATTGCATATGCTTTGCGTAGTTGTCCAAGAGTGGCGAAACAAAGTGTTGTTTATTAGTTTCACCTAGTCTTTGTCGTCTCTTAAATTCTTAGGAATAGATTAGAATTTCTAAACCCTTACCTCCTTTTTAGTTTTCTTGAAATCCATGATCCAAAACCTGAAATGATAAATCTCCACTGTGAATTGAACGAGCCAAGCGTAAGTCCCCCTTGTATTTCAGCATACATAACCAAGGTAGCTATCCAACATAAAGTCACCCGTTCGCACATATAGACCTTGAAGTCGCCTTGTGGTCTTTCTCGCAATCTGGACCTTCCATACGCTGTTGGAGTGCTCTACCATTGAGCTACTAGCCCCTCTTGGACCAGTCCATCGTCAGTCCGGGTGTGGCTTATTTCCAACACCAACAACTCCCCCTTAAGCCACCCCTCTTGTGTGCTTGGGGCTCCTAGCCTGGACTTGGCTCTGATACCATGTTGAGACATGGACCAGCTAGGACTTGAACCTAGGACCTTCCATACGCTGCTGGAGTGCTCTACCACTGAGCTACTGGCCCCTCTTGGACCAATCCATTGTCGGTCCGGGTGTGGCTTATTTCCAACACCAACACCCCCCCTTAAGCCACACCTCTCGTGTGCTTGGGGCTCCTAGACTAGACCTGGCTCTGATACCATGTTGAGACATAGACCAGCTAGGACTCGAACCTAGGACCTTCCATACGTTGCTGGAGTGCTCTACCACTAAGCTACTGGCCCCTCTTGGACAAGTCCATCGTCGGTCTGGGTGTGGCTTATTTCCAACAGCAACACCCCCCCTTAAGCCACACCTCTCGTGTGCTTGGGGCTCCTAGCCCGGACCTGGCTCTGATACCATGTTGAGACATGGACTAGCTAGGACACGAACCTAGGACCTTCCATACGCTGCTGGAGTGCTCTACCACTGAGCTACTGGCCCCTCTTGGACCAGTCCATCGTCAGTCCGGGTGTGGCTTATTTCCAACACCAACAAGCACAAGTAGTGATTTTGTTTAGGAGAGGATTGAGTATCCTTGGATATTTTATTCTAATGTTCGGTACATGATAAAACGCACACCAATACATCCTATTCACATTCAAGCCAATCAAGTTACTTCCACATTAGCAAGTCCAAGTTCAATGAACTTGATTCATCTCATGGTGGAGCAAGTGACACATGGCACCTCATCAAATACTATTTTATGTACCTAACCTATTCTCTCATTGGTTAGAAATCAAGATGGACATGTGTCCAATTCATTTTAATGATCTTATTGGCCAGAAGGAAGTTTGTTGTAACAAACACTAATTAGGGTTTCCGTCTTGTAATCTTGGCCATTGCTCTGAGCCATTCATTGTAAAGAGCTATCTATATAAGGCTCAATTTTCTCATTTGTAAAGGGTTAATAGCAAGTTAACAATAGTCGGAAAATAGATAGATTAGAAGTTGCAAGTTAGAATAGACTAGGAAAAGGCAAAGATTATTGCTAAGACTTTGTTGTAAAGAACATATGATTTCATTGAAGCTATGGTGAATTTAATGTGTTGTTTCAACAAGTTGTATGGTCTCTACTTCTCAATTCATTTTCATGTTGTTTAGATGAATGAAAGAACTTTGTGCATGATCAATGGTGAAAATCATATATCCATACCACTAGCAATTTGTTGATTGTAAGTTTGCCTTGTGTGGTCAATTGGAATCCCTAAATAAGCTTAACTTCAATTGCTATTCACACTTTGATATGCATTACCTTGATGGTGTCCTTGTCATTGATAGTGATTTGAACATCAGTTACTTACCTTAGAAGATCGCATTAAGCTTTGTGGAGTTGTTGCTTTGCATGTCAAAGCAAGGCTTAGTCGAGTTTTACCAAAGATTGTCCATCGTTCCTACATTCTTAGGATTAGATTAGACTCCTTAAACCTTATCCTTTTGCTATTTTATTTTCAGAGCAAGTAGTTAGAATCTAAGTTCCAACAACATCCTAACGTTCAACATTAAAGTATTCAATGTAAGTCCCCTTGGATTACCAACAATCACATCAATCAATTGAGCTTATCCATGAGTCAAGACCTGATAGTAGAAACCTTGGATTTGTCTCATTTGATCGCAAAGCATAGCATTTGAGAAACTTTATTCGAGAGAGGATATAAGATACCTTGGCATTTTATTCTGTGTTCGATTGTGCTAAAAAACACATCAACAAAATTGGCGTTAGAAGGAGGGCATGATCGCAATGAATGGCTGAACAACTGAAACCCTAATTCTATCGATTCAAATTTGCGGGAGTTATCTCAGGACTTTTTTTTACCCTTCTCCGCGCTCAACAGAATTGGCGCTAGGAGGGCTTGATTGTGGATACATGAATGAAGCAGTTGATGTCGGAACTTATCAAGTCATATTTTAAGCAATGCTCAACAGAATTTGTACAAAGAAAGAAGGTGATCGCTAGATTATCGAGTGGATTCGCAAAAGAGGCTGGAGCCAGAGTGAGCTTTCAAGTTGAATTCGAGATTTTCAAGATCTCTTTTATTCCAAAAAATCTAAAGAATTAGAAGAGTTGAAAAAAAAAAGTGAAAAATTCAAAAAATCCAAAAAAAAATAAAAAATGAGAAAATAAAAAAAGGGTTTTCAATGTAGTAGAAACAGTTTCAAGATGAGCAACAAGTTGATATTCTTCAAATTTGGTGGAGACTGGATGCACAACTATACCCATGGAGTTTGTTCGAGTTTGCTTCACCAGGGAAGTGTAGAATCCATGAGATGACTGCACATGATGAAATGCATTGCTTGACATTCTTGTCAAGAATAGAATCGACAGTGCAAGGAAAGATCTTCTTTTGGGATTCTCCCAAGCTAGAAGCAAAAGAAGGCAATTTCAGTGTCCTAGAGAGCAATGATCCTCTTTCAAGATTCCTAGGGATGATCGAAATTCAGCTTGTCCTGAATGGTGAACTGCATTTAGGAGACATAATGCTACCATTGTGGTGTAGGATTCATAAGACATCCCACACAAAGTTTACTTGCACATTATGCGAAATGGCTATCAACCAAGTCAGATATCAGTTTTGATTGCCAGCCTTATCTAAGGAAGAGAGTATTGCGAATAGATTTTGGAGTGCACACTTTGCAACTGAATTTAGAAGAACATATGAACAAGGCATTGCTACATCACCCAACAGTGAAGAGAGCCAATTGCAAGCCGATGACACAAATCAACTTGATGATCAATGTATTGCAATTGATAACTTTCCATACCTTGCACCTAAAGAGGCGTACGCTACAACTTCATCCCAAGAGGAAGAATCACAAGAAGATAGTGTAAGTGAGCCAGTTAAAACAAAAGTGGTAGCAAGAGATGATAAAGGTGTCAATCTAGCCGTCAAGGGAGAAGGTGGTTCATTCCTTGAGGAATTTTCATTCATACTACAAAAGGAGATTATTGAGAATGAATTGCAAGAAGTTTCAAGTAGCAGCCTTGAAGAAGAGACTTGAAGAATTGTTGCTATTTGGCTGTTGGATTAATAAAGACATTGAAGTGTGGTGTTTCTATTCAATCTTTGAAGCATTTGCATGGTTATTCATCTTCTCAATTCAAGCTTTAAATTTTGTTTAAGTATCTAAGTTGAATGGTAGAGCGTTGTGCATGATTCATGGTGGAACTCATAATCCATACCACTAGCGATTTGTTGATTGCAAATTTTCCTTGTGTGGTCAACTGGAATTCTTGAATGAGTTTAAGTGCAATTGTTATTCAATCATTGATATGTATTCAAATAATGGTGTCTATGTTTGGTAATAATTTGAAAATCATTTAATTTCCTTAGAAGATTGCATTAGCCTTTGTGGAGTTGTTCTTGCATTTCAAAGCAAAGACTAGTAGAGTTTCATCGGAATTGTCCTTCGTCCTTGCATTCTTAGTCATAATTTAGTATACCTCAACCCTTCAACTTTTTGCAATTTTTTTTATCAAACATCTAGTAGTAATAATAATAAGAGAACCATATTGCAAATCATTCGAAAAGCATTCCTTGAAGCTAAGTAATATCTCTTAAGAAGCATATGCGCAAGGCCCCTTGGATTACCAGAAAACACATCAAACCAATTGAGCTATCTACATGTCAAGACCTGACTATAGAAACCTTGGAGTCATCTTGGTTGATCATTCAATTTAGCATCTAGGAAGATTTTGATCAAGAGAGGATAGAGTACCATTGGTATTTTATTCTGTGTTTGATTGTGCATAAAAAACACACCAACAAGTGGAACAACTCTCCAACTTGTTTGTTAACCCATATGCAACTTTATTAGGCAAACTTGCTCCTAGTATCAGATCCACAAAATGTTGATACTTCTCTGCATTGGATACCTTTAAGAGTCTTACTAGATACAACATCAGCGAATTCACCCAAGAGATAACTTACCTCCTTGGGCAAATCCTTCGTATCAACTTTATCTGTACCCTTGGTGATGAGTGCATATGCGGCTTCCAACTTCAGTTCATTTAGGAACTCTTTTGCAATAGTCAATAGGACACTCCTTCGAAGGATTCAATATATATTACTTGCCATCCTTGATGAGGTTGTAACTATTTTCCCTTCCATCACTTAGTGCCTTTCTATCAAACCGACATGGTCTTCTCAATAGAACATGACAAACAACCATAATCATGGTGTCAAATCAAACCTTATCTTTGTAAGATTCAATGTTAAAATTAACAAGGGATTGTTCTCTCTCCACTACTTGATGGTTCTTTCGCAAGCATGAAAACTTGTAGGAGTTGGGAGGAGCAAATCTCTTCAATCACAACTTATTAACCATTTCTTTTGATACACTTTTGTCAATGCTGCTGCTATTAACAATAACCTTGCAACACTTGCCTTAAGATTTGCACAAAATATGAAAAGTACTTAACTACTGTTCAAGTCATTAGTTGCCTTAGGTATTTGTACTCTTTGTCATGAGAATCTCTCCATGCTCTAGATCTTCAGCTCTTGGCAATGCAGTTGATCATCATCAACTTGTACAACATCAGTGCTTGAATCCTTTTTGTAATGCCCTTCGCTTTCATCTTGAGAGCATTCAAATGTTATGTGTCCAACTTGTCCACACTTGAAATTGGTACCTTGAAACCACCTTCCTCCCTTGACATATCATCCTCACCCTTTGGGTGGATTGTTTGTCATTGTCATAGTTTTGGGTCTAAGAAGTATTGGTTTCTACTCAATGTTGCTGGTCTCTTCCAGCAATAGATGTACCCTCTTCTTTGCTTTTTGTCATGTTTTGTTGCTTCCTTGTCAGCTTTTCACCTTCCTCAAGGCATACTAATAGGCTTCCTCAGTAGTTTAGAGCTTAAGCATGCTCATTTCATCTTGAATATTGAGCCACAGTTGATTTGTGTACCATACCACCATTTCTAGGTCAATTTCATTGTGGTTTAATTAGGTCAAAGGCGCACCCTTTATGAAGTATTTCCATTCACTTTACAAATCAACGGTTGAAAATAAAGGAAAAGCAATGCAAGATGATCAGAAATATCTCCATCGTTCATTGCTTTCCACCTGACTTTTGTTGCCGTTCTCTTATCTTATCTGTTTTGCTTTTACCGGTATTTCTTGTTTTCCGCTTGTTCTTGGCCTCCGTTTTGATTTTCGTTTGTAGAAAATCTGACGTGGGCTGCCAATGACTATTTTACTGCTGCAAATAATGGCGTTTCAAAATCTGAGTAACTTTTATGTGGTTCTCAAAGCTGTTTACCTAGGGGAGCGAGAAAGAAGATCTTCAATGATTTTTTTTTACTTTCAAGACTATACACGCTCTTCGTAAATCCTGGGCCCACTGCCACATGTCATTCCTGTTTACCGTTGGGCAAAGAGCCATGTCACACATTAGTAAAAGCATAAGAAATAACGATGCATTCTAAAACCTTGTTACGCCATTCATTGAATGGTATTCACACCTATATTTAAGGGATCTTCTCTGAGTACATTATGCTATGCGTTTGGTATTCACACCTAAATTATAATGGATGGTGACATATTATATTAAGACAATATACGAGATATGGGTCTTCCCTCCTGTGCATGCTACTCCCTCTCCTATTACCTTGCCATGTTTGGTATTTAAATTAAAGTGAATGGTAAAGATTTGTGAATAAAAGAAAATATTATAAAAAATATATAAATATGTTTTTTAAACCAATAGAGTCTGATCTTTCCAATTTAATCTATGTGGAGACCATTCCATTTAGCAAGGCATTTGATTTAGTGGTGAGTAAGTAGTCCCTCACCACTATATCATATAATTAGTTTTTTACTATATCTAGTGTCATGGACAATAAAAGACCCTTTCCTTTCCTTTCCTCACTATATCGTATAATTAGTTTTTTATTGTGTGTTTGTTTTAAAACTTTGGATTACACAATTCCTTCCCTTGGATTTCATATTGTTAAATTTGTATCATGACAAAAATAAGTAGATTTTTTTTTAATTGATAAAATTATAGTTATATTATATTTCACAATATAAATTATTATATAAATATAATATAATACATAACTAATATTTAATAGAATTATATTTATCTTACATATAATATTCGATAAAACATAAATTATATTGTATTTTATATAAAGTAAATTATTAATTTTTTGTTTAAATGATATTAAAATTATATATTTTTATATGTTACATTCCAAAATATAAATTAAATTAATTTATAAGAATTTAATAACTTTATTGAGAGAGGAACAAAGAAATGGAGAGAGAGAGACAAAGGAAGACAAAGATTAAGAGATAATGAGAAACATATAGATAGAGAGGGTGGTATAGAAATAAAGAGCGTTCTCTCTCTCTTCCCATATAAAGATATATACTCCTCTCTATACCACAATATAATTTTCTCTCTATAGATATACATCCCTCTTTCTACCTCCATATAATTTTCTTCTCCTTTTCACTCTCCCTCTACGTACCTCCTTTTATCTCTCTCTCTCTCTCTCTCTCTCTCTCTCTCTCTCTCTCGCCATGTATCTCTTTCTCTCTATGTGTCCATCTCTACTTCTATTTATTTATCTATTTTTTTGTCTCTCCCTCTCTCTATCACTCTATCTAACCATCTATATATCTCTCTCTATCTCCTTATTTCTTTCTATCATTATTTCTCCTTTTACCTATCTCTATCTCATAATCTGTATCTCTCCGTTTTTCTCACCCCCTCTATCTTCCTCTCTCCCCATCTATCTATATCCATTCATCTCTCTTCTCTCTCCATATTTATATATATATCTTGCTTCTCTATGTCTATCCCTCCATATCTCATCTCTTCTTCTATCTCTCCCTCTCCCTCTATCTCAGTACCTCTCCATCTCTCTCTACCCCTATATCTCTTAGTATCTCTCTCTCTCTATATATCCATTCTTATCTTTATCTCTACCTTTCTATACCCCCACTCTCATTCTCACTTTCTCTCCCTTTCTACATATTTATCTCTTCGGTCTACATCTATCCCTCTCGCCTCTCTTTCCTTATCTCTCCCTCTCCTTCTTTAGCTCCATTTTCTATCTATCTCCCTGTCTCTCTCCATATTTATCTTTTCCTCTACCTCTATCTTCATCTCTCCCTATTGCAAACATAAGACGAGGTTGTTGGTAATAAAGCTTCATTATCTTCGTAATTCAAAGGTTTGATTTAATTTATGTTTGGATCTCTATAATTGCACACATATTTTATTTGAAGCAATCACTTGTACACAAATGTATGCAAAAAAATAGACCAATTTTTTTCCTAATTGACTTTCCACACCTCTTCGGCGTACCCATTGCACACCAAGGTGTAATTGCTAGTTTAAATGTAAATTGGTAAAACTTAGTATGATTTTTCATAATCAACTCCTTTTCCCCCAAGCTTTGGAGCTTCTTCAATACCATCAACTGATAGTCTTTAATTAGGAACTTTCCTCTAAGTTTGAATCATATAGTTCCAATGGGTGATCTGGTCCTTCCCACACCAAGCTCATTCCAATCGAGTTTCTTTCCACGAAAGTGAAGGTGGCTTGAAGATATCTTACTTGAAGTACTTTTTTATCTTTATGAGCCAATCAATCAATTCCCTAGGGTTTAGAGTCTTGGAGAAATTTGGTACATCCATTCATACCCCTTGTCAATTTTTGAAATAGCTTGCATCAATCTTTCTTTGGTCTCATTCCTATGCAATCCTTTAGCTTGCGCTTACTCTGCAAACTTTTCTCTTTGAACAAACCAATTGCGCTTACCTTCCTCAACTGCATCTGATCTGACTTGCATTGCTATGAGCATCTTGGCATTTTCATCTAGTCAACTTGCTATACTGACAACTCCAGTTCTACCTCTACTAGTAGCTCTTTTGGGAGGCACGTTCACAATGTGACACACAAGACCTACTATTGTAACTTTGGGTAACATTACTACACAGGTGGAGTACACTATGGATACTGTTTAGTACTCACATTTCATAGGAACTATGCCTGATCTAGTTGCATTTCATGCAGTCCAAGATCAGAGAACCCAATTAAGCACTCACCAAGCAGCAAGGAAACAACACAACACGTAGAATTGAAATACATAATAGTTTTTATAGGAAAAGCTCAAAATATGATTGGAATATATGCTTCACCATACAGTGATAGTGCAAAGCCAAATTGCATCTTTCTCAATCAATATGAATTATTTCAAATCAAGTTGAGCAAACTACTGTCTAACTGATCTGAACTGCCCTACCAAGGCATCAACCTTTCATAGATATAGAGGGCTTTTGAAAAGCCAGTAAATGGTTCCAATGAAAGGAAACAACCCTTGATGAGATAAACTGTATTAGTTCTTATCCTTAATTCTGACTAATTAGGCCTCTTCAATGTTTGGCACCATATCACATTTTCCAACGAACTTACAGTGGTCCCAAATTACCAATATTTGTTCTGACTCTATTAGTGGAGCACTTGAGTCAACCTATACTTCTGCATGTTAAGAAAAGAAGATAGACAAAATCTAAATGAGCATTTAAAATAAGTGAATTCCTGTGCCAATCCAGAATGCTAAGTATGTGTAAAGGAAAGCATTATATTATTGTTCAGTTTCTAGGTGAAAAAATTATACTCCAATGATATCGTATGGTTCAAGCTGCTCCTTGACCAGTTGTACTCTTGTGTGGCAACAAAGTGATGCAGGAGCATCTGACAAATTACAGATTGGAAAGAATTTGAAACGGCTTAGGAGAGGAAGTCTGCGCAGGTGAAGGGCAGTGTGGACTGTGGACAAAGGAATTGAAATGGTGAAATAAATAAAGGTAATGACTCGTGAATAAAAACCAAAAGAAATCAGCAAGGTGGCATAAGGGATACAGGTGAGAGAGGAAGGCATGGAACAGTGGGGCTGCCGTTATTGGCTCCTAAATTACACTTCTTAAAATATAATAAAATCTGAAATAAACAATAATTTGAATTGTTAGAACAGCAGTAAGATAACATGAGGAGGAGGTAAGAAAAATGGAGGGAGAGGGGGAATTTAAGAAGTAAAAAGGAGGCATATTAAATCAAGATTTTTTTATTTCTGAAATGCCTTTATTAAAAATAGTAAATGAATTTGATAGGGGCATTGTTGGAGTGGGAACAGAGCCCATAGTTTGTGGTTTATAAATAACACTTGAATCATTAATGTGCTGGCAGAGGGGAGTTGCATTCGAATTAAAGAGGGAGTGTGGGAATTAATTGAGGGGTTGCGTAGGAGTAAGGGAGGAGACATCATAAAAGAGTGGTGTAAATAGCTGAGTAGAGGGGCCGGAATGTTGTGAAGGAGAGAATTGGATCTCTGTGTGAGAGCAGCACAATAGAGGGAAAGGCCAATAAAAGGCCATGATTGTTAATATAGTGATGCAGATTTAAATTGAATAAAAAGATGTTTATTGTTGTATTCAATCTGTTGTTGTTTTGAAAGCAGAGAATCTCTGCAGATTGGTTTGTGTTTTATGTTAAGTGCGTGGGAAGTGGCTGACACAGCTCAAAACAAACAATTGAAATGCAAAATCTGCAGAAAACAAATATCAAATGCCCATAAAATATAACAGGAATAGAATCAGATTTGAACAGTCTTTCCTTTCATTTAATTCTTCTTGAATATACATCCATTACATCTGTGGAAAATACGCACCATTTGTTCAGAATAGCCACTCTCAATTCTTCTCTTTCCGTTCCCTTCGAAACTCAGTCCCCCCCAAACTTAAGTCAAAAAACTTTTCTAAAAATAACACCCAGCCAGCATGCAGCTGATTTGACCACAGACCACTCACACCCCAAAATAGGACAAAACCCAAAACCGCCACAACAAAACGGAAACAGCAGAAAGCAACCAAAAAAGGCAAATTCCTTTAATTCCACGGTCAGAACATTGGTAGGGGAATTTAAGGGAGATGCTCTGCATCATTCTCCCGTCCTTTGAGAAAATCTGAACCTCCTGGTTTTGATCGACTGTGCTTCATCAGATCAGCTTCAGTGATCCATGAATTGTAAGAATCTGGCAAATTTTCCCACTTAACGAAATAAAGCTTATATGACTTGGTTCATGTTGCCACCAATTTGGTATCTAATACTCGTTCAACTTGCTCTCATTTCTTCTTTGGCAACTGCTTACTCCAAAGGTTGTTGTCCTCATTGTGCTTAACTTCCATCTAATCTTCCATAGTTCCAGCTGAATATGGGTATAGGTCAGCAACATTAAAAATGGGACTGATGTCCAAGTCTTCTGGTAAATCAATTTGGTAGGTGTTGTCATTTATCCTCTTTATAATTGTGCAAGGTCCAATCTTCTTGGGCTTCAATTTGTTGGAAGTGCCTTGGGGATACCGCTCTTTGCGTAGATGGACCATGACCATTTCTCCCTCCTGGAAGACCTTTTCTCTCCGATGTAAATCAGCTCTCCTCTTATATTGTTCATTCATGGGCTGCAATTTGAGCCTAACTTGTTGATGTACCTCTTGGATACGCTCTAAAAAATCTGTAGCTTCTTGACTGTTATGTGGGTTTATTGGCAAATCAACCAAGTCTACAACTCCCTTAGGATTTGCTCCATATACAATTTGAAATGCAGACTTACCTGTAGATCGATTAATGCTGGAATTATAGGCAAATTCAGCCTGAGGAATCACCAAATCCCATTGTTGGGGATTGTCTCCAACTAAACACCTTAATAGGTTGCCCAAGATCCTATTTACTACCTCTGTTTGACCATCGGTTTGGGGATGGTATGCTGAACTGATTTGCAATCTGCTATTCAACTTTTTCCACAAAACTCTCCAAAAGGGGCCTAAGAATTTGGTGTCCCTATCACTGGTTATGGTTTTTGGAATACCATGCAGCCACACAATTTCTCTAAAGAACAAATGGGCCACTTGACTTGCATCATTAGTCTTCTTACAAGGAATGAAATGGGCCATTTTAGAAAAACGGTCCACCACAACAAACACTGTATCATTACCTCTTTGGGCTCGTGGAAGACATCCATAGAGATATCAGTCCATGTTTCCCTTGGTACCGGTAAAGGCATGTATAGGCCAGTATTTTGATGCCCCCCTTTTGACATTTGACACACCTTAAAAGCAGCAACAAATCTGTCCAGATCTCTCTTCATATTAGGCCAAAAGAATTTCTCACATACTGCTACAAAAGTCTTATCTCTCCCAAAGTGACCTCCCAATCCATTTGAGTGCATCTCTCTTATGGGTTGTTCTCTCCTAGATCCAAAGGGAATGCAGAGTTGGTTCTCTTTAAACAAAAATCCATCAAACAGTAATTAGTCCTCAAATGGCTGAACAATTGAATGGTCTTGACTGATGAGAATGGCAAAAATGTGGTCAAAGTTTGGATCATTTGTATATTCATTCTTCATATCTTCAAAGCCAACTACATGACTCATTACAACCAATAAATGATGCCTTCTGCTCAATGCATCAGCCGCTACATTAGTTTTACCACTCCTGTGTTGCACAACAAAAGTATAAGCCAGCAAGAATGAAGCCCATTTGGCATGCTTGTGGGACAGCCTACCCTGTGAATTTATATATTCAAGGCTTGTCTGTCAGTCATTAAAATGAACTCTCTATGTAGAAGATAATGTCTCCAATATTTTAATGCTTGTACCACTGTATAGAATTCTTTATCATAAGTTGTATACTTCTTTTTAGCTTCATTTAACTTCTCACTGAAAAGGCCACATGCTTTCCCTCTTGGCTTAACACTCCCCCAATAGCTGCACCTGAAGCATCACACTTCACTGTAAAAAAGTTAACCTTCTTCTTGAGTTGTTCAAAGCTCACATCAGCTGCTCTGGTCCAAGTGAAATCCTTTCCTTCAGTGCAATTAGTTATTGGTGCACTAATGCCACTAAAATTCTTAATGAATCTCTTGTAGAAATTCACCAACCCATGGAATCTCTTAACCTCGGTGATGCTTTGAGGAGTAGGCCACTCAAGAATAGCCTTTATTTTTTCTAGGTCCATGCTCAATCCATTTGCTGAAATAATATTTCCCAAAAATACAACTCATCCTTGCGAAATTCACTCTTTTCAGGGTTGATAAACAACCTTTCTACTCTAAGTATGGCAAAACACTGTTTTCAAATGTTCTAAATGCTCCTCCATATTTTTACTAAAAATAAGGATATCATCAAAATAAATAATGATAAATTTTCCAATATGTAGTCTGAATACCTGGTTCATTGTTCGTATGAAGGTAGTTGGAGCATTGGATAGTCCGAATGGCATCACCATCCACACATATAATCCATCTTGCGTTTTGAAGGCAGTCTTCCACTTATCACCTTCACGGATCTAAATCTGATGGTAACCACTCCTGAGGTCGATTTTGGAGAAGACTTTAGCACCTGACAAACAATCTAATAAGTCATCCATTCTGGGTATGGGATATTGGTACTTCACAGTGATTTTGTTAATGGCTCTATAATCCATACATAACCTCCATTTGTTATTTTAAACACTAGGTATATTAACCAGATCTATTTAATTGATTATGCCCTAGGTTGTATTCAGATTTAGTGAACCAACATAGATTAAATTGTGCTCTAGATTGTAATCAGATTTGTAGTGTTTTAGGAAACCAATATATATTAAATTGTGCCCTAGATTGTAATCAGATTTGCAGTATTTAGTAAGTCAACATAAATCAGAAATAGAGCAGAAGACAAACAAGCATACCCTGGGAAAACCTCCAAGGAGGAAAAACCCAGCATGAAAGACCCACAGGTCAGATTATATATTCTCCTCTAAAATATAAGTACAATACTTAGCTCGAATCTGATCTTCACATATCAGATCTGTCCTTGTATGCTTCAATGACTTGCATCAAATCTACTATGTCCCTTTGGACAATTTCACACCAAGCAGAATAAATTCGCCCTCTTCCTTAAGTTCGCACAGCAGAGCTAAATCACCTTTGATATGATTTTTGCTTGATTAAAATGACTTACAAATTGTCATTTATTTATATGCATATTTATTCTTTTGTAGGTCGGCCTCCTTATTGATTTTGGCGCCAATGTAATTTTGGGCAAATTTAGTGTGGCGTGATGCATAAGGATGGGGTCACGTTATTTAGGGTAGGACCCGATCCTAAAAGGTGGTTTGGATGTTGCCTTAAGGCAATCCGAACCCCTATACCCCTAGTTACAAACAACACTCCCTCTTAACTAGGGAGGAGGAGAATACATAATCTGAACCTTTTAAGTTCCATCTAGCACACAAGCATAGACTGGATCTAGCACACAAGCATAGAATTACATCTTCCACCTAGCACACAAGCATAGAATTACATCTTCCACCTAGCACACAAGCATAGGATGGTTCTAGCACACAAGCATAGAAAGTGTAATACACCAGTGGGTCTTTACATTATTACAACTATCCATCTAGCACACAAGCATAGATTGGATGAAATTCATTCTTGTACACAAGCAAAGAATGATTCAAAGTGCTACCAATAGTCACTGGGATTGAAGCTCCCTCTCAATCAGGGTTCCGTTTTCCATGACACCAAGTCTATCTCTGAAGTACTCGAACTTCACTCTGGATAAGGGTTTGGTGAGGATGTCAGCAATCTGTTCATTTGAGCTAATGTACTTTAGATGAATGGCGCCTCTGCACCATATCCCGAATGTAATGATAGTGTGTTTCCACATGTTTGGACCGATCATGAAATACAGGATTTACTGACATCTTTATACAGCTTTGATTATCACAATGAATGGTGGTAGGATCATTGACTTGACCAAATAATCCAACAAGGAGCTTACGAAGCCACACTGCTTCTTTGGATGCAACAGATGCGGCAATGTACTCAACTTCTGCAGTGCTTAATGCTACCGAAGATTGCTTTTTGCATGCCCAAGAGATCATTGCGGAGCCCAAGTTGAAGCAGATGCCTGAAGTGCTTTTCCTGTCCTTGACACTTCCTACCCAATTTGAATCTGAGTAGCCTTTCAGGAGGATTGGGGTATTAAGTGAATACTTCAGCCCATAACCAATCGTGCCACGTAGGTATCTTAGAATGTGCTTGGCAGCAACCAGGTGAACATGTTTAGGTGAACTCATGAATTGACTGAGAGCATTCACTGCATAACAAATATCTGGCCCAGTATTGACTAGGTACATTAGAGAGCCAATCAACTGCCTGTACTCAAAAGGATCTGCAAAATCCGAGTTAGCAGTAGAAACACTTAACTTCTTTAAGTTAGATTCCATAGGAGTATGCATAGGTTTACAATTTATCATTCTAAATCTTTTCAAAATGTCAATAGTGTATTTTTCCTAACTTAGAAAGATTTCATTAGCTCTTTGCCATACTTCTAACCCTAGGAAATAGTGCATTAGACCTAAATCTTTCATTTCAAATTCTGAGGCTAATTCCTTTTTACATCTTATGATTAATTTATTTTCACTCGTGAGAAATAAATCATCTACATACAAAACTAAAATAACCATCTCATCATTATAAATTTTCAAGTAAATGTTAGCATTAGCATCATTCTTGGAAAACCCTAAACTTAGTAAGTACTTATCAATTCTTTCATACTGTTGTGACCATTTCACACATCGCCCCATTTGAATGGGGACCCCCTCTTTTTTGCTCGGTTTTGCCTGTTCTTCTCTCTGCTTTTAGGGTTTTGGGTAAGTGAGCGAGTCGTCTGGACTAGGGTTAAGCCTTAGGGTTTCCATTTTGATGTTTTTAAGCCGGAGTCCAGTCCAATTTTGAATGATTATTGAGCATCCTCCTGTGGATTGCAATTTTGAAGTAGGGTGAGCCTATCAGGATGACAAGTGAGTTTGTCTAGGTCCAGTCGGAATTTTGAAAGCAAGTCCAAGTTTTGCCTAAGTGTTAATGATGGAATTATGAGATTTTGTCCGGGTGAATTTTGACCAAATTTTGGAAATTCTGATAATTGATCCCTGGCCTTGGAGATAACCTAATTTTGCCTTGTGAAGTGACTGAGAGCCTAAATTCTTCATATTTTGGCCTATAGAGGTAAAATCGCTCCTGTCCCTCTGTCAGGGACCAGGGCGAATTTGGTATTTTTATGCATCTTGGTTATTAACTTGTTTCATTTGTCTTGTGCAGGGTCGCCAGGAGATGCAGTTGAACATGGATTGAGGATTTTGAAGATTTTTGAACTCAAAAATGACAAGTTTTTCAAGGTTTAAGGTCAAATCGCTCCTGTCCCTCTGTCAGGGACCAGGGCGAAATGGCCTACTTAGACCATTTTTGGTCTTAGTTGATCAAATTAAGGCATCAAGGACACAATAAGGGATGAAATCAACCTGATGAAGCACCAAGACTTAGTCGTTTGCAATGAAAAATTGAACATTTGGCCTTAAGGACAAAAATCGCTCCTGTCCCTCACTGAAGGACCGGAGCTTGTTTCTCAAAGTTACACTATCCTTGCAGGACCAAGACGATTTTTGGATTGGAAGAGATCAAGGAGGGCATCTTTTGTCCATTGAATATAATTTGAAGTAATTTGCAAACAAGGAAATGTGCTAAAATGACAAAATCGCTCCTGTCCCTCATTGAAGGACCAGAGCTTGAAATCCTAGATCGCCTTATCCTTGCAAGATTTGAACGATTTCGTGATTTGAGAAGAACAAGGAAGGTATGTTTTATCAGTTGAATATAACTTGAAAGGGCCACCATGGAGAAAATCGACCCAAGAAGTCAAGTTCGCTCCTGTCCCTCTGTCAGGGACGAAGGCAAATTTCAAAGGTAGCTCCTGTCCCTCTCCAAGGGACCAGAGCGATTTTTCCTCAAGACAAGTTTTGGGCCAAGGAAAAGTGAATTTCAAGCTAGAGATGAAGGAAAGGCGACCCAACCAATCCGTCAAAGATGATTTTGAAAGTTGGCGAAACACAAGTGAGCTAATAAATGCAAAATCGCTCCTGTCCCTCTCCAAGGGACCAGGGCGAAATATACATTATCTAGCATTCCCTTCCGAATTTGGTTAAGTCCAGGCCAAGGGGCATGATGGTAAAGATGTTTGGAATGCCTCAAGAGAGAACGAAGTTGTAAATAACCCAAAACTGGATGAAATTGCCCAAGGCGCTCCTGTCCCTCTCCCAGGGACCAGAGCGATTTTCTTAAAGGACAAGTTTTTGGCGAAGGACAAGAAAGTTTTAAGTTTGAGGCAAATAAAAGAAGGCGTAGTCTTTCCATTGAAGATAATTTTGAAGATTGCAAAGCACAAGTGAGCCCATGATTGCCAAGGCGCTCCTGTCCCTCTCCAAGGGACCAGAGCGATTTCCTCATAAGGCAAATTTCCCACAAAGTTAGAACAAGTTTCATGTTGGAGATGAGTGAAGGGGAGCATAATGAATCAATTGAAGATAGTTTTAAACATTGGCAATGAATGATTGAGCCTATAATTGCCAAATCGCTCCTGTCCCTCACCAAGGGACCAGGGCGAAATATAGATTGTCAAGTCTTTTCCTTCGTATTTAGATGAATCCAGGTCAAGGCACAAGGTGGCGATGATGTTGAAAAGGCTTCGAGGAAAAGTGAAGTTACAAAGACCACGAAATGTGATGAGAATTGCTCAAGGCGCTCTGGTCCCTCTCCCAGGGACCAGAGCGAAATCCTCAAATTTGCCTTATTGCCTAGTATTTTGGAGCACTACTATCATTTGCAAGACTCAAGAAGGAGTAAGAAACACTGTTTTACACTTTGAAGGCAATTGAAAGTGGATATGATCAAGGATTAGCACAAGGAACAAAAGTTCACTCCTGTCTTTCACTGGAGGACCAAGGCGATTTTAATAGAATCAATCATTTCCTTCCTAGACCACACCAAGGCAAAATTACACAAGATCGAAAATGTCTTTAGGAAGATGATGAACAAGGGGTTAACGTCAAAAGTTGACAATCTTGAGCTAAAATGCAAAGTTCGCTCCTGTCCCTCACCAAGGGACCAAGGCAAAAATCACTTGAATATCGAGTTTGCTTTACAAAGGACGAGTTAAACATGCGCAAGACAAACAAGGATGATCATTCCTTACTCCGCAAATTGATTTGATGATTTAAAAGACAAAGACCAAGGAAGAAAAGCAAAGTTCGCTCCTATCCTTCAGTCAAGGACCAGGGCGATAATGGTTCTAAGGGGCATTCATTCACAAAATTGAATAGATCGAGCTCAAAGTTCCCAATTAAAATGCCAGTTTGGACGTGAAGGAAGTGATTTTGAACGTAAGAAGCGAAAAATGCAAGACCAAAATGCTAAGGCGCTCCTGTCCCTCTCCCAGGGACCAGAGCGATATTGTTAATGTTCCAAAATCCTCCCATGGTTAGGCGCCAACATATTTTTGAATTACTTTAATGCTAAATTTCGATAAACTTTGAAATATTTAATTAAATTGGCATTTAAAAATAACGTACAAGGCATTTAATAATTAATTTAGCCTTTTAAAAAATCGAAACTATTAATTATGAAGGCGTTTAAATTAATTAATAAATTAAATTGAAAGGGAGAGCACTTGGGTTTTATTTTAATGTTTTTTTTAAAAAGTCGGCCTCCTTTTTATTTAAATTTTGTTATTATTTGCCTTATTTCCAAGTCGGCCTATAGAGAGTAAAGAGGTGAAGTGCCTATATAATGAAGGTATGTGAGCATGTTTAAACCATCATTCAATCATTGTTCATATGCGATTTGGGGAGGCGAATAAGGAAGTGCGAATTTTAATCCAAGGAAGAGTGCGAATTTGGTTAGAGGTGGAGCGAATTTGCCCTCAAGGTGGTGAAGTTAATAAAAGAGACGTATTTTGCTAGAAGCTCACGTTGAAGACTTCAATCTTCATTTTGCCTAGGCAAATTTCCTTAATTTTGCGTCTTCTCTTAGAGTTAGCTCTCAAAGTGAGGTATGGCGAAGTATTCCTTGTTCAAATTTTGAATTTTAATCGTCCTAGTCTCAATCTTGAAATTTTGAATTTTGAAATTTTGAACTTCCAGTAGCTCAATCGTATTTAGGAAATGATAACTCAAAGACTTATCATGAATCTTTAATCTAATCTATATTTTTTACATTGCAAAATCCATTACTTATTATGAAATGTTGTGTAGGTGTTACGATGGCGACCTCGAAGGCAGGAGCATCCACCAGTCGTCCAAGTCTCATGAAGGAAGATCAAAAGAATGAGAAATTGGAGACCAAGATCGTGTCGAAGTGGAGCAACATTGGAGATACCAACTTGGGAAACTTCAGTAGAAGAAGTTTCGAGAGGGCCCTTACATTGGCAAGCCATCACCTGTTGCAAGAAGGATAATTGAAAGTGGCATCATTAAGGCGGCCGGCTTCCCTCCAGCAGTCCAGTGCCATGAGTTGATGATCGAGTGTGCTCGCCATTATGATCCACAGTCCAGATCGATCGTGTCTAAGGAGGGAAACACTTTGGCTTACCTTTCAGAGGAAGCTATAAGTGAGGCTTTCCATCTTCCGGAGCACAGAGATATGATCTACAAAAGCATAGAAGGAGCCAGGTCCATGTACGAAGATGATCCAGACACTTGCCTAAGCATCATCAATAAGAATTGGTTACTCAAGAGTCGTCCTCGCCTGAGCAAGATTCCAAACACACCACATAGGATCGATTTCCAGGAGGAATACAAAGATTTGATAACACTACTCAACCGAGTCACAGGGGCTACTCAAGCCTTCTATTTTGAGAAGTGGATGTTCTACTTCATCCAAGTGATAGTTCAGGGAAAAGGAACAATTCATTGGGCTAGAATGATTAGCCATTGCTTGGACGTACAGTTAAGGAGACTGAAGGCTACCAAATCCTTCCACATGAGTTCATACATCATATATGCCTTAATCAGGAGCTTTGAATATGCAGGACTACCTCACAGAGGAGTGATTGGAAGAGGACCAGGGGAGGTCAGAGTTTGTGATTCCTATGTTCACTTGCATCATCCGCCAGGAAGTAACTACAAGTTAGTCAATGATACCTTCACGATGAACATCACCGGGACATTGCAAGGCGGGATTCACAATAGGCTATCTCAGGATGCACAAGAGCTTGTAAAGAGGTAAGGTGCTTGGTTTATCCAATTTCCGAAATTTACATATATTAGAGTTCATGGATGTCCTTCACCTCCATACATGTTGCCGAGATATCCGACAGACAAAATAGTGTTACTTGAGGTAACTAGACAATTGGCAGCTTGTGCGAAGGCATTCAGACACAGACATGGAAATGGATTTCCTGTGCCTATCATATTAGGGAATTCAGTTGAGGTATGTCCTAATGCCCTAGCCATGGATGATGCAGAGAAGGAGTTAGCTTTATATTCATTTTCATTCTTTGCCTTGAGAGAGAGCTTTGATCCTTATGGGTATATAGAGGAGACAATCGGAAGAAAATACAAGCATGAGTTTCAGATAGAAGACTTTGTGATGAATCTCTCGGATGATCTTGAAGTAAAAAGAAAGATGCATTCTAGATTGCCTTTAGACTTCATCAGGAAATGCAAAATTTACAGAGTGGCCGACCAAGCTCAGGACAGTGGCAGACATCTCCAATCATCTTATGACCGAGAAAGCAAAGCAGTAAGGTTAGATTGGAATGAACCCGAGATTGTGGATCTAGATGCTTTGATGGCTCCAGTTTTGTCTTGTACTCGCAGATGGGTTGATGTGCAACATCAAAAGTTGAGAGAGCAAGGCATATCTATGACTTTTACTTTGGAGGAAAGACCAGCTCAAGGAGGAGCAAGTGTAAGTGAAGGTAATCCTAATCCCAGAAGCACAAGCGAAGGTAACCTTCGAAGCGTAAGTGAGGGCAATCCTCATCCTGGAGGCTCAAAGAGAAAAGAGCGACCTGAGAAAAGAGAATCCTCCAAAAAGAAGCAAGAGGCCAATCGAGATCGTTCATCCGGCACATCTTCTCGACGAGAGAAGAGGACACTTGAAATGGAGGAGTCTATGGAATCAATGGTACAAAACGATAAACAGGAAGAAGGACAGGCACCTCAACGATCACCAAGTCAATCTCTCCAAGTTAATGAGCTACATGAAGACAAGAACGATAACGAAGTGATATCTCCTCTCAGAGAAGAAGAAACGTTGCCTAAGGAGATACAGGTTAAAGAAACAAGATCTGCCATCCCTGATTGGTTAAAGGAGAGACTAACAAGGGTGATTGTGATCGAGGACGAAGATAATGTGATTGATTTAGAGAGCCTTGTCGGGAATTCTCAGGAAGTGACAGAAAAGAGGAAGGCTACTAAGATGTCCAAGATGATCAGAGATGAGACCGGATCCAGGAAATTGCAGATAGCTACACCGGCAGTGGACAAGTATGAAGGTGAGATCCTCGCAGAGGAATATGATGTAGAGACATTTGAGCTTGGTCCACTCATAGCCGAACAGACACTGGATGAGGCCACCGATTCGTTTGAAGCACTAAAAGACAAGCTTAGGGAAGAAATGGAGAAAAATAGAAAGCTTGAGAGAGAGAGAGGTGCATGGAGAGGCTACTTTAGCCATCTCAATCAGCCTTTGGGACGTCAGGATCCAGCAGTATCTTCTGCGCAGGCACTTCCCCTTGAATCAGTTGGTGAGGCAGAGAGAGTTAGGAGTTTGGTCCAGCTTATGAGCTCTTGGATTGACAAATCTCATACAGTTGCTATTGAATTTGCAACAAGGATGATGCAGACCATTCACCGAGCTATCCAGGTTCTTGAGATCATCCACAACCTAATGATAACAGTAGCCGCCTTTGCTCATACTAAAGATGTTATCATTCCTGTCCTGCAAGTAATCAGACAAACATCAAGGAAAGTCCTAGTACAAGAAAAGATAATGGATGGAGGACCTCATAGTTTACTTCAGTGGTCAACTTTACTCCAGATGAAGGAAGTTCTCTTCAAGGACATCAGTACTAGATGCAATCATGTTGAGGAGGTCATCCACCCGATCCAGGACAGAGTGTTTGAAGTATTATGTACTATTCTTGGCAGGAGGATCGAAGTTGAAACAGATGTGGACTTACAAGAATTAGAAGAAAGAGTCAAGGTCATCTTTTGCAAAGATGCGAATATTATCACAGATGAGCAACGGGACCAGATGTTTGCTACCATGCTCCTGATTGAGAAGACCAAAGAACTTGAACCTGAATGGGACGCTGCTCTTCTCAAGGCTTTTGATCAGGTCATCCATTTGGAGGAACGAATGAGGAATCTTCCCGAGATTCCAATTGCTGAAATCGAAGGAATCGTATCTAGATTCATTGCATATGCTAAAAAGGAGCATTGGAAAGGGAATAAGATTCTAGAAGAAAGATTGTTATAGATGACATGGCACCTTAATTGTCATTGGTCTATGTCTCCTAGGTTTTTGTGCCAAATTTAATATTTGGCTATGCATTTAATATTGTTCAATAAAAAGGGGACTATTTGTAATAAACCTTAATTAGGGTTTAGGTGTCATAATCTTGGCCATTGATCTTCTTTTGATTTGGACCGTTCATTGTATTTGAGGATGCTATATATACCCTCATTTCTTTTCATTTTGTAATTAGAAATTAGATACTAGAGAGAATTAGAGAGATATTAGAGATTAGCAATTAGATAAGAGCAAGTTACTTTGTAGCAAGATTGAGCTTTGAAGAAGGAATTTTAAGCAATTGTTGTTTATGATGACTTTGAGATCAATAAAATATTGAAGTTATGGTGTTTTATTGCAATTCTTGTGGTTATCTTCATGGTTTACTTTCTTGAATCATTCTCAGTCAAGGTAGTATTTTAGTTTGAAGGACAAAGTGTTGGACTTGATCTTTGGTAAGATTCACTTTCCAAACCACTAGCTTCTTGCTGATTGTAGGAACGCCTCGCGTGGTCAACTGGAGAAACTTGAATCACTTAAACCTTCAATTGTCATTGAACTTTAGACATGTGCCTTTGTGGTAGTGTCTATGATCCTTGATGAATTGAAAGATCATTTGTTACCTTAGAAGATCGCATCAATTTCAGTTGAGTTGTTATTTTATGGCAATATTGAAGTTGGTAGAATCTTACCAAGTCTTGTCCCCATTAAGTCATTCTTAGGATTAGATTAGAGTTTATCTCTTGCAAGCCCTACTCTTTTGATCTTTTTTGAGAATTTGTTAGTATAGGAAATTCTATTTCGGAACGTAAGGCCCCTTGATGAAACAACAATCACAACGACCACTAGTGCTTATCCACACGTAGAGACCCTACATAAAAGAACATTGGAGTCACCCTGATTGATCCTTCTTTGCGACATCTTCAGCAATCAGAGACTTTATTCAAGAGAGGATAAGGTACCTTTGGGTATTTTATTCTGTGTATGATTGTGTACAAAATACACGTCAACACATACCAAGCGCGAGGAGCTTGTTTGAGCCCATATAAAGCTTTCTTCAACCTGCAAACATGAGAATCTCTTTTATGGATTACATAACCTTCTGGTTGCTCAATATAAGACTTCCTCCTCAATGACACCATTAAGGAAGGCTGTCTTAACGTCCATTTGATGCAGCTCCCAACCTTTGGCTGCAGCAATAGCTATTATAGACCTAATAGAGGTATATCTAGCAACAGGGGCAAAGGTTTCTTCATAATCTATTCCTTCCTTTTGAGAAAAACCACGAGCTACAAACCTAGCTTTATATTTTTCAATACTACCATCAGCATTATGTTTAATTTTAAACAACCATTTAGAGGAAATGACAGACTTACCTTTGGGTCTGGGTATGATGTCCCATACATCATTCTTGATGATAGACCCATACTCTTCATCCATGGCTAATTTCCAAGCATGATGTGACATAGCTTCTCCGCTATTGTGGGGTTCAGACTCAATTATATTGCACATCACAGAAATGTAGTTGGCGTGATTTTGGACACTCTTGCTATTTCTGAAGGTTCCTCTGGGAGTAGCAAACCCCTCAGCATCTTGAATTGTATTTCTAACCCAAAGTGGTCTCTTCTTGCAAACCACAATATCCTGAGGTATATTGGTAGATTGCATGGGTTCTGATGAGTCATTCTGAACTTCCCGATCTGGAAGATCAGTAGACTCTTCCTGTAACTCAGGGTTAGCATCAACAATTGAATCTTGTTTTTCCATCACCATATCATCATTGTTGATTAATGAACCTTTAGATCTTTTGAAAGCAATGTCTTCTTCAAAAGTTACATCTCTACTTACCTCAACATACCTTTGACCTGAAATGTAGATCCTGAAGGCTTTGGAAGATTCGCTGTATCCTACTAGGATGCCTTTCTTTCCGGATGGATCCAGCTTGGTTTGTTTTTCTTTAGGTACATGAACATACACAGGGCTTCCAAATATCCTTAGGTGACTGATGTCTGGTTTGATTCTTGAAAAAGCTTCTTCAGGTGTCACATTCTTTAGGATTTGATGAGGACATCTATTCTGAATATAAACTGCAGTTTTGGATGGTTCTGCCCATAAGAAAGGTTGCAAGTCCTGATCATGTATCATGGCTCTTGTAGCTTCAACAATGGTCTTGTTCTTTCTTTCAGCAATTCCATTTTGCTGAGGGTTGTAGGGAACACAGAACTCCCTCTTAATTCCTGCTTTAATACAAAAGTCATAGAAACTACTTGAGGTGTATTCACCTCCATTGTCAGACCTCAAACATTTAATTCGATTTCCTGTAGTATTTTCAACTAAGGCTTTGAATTCTTTAAATCTGTTTAGGACTTCTTCAGACTTTTTAGTTTTAAGAAAATAGATCCATGTTTTCCTAGAGAAATCATCTATGAAGATAACATAGTATAGGAAACCGCTAGGAGATGCTACTGACATAGGACCACATAAATCTGAATGAATAAGCTCTAACCTTTCTTTAGCCCTACCATCGCTTTTATGAAAGGGATTCTTTACATTCTTACCTATTGCACAACCTTTACAAGCATCATCATGAAATAAACTGAGATTAGGCATACCTTTGACCATTTTACCGAGAGTGGGAAGAGCTTGAAAGTGAAGATGACCCAATCTTCTATGCCATAGCTCACATGATTCAGGGGTCTCATGAATGAGAGCTTGAATTGGATTAGCTGCAAGCTTATATAAACTATCACATCTATTTCCAATAATGCGAGCAGATTTGAAGTTAGATTTCTTAGACCAAGCGAGTACTTTCCCTTCAGAAAATGCTATTTGCAAACCCTTATCTTCTAAGGCAGAAATGGAAATAAGATTTTTTTTAATACCAGGTACAAATAGAATATCACAGAGTTGTAGGGAAATACCAGAATCTAGTTTTAAAGAGGTAGTGCCAGAGCCTTTTACCGAGTATCGAGCATCATCACCGATTACTACATGAAGATTGGTGTCTTTTTCAATCAGATCTGAGAGATGCTCATGAAATCCTGAGATGTGTCTGGAGGCACCACTGTCAAGTATCCACGTATTGCTGTCCGTAGGAACATTGCTGGAAAGAGCAGAGATAAGAAGGTAGTCTTCACTTTGTTCGGCAACTTCATTTAAGTTAGCTTCCCTTTCCTTTGGGTCATTTTGACAATCTCTGGCATAGTGACCATACTTATCACATTTGAAGCAACGAATGTGAGAGGAATCTCTTGACTTTTTCCTTGGATCATAGGAGGAGGATCTAAAATCTTTGCTTCTCTTTCCTTTCTTCCAATGACCACCTTTCCTAGATTTAGATAAGAGAACATGATCATCTTTGAGAGAGTTCTTGAATTTTCCTCTTACCTCAATTCGAGATTCCTCTTCGATGCAATCAGATTGAAGACGCTCAAAGTTGGGACGATCGGCTCTTCCACCAATGCTACGAATGAATGGTTCCCATTCATCTGGTAGACCATTTAATGCAATCATAACAAGGTCTTTATCTGAGATTTGGCAATCAAGAGTGCTTAGCTTGTCCTTTAGTTCATTGATCTTCATGAAGTAGGCTATGATTGAGTCTTCTTCTTTCATTTTTATGTGAAGAAGTTGCTGTCTTAGGGCAAGAGCCCTGTTGAGATTGTTGACTTCATAGATCCCTTCCAAGTGTTTGATCATTTCTCTGGTAGATGTAAACTTTGATATGACAGTGACAAGATGGTTCTTGACTGACTCAATTATGATCCTTCGAGCCTTGAGGGAATCTTTCTTGAACAGTTTCAGTTCTTCAGCATCTTCTGGAGGAGACAGCCTTTCTTCTTCTACAAATTTCAGTAGGTCATTTTCTTCAAGGATCAACAGAATATGAACTTTCCAAGCAGCAAAATCAATGGCTCCCTCAAGCTTATCTTCAGCCTTCAAACCTGACATCTTTAATCTGAACACATACAACAGCTATATGCAACAATCGATCTGCTAAATCAGAAGTTAGTGACACCTAGAGCTTTGATACCATGTTATTTTAAACACTAGGTATATTAACCAGATCTATTTAATTGATTATGCCCTAGGTTGTATTCAGATTTAGTGAACCAACATAGATTAAATTGTGCTCTAGATTGTAATCAGGTTTGTAGTGTTTTAGGAAACCAATATATATTAAATTGTGCCCTAGATTGTAATCAGATTTGCAGTATTTAGTAAGTCAACATAAATCAGAAATAGAGCAGAAGACAAACAAGCATACCCTGGGAAAACCTCCAAGGAGGAAAAACCCAGCATGAAAGACCCACAGGTCAGATTATATATTCTCCTCTAAAATATAAGTACAATACTTAGCTCGAATCTGATCTTCACATATCAGATCTGTCCTTGTATGCTTCAATGACTTGCATCAAATCTACTATGTCCCTTTGGACAATTTCACACCAAGCAGAACAAATTCGCCCTCTTCCTTAAGTTCACACAGCAGAGCTAAATCACCTTTGATATGATTTTTACTTGATTAAAATGACTTACAAATTGTCATTTATTTATATGCATATTTATTCTTTTGTAGGTCGGCCTCCTTATTGATTTTGGCGCCAATGTAATTTTGGGCGAATTTAGTGTGGCGTGATGCATAAGGATGGGGTCACGTTATTTAGGGTAGGACCCGATCCTAAAATGTGGTTCGGATGTTGCCTTAAGGCAATCCAAACCCCTATACCCCTAGTTACAAACAACACCATTTACCCCCCTTTCTTAGGAGAGAGTAGAGCAGGTGTGGCACATGGGCTCATACTTTCTCTTGCAAATCCTTTTTCCAATAATTCAGTAATTTGTCTCCTCATTTCCTCCTTTTCCAGTGGAGGTAACCTATAGGCAGCCTGGTCTGGAAGATTGGCCCTGGGATAAGATCAATTTAATGGGTAATGCCTTTGGATGGAGGCAAGCCAGGTGATAGATCAGATGGTGTCAAATTAGAATATTGTTGTAACAATTCTTGTACCTTCAACGGAATTATCTGCTGATCTGAATTCTTATTCTCCAAAGGGTACGATAGATAGCAAGTCCCTGCCTTAGATTCTCTAAAGAACTCTCTACACCCCACTGTGTTCAAAGACAAATCTTTTACTTCAGTTTTCTCTCCTCCTTTAAATGGTTTCAATACATGGAGTTTACCCTCTTGCTGAATCCCATAGGTGTTTTCCCTGCCATGGTGAGTTACATTTCTATCATATAACCAAGGTCTGCCCAATAAAATGTGACAAGCATCCATTGGTACTACATCGCACAACACTCTATCCTCATAAGGACCAATTTTGAAATCAACTAGACAAGATTGTTTCACAAGCACACTATGATCCTTTTTTAACCAAGAAATTTTATAAGGATTTGGTTTTGGGATACATACCAGCTGTAATTTTTGCACCATTTCTGTACTCACCAAGTTGTCAGTGGATCCTCCATCCACAATCACTTTACACACCTTACCTTTACACTTGCATTGCGTCCGAAACACACTATTCCTTCTCCAATCAGTCATGGGAGTTTCCTTGTCACCAGCAGCCAAAATCCTATTCAACATTAGGTCCTCACCTATTTCTGCTTCAACTTCTTCTCTCAAGGGCTCTTCTCCTTTTTCCTGGATCACCAATGCCTTCTTTGGATTTTGAGGACAATCTGCAGCTTTATGGGCTTCACTACAAATGAAGCATTTCAAAGGTCTCCATCCTTCAGATAATCGTTGTTCCTGTCCCCTACCTCTATGGCCACCCCTCCCTCGGTAGTTTGGCTTCACATCATCTTTAGGCTCTTCTCCATTAGCTGCTTTGGAGGAACTCCCTCTTCCCCTACCTGAACTGTTGCCACCTCTTTTGTTTGTCATTTTGCTCATTCTATTCAACGTTTCTTCTGCTTTCAAGGCTAATTAATATGCCTCATCCACGTTACTCACCTTGAGTAGGGCTAATTCATTCTGTAGTTGGAATCGAAGTCCATTAATGTATCTAGCTGTTGCATGCTCATTATCTTCTCCTAAATTAGTCCTGATTTGCAACCTCAAAAATTCTTCAGTATAAGCTGATACGGTCAAATCTCTTTGCTTCAAATTTTGAAACTCTTTAAAAAGCTTTTGCTGATAATCCGAGGGCATGAACTTAGTTCTCAAATGTTTTAACATCTTCGGCTCAAGTCTGATTTTCTCTTTTCCCTGTCTTCTCTTAGCATTCTGGAGATTCTCCCACCATAAAGCAGCATAAGACTTCAGTTTGGATGCAGCGATTTTGACTCTCTGTGGATCAGTCTCTTCAATTCCTTCTATGTCAAATATTTTTTCTAATTCTTGGATCCAATCTAAAAACACTTCTGGATTTGATTTCCCTCTAAAATCAGGGACTTCAACCTTAACTTCAGTTCCCTGTTTGGTAAAGGCTTCAATAAGTCTTCCTATGGGATCAATGGCTCCCCCTTGACCTCCTTGGTCTTTTGGTTCTTCTCAAAATCTTCATGCAATAATCTGGCCTCAAGGACCTGCAACGACCTCTTCTACCCCAGGTTCCCCTCAAGGCCATGGAAGATGCTTTGATATCAAAATGATGCAGCTCAAAACAAACAATTGAAATGCAAAATCTGCAGAAAACAAATATCAAAAGCCCAGAAAATATAACAGGAATAGAATCAGATTTGAATAGTCTTTCCTTTCATTTAATTCTTCTTCAATATACAGCCATTACATCTCTAGAAAATACACACCATTTGTTCAGAATATCGACTCTCAATTCTTCACTTTCCGTTCCCCTCGAAACTCAGTCCCCCCAAAACTTAAGTCAAAAAACTTTAATAAAAATAACACCCAGCCAGCATGCAGCTGATTTGACCACAGACCACTCACACTCCAAAATAGAACAAAACCCAAAACCGCCACAACAAAATGGAAACAGCAGAAAGCAACCAAGAAAAGGCAAATTCCTTTAATTCCACAGTCAGAACGTGGGTAGGGGAATTTAAGGGAGATGCTCTGCATCAGTGGCAGGCAAGAGTTGTTGTTTTGTTCTGCATTACAAAGATTCATCCAACTATGGGTGGGAATTATGAGAAATATTGGTTGGCATGTAAAGGCATCCATAGTATTCATTATTGAAGATTTCATCAACGAAGAAAGTAATAGATTGTGTTTTAGGATGATGAGGGTCCCTCAATGTTGAGAAATATGTGCATTACATGTTACATTTAAAACATTTAATATTGTTGTAAGTTGTGGTCCACCTAGAATGGGATGCCACTCTTAGTTCAGTTTACTCCTAATTAATTATTGTATGTAACATTGAGATTTTAATTATCTTGGGTGTCACATGAAGACATGTTACAAGAAAAACTCAAGTTGAAAGGTCGCCTAAAACACTTGGATTGACTAAGACAAAGGGAGAGCACAAAGGAAGGCCTTTCACATAAAGGAGATCAACTCATAGGTGCGTTAGGAACAGGTTATTTGAAAGTGCATGTTGCATCAAAAATAGTTTCTCTATACCTGTATGCTATTAGATTTGCTAGGATTTTAAATAACATAGAGTTGTATTTATGAGGACAAGCATTTATACCGGTTCCTTTTTCTTTTCTACCTGTTTTGGTCATTGAAAGAAGCTTCTCCGTCTCTCGAAGGTAAAAGTATTAAAAGTATCAGCACCCTTTGACATGTTTTCTGAATTTAAGTGGATAACCAGGAGTCCCTAGTATGTAATAATTGTAGTATATGCGCGATAAACTTATGATGGTGACTGACTTTTTCAAGAAAAGAAAACTTCCCATTTTTTCTTTTTTAAGTCGAATTAAATCCGAATTTGATTTTTATTTTATCGAAAACTTGGATTATTCAGCTTATAGATCCAAACGAAAAGACCAGGGTCTTTGTTAAGGTATCAGAAAATATGTGTTCTTTTTGTGTGCAATTTTTTTTGGGTTTTGGGATTTTTGCTTTTAACTCCTTTAACCCATTCAAATGCTGCATCTCGTCAGAGAAAAATCCACGTAGTTGTGATGTTTTTTAGAGATTGCATCATGTCTAATATTTGTCCTCCAATGATGCAGGATATGCAAGAGCATTTTGCAAATCACATTGTCAATGACACCTTAGGAATTATAGCTAACTCTCATCTTGCATTTGCGGATCAAGAGCCTGACATGGCACGAAGTCACAAATGCCTACAGTTAGCCGAGCTCCATTCCACAGCAGTCGACTTTGCCAAGACTGGAGTTGCTGCCGAAATCCCTCCCGAGTTACATCCTAAAAGATACCCAGATTTTATGGAAAAAGAGGATAAGGAAACATATGAATCAACAAGAGTACTTGGTAAACTTTACAGATCCGTCAGTGAAGCTGCTCCACAGAACTCCAACCCCTATTTTGCAGAGAAGGCATACGACAAAGATTTGGAAGTGTTGGGATATGAGAGATATCTTGAGAAAGCCTTTGAATACAAGGCTAGGTATGACTCCAGATTGGCCGCATTGATGGATCATTATGGCATAAAAAATGAAGCAGAAATCATAAGTGGAAACATCGAGAGTATGTCAAACTTCGTGGGCAGTAATAAAAGGTATGGATATGTTAGAGAAACCATTATGTCAGCTGTGAAATCTCTGAAAAAAGAAGCCAGAGGGTGGTTTGATCTTGAAGACAGTTATAATGATGTTTGTGGAGGTACCAAAAAACTGGCCAAGGCATCTGCTTGGTATTACGTAACGTACCATCCAAGTTACTGGGGCAAGAGAGTTTGTCGTGATGATGATGACGCTAAAATTGCTCATCTCATTAGTTTTCCATGGGTTCTATTTAATGTTTTGCTGCACATCAAAAGAACAAAGCAGCAACAGTCTCATGTTTCATGTTCCTGAATTTTCTTTTGTTTTCCACATCTAATGCAAGTTGTTTATTGAAATTCCGTATGTTGTGAATGCCTAAAAAGTTCCCTTCATAAGTCACTAAGCAAATGACTTACATCCATCCAGGTTCATTTATTGACTCTGTAGAAAATAAGAACATCTGATGTTAACTTTGGCAAAATTAAATGCCTAGTTGCCACCTGCAGGTTTAATGAGATACAGGCTCTAAACTGTAAAGCTCAAACCAAATTCAACCAATTAGTGGGATATACTAGTTGATTTGTAACCATCTGCAATTACAAATTTGTATTAGCATGCATGTCAATAACCAAAATTATAGAAATGAATGCTATATAAAGGAATTTTCAATTATAATTTTTTATTGTGATAGATGGCAACCAGGCTTCATTAACTGTCTGCAATTACAAAAATCTATTACAATGCATATCAACAACCAGAAACAAGAGAAACGTATGTTAATATAGAGGATTTTTTTTGTGATGAGTATTCTAATCCAGCTGTTATTCGTGAAAATCCAACCAACTGATGGAATCCGCTACTTAGTTTGAAACGCTTTGCAATTAAAAAGTTGTATTACACTGCATGGAAGCAACTAAAGATTAAAAAGGTAGATGTTGTAAAGGGGCTGCACTCTGCAACCCGCCTTCGGCGTAGACTTCGTCGCCCAACTCGTCCAATGTGGATACGAGGAGCGTCCAAATCCGACTATGCCTCACCAAACTACAATTATCCACATCAAAAAGCACGACTCAACAAACAATGCAAGATATTGACTCAGAATACCAACACACTCAGAAAAGCATTAAAGAAATCCTACTTACCCAAACTAGCACAAGAAACTCACAAAGAATTTCCATGACACAAAATTGAGGGCCAAGAAGTTCATTATCCATTAATCAGAACACTGAGAATTACAATGCAACTTCCAAATCGCATGGTAGGTCTGGCTACGCCGAGAAAGCTTACCAGCGTAAACAAGACTACACAAAGTTAAACCGTCTAATTCTTGCCTACAAACCCTTTGCAGCAAGTCACTCGACTTGAATTCCCAAGATTCCCCTTCTTAGAAATTATACACGAAATGTTACAAGCACTCAAGAACTCTCAGAACTCATCGCTCTCACATTGACTTGGTGCCTCAGAAAGAGTGAAGACATCCGCCTTTATGGAATTCGCACTCCAAACCCAGAAGAAACACAATCGCATCGGATGGCTACGAAAACCCATGCGTGCATAGGTCGGATCGCAATCGAGCGGCTCAAACTCCAGCTCGGCCCATATAAAGCGCTCCAATAAGAATACGCCCTCTGCACATCGAGTGGAAGTGAGTCGCCTTCTTGCCTAGTACCACTCCGCTTTTCTCGGGGCTTGGTCGGTTCATCTGAGGCATTCTTTCATCCTCGACAACTGTCATTCCAACTCGGCAACATTATCCACTTGGTCGGGACTTCAGGCAATTCTGGGCCATTGCACACCAAGAGATCCGCCTCCAACGAGATCCACCAAGTCGGGTTGCATTCAGACTGATTCGGGAAGTTCAGGAGTAAGTTAGACGAGTTAGGCTGTCAAGTCGGACTGTTCGGACTCATCAAGCTCAACAGTGTTAATGCATTTCGAGGTCTCATTGCGATAACCTCATACATTCTCCCCCACCCAATTCAAGCAATGCCCTTGGCGCCAGCGCTCTGCTGATGCTCCCAGCAAAAACATCTTAGCGCAAGGGCACTTTTGCTAAACTTAGTTGGGCTGGGTTGAGCTCCCTTGCAGGAGCTCGAGCACTTTCTCCTCATGACGCCACAAAGACTCGACATGCACCCACGTTGCTTCCTTTTCCGACTTGCCTTTCCACCAAACCAGGAACTCCTTATACGACTTCACACCATAACCACGACTTCTCATTGCCAACACTTTCTCTATTTCCAAGTCAGGTCGGTCAATTACATTAGCTGGGCCATTTCAGACATGTTCATTAGAACCAACGTAATGTCTCCTCAATTGACTCACATGAAAGACTAGGTGCACCTTCATATGCAGAGGCAAATTCAACTTGTAAGCCACCTTCCCAATCTTTTGCACCACTTCGAACGACCCATCCCACTTTTGAATCATGGATGCACTTAAACCTTTAGGTGCCTTAAACTGCTGCGGGTCCATTCCATCTTGAGCAACACATTGTCACCACTTCAAACTCAACCAACCTTATGTTTGCATCAACATACTTCTTCATCCGCTCGACTGCTTTAGTCAGGTTATACCTGGCCAGGTCCATTCGCTCTTTGAATTGCTTCACATATTCGGTAGCATCCAAACTTGCACCTCTATAACCACCCAATAGACTGTGCGGGGCGAGGGGTTATTGGCCAGTAGCCAACTCGAACGAAGAGAACTAACTTGAACCAAACTTCTGCATGTTACAACTGTACTACGCCACATCAAGCAAACTTAGACAGTTCTTTTGATCCGCATGGGCAAAATGGTGTAGGTAATCTTCTAGAATGGAATTGATTCTTTTGGTTTGCCCATCCGTCTGAGGATGATAACTCGTAGACATCAAGAGTTTCGTTCCGACCAATCGGAAGAGTTCAAGCCATAAATTTGAAGTAAACCTTGGACCACGATTTGACACAATGCTCAACGGGATTCCCCAATACTTAACCACATTTTTTGAAAAAGAGCTCTGCAGTAAGTTCGACTATGCAGGGTGACTTACAAGGGACAAAAACAACATACTTTGAAAACCGATCAACAACCACCATGATACTAGAAAACCCTTTCACCGCAGGAAGTTGTGTGATGAAGTCCATGCTAATGCTGGCCCAAGGGTGCACTGGAACTGAGAGAGGCTACAAAAGGTCACTCGGAAGCTACATCACCGCCTTATCTTATTGGCATGTGATGCAGGTGCAGACGTAACTTTCCACATCCTCCCTCATATTTGGCTAGTAAAATCCTCTTTCCAATAGAGCCAACGTTCTTTTCAGCTCAAGGTGACCCGCCTAGAGTGAGTCATGGCACTTAGACGAAAGCTCCCTTCACAAATCCTTCAACTTCGACACATAAACTTGATTTCCCATGAAATAGAGTATTCCATCTTGCAGATAAAAGCGACGAGTATGACCCACCTTCACTTGCAACCCAATCTGATGAGCTTGCAAGTCTTCCTTGATATGTTCCAAAACATGCTCCGCAACACCCGCTTGAGAAGTACTCAACCCAGATTCACTCCCAAGGGCATGCAACTGAGTCTTGCGACTCAAAGCATCGGCTACAACATTGTGCTTCCTCGGATTATATAGCAGGTCGAAATTGAATTCCGCCAAGAACTCTTGCCACCTTGCCTTCTTCGGAGTCAATTTTGCTTGAGTCTTGAAATAGGTGGAGCTCACATTGTCAATCATCACCACAAAGTGCGATCCCAACAAATAGTGTCACCAAGTCCTAAAGCAATGGACTATGGCAGTCATCTCTTTCTCATATGCAGAATAATTACGCTCTTGACCATTCAACTTTCACGACTCGTAGGCTACTAGGTGTCCGTTCTGCATTAGCACACCTCCAATGGCAAAATTCGAGGCATCGGTGTGAACTTCAAAAGGCTCACCATATTTTGGCAACACCAAGACATGTTCAACTATTAGCTTTTCCTTCAATGTTTTCAAAAGTATCTTTCTGTTTGGGACCCCATTTCAATCTTCTATCCTTCTTCAGCAAGTCTGTCAGCGAACTAGCAATCTTGGAGTAACCCACCACGAACTTTCTGCAATAGTTGGCTAGACCAAGGAACTGGCTCACCTCATGGACATTTCGCAGCGGCTCCCATTCTTGAATTGCTCCCAACTTCTCAGGATCCGGTTTCAAGAAACCATGTCCAACAATATGACCCAAGAATTGGATCTCAGTCTGAGCGAAAGAACACTTTTCCCGCTTGACATACAAGGAATTCTGTCTCAACAACTCAAAGACTTTGGCCAAATGTTGCTTATGTTCCTCCAACGAGTTGTTGTAGATCAAGATGTCATCGAGGTAAACCACGACGCACCGATTCAACAAGCTCCTAAACACATCATTCATCAGAGTGCTGAATGTAACTGGAGCATTAGTGAGGACGAAAGGCATCACCAAGAACTCATAGGAACCATAGAGAGTTGTTATAGCCGTCTTCTCTCTGTCACTAGTAGCAATCCGGATCTGATAATAACCTTGGTGAATATCCAACTTCGTGAAATACCTCGCCTTAGCCAACTGATCAATTTTTCCTGCAATTAGAGCCAACAGATACTTATTCTTTACAGTGAGCTTGTTAAGAGCTCTAAAATCTGCATACACTCATAACGAACCATCCTTTTTCTCAAAGAGCACCAGGGCAACATAAGGTGATCTAGAAGGAGGCATATAAGCCGCTTCAACCAAACTCTGCCAATTGCTTTTTTAATTCTTGCATATTGGGACCAGACAATCTGTATGGTGGACGCGCAGGCAGACAAGCTTCAAGCTCGAGCTCTATGTGATGATCCACATAGCACCGAGTACAAGCCCTTTCGGTAGGCATTCTGGCAACATGTCTTGATAAGCATCAAGAACTTCCTTCACCGCAACTTGATCGGAAGATGGAGGTTCGTTGTCCTCGTCCCACTCACCAAGTAATGCAGCGACGAAAATCTCATCCATATCTTTTCGGGTTGCGCGACCAAGAGACATAGCACCCAACATCCGATTCACTTGGGGAACGTTGATGGTGCCTACCATACACGGCTTGCGTGGATCCATAAAAATTACACAACGTAGGTGAGGAGCAAGGATTACATAAGATTGCCTTATGAATTCGTGCCCCAAGATGAGATCAAAATCTGACACCTCAATAGCGACTTGATCCACAGAGCATTGCCACACACCAATCCTCATGATAGCGGTAGAAACATCCCCCAAGCAATTTTGTGCAGGTCCATTAATTGACTTAAAAGACCTCATGCCCTCCTTTAGCGACAGATTAATTGACTTTGCCTTTTTAACATAATGTAATTATGCGTTGCACAAGTATCGACCATGACCAAGATTTGACAAAGTATAGCTCATGTCGAGTTGCTGGATCAGGCTCCGCACTACCAGAAGGTGATACACGTATTGTATTCAACATTTGTAGGATACCCTCTTCAAGAATGGAATGATCTTGTGCAAGGGCGACATTCACTCTTTGTCGTTCTGGGCACTCCCTTGCCCAATGATCAGGACACCCATAGATGAAACAATTATTTTCTTTCTTCTCCTTTGTCGTAGGGCGGTCCGACTTAGGAGGCAGATTATTCTGATTCTTTGGGCCATTATTGCGCTTATTTTTAGCATATGGGGCATTCCGACTCTCCTAATTCTTGGAACAAAAATTCTTTAGTTTTTCCACACCATCGGATTTGGAACCACCAAACCCTTGAGTAGCATCACCCTTGTAATCCAACAAGCATTCTGCAATGGCAATAGCTTGAGCCAAAGTTTTCACATTCTATCTTTGCAGCTCTATTTGAGCCCACTACTACAAATTCCTCCTGAACAGATAGAGAGTTTCGAAGTCAGACAACTTAGGTGCTTCAAGATCAAGCATCTGGAAGGCATGCACATAATTGTGAATCTTTCCAGTATGCTTGAGCTCGTCGAACTGAGCTCAAACTACCCATTCTGAGATGCTAGGGCAGAACTGCATTTGGAGTGCTGCCTTCAAATCATGTCAGGTTTTGATATCTCCCATGAGCTTACCAGCAGCCTTGTCAGCGACTCGAGCTCTCCACCACAACTTTGCTCCCCCAATTAGGAGGGCAACTGCTTTCTTGATTTGGGCCTCATCGGATAACCCAGGCAAGTTAGAAAACATTCCTCGATGTCCCAAAAATAGTTATCTAATGCCTTGTCATCTTGCTTTCCATCATATGGCTTAACCAACAGTGTAGGTTTTGCAAAATCTTGTGTACCAGCCTGAGTGAGCAGAGTGTGGTGAAGGGCATGGCCGTCTTTGAGAAACTAAATATCTTCACAGATCTTTGCAATCGCTTCAAGGGCATCATTTGTGTTCTCTGTGACTTTGCTATAGCCAGCCTCAAGATTGGTGGTACGATTGTCAAAATCACATCCCTCTATGGTCTGTAAGCGCCATTCAAGGTTGCAAACCCGGGTTTGAGTCCTGTGATGGTGCACCTGATCGCCTCGACTAGAACACACTCCACTAAGAGACTCATCTCTTGGATTCTCTTCCTCGCCGCGCTCAGACTCTTCATCAATGAACAACACCTTGCAAAACAAGGACTCAATGCACAAACAAACTTAAGCGCTTTGATACCAATTGTAAGGGGGCTACACTCTGCAACATGCCTTTAGCACAAACTTCGTCGCCCAACTCGCCCAATGTGGATATGAGGAGCGCCCGAATCCGACTAAGCTTCACCATACTACAATAATGCACAATAAAAAGCACGACTCGACAAACAATGCAAGAGATTGACTCGGAATACCAACACACAGAAAATCATTTTAGAAATCCTACTTAGCCAAACCAGCACAAGAAACGCACAAACAATTTTTACGACACAAAATTGAGGGTCAAGAAGTTCATTATCCATTAATCAGAACACTGAGAATTACAATGCAACTTGTAGATCGCATGGAAAGTCGGGCTCCATTGAAAATGCCTACCAGTGTAAAGAAGACTATACAAAGTTAAACCCGCATGGTGTCTAAGCCTTTCCTACAAACCCTTTGCGGGAAGTCACTCGACTTAAATTCCCAAGATTCTTCTTATCATAAATTACACAAAATATTACAAGCACTCGAGAACTTTTAGAACTCATTCGCTCTCACATTGACTCGGTGCCTCAGAAAGAGTGAAGGCATCCCCCTTTATGGAATCCTCACTCCAAACCTAGAGCAAACACATTCACATCAGACTGCCGAGAAAACCCATGCGCGCATAGGTCTGATCGCAATTGAGCAGCTCAGACTCCAGCTCAGGCCACATAGGGCGCTCCAATAAGAATGCGCCTTCTGCGCATTGGGTGGAAGTGAGTCACCTTCTTGCCAAACACAACTCTGCTTTTCTTAGGGCTTTGGTCGGTTCATCTGAGACATTCTTTCATCCTTGGCAATCGTCATTCCAACTCGGCAACATTATCCACTTGGTCGGGACTTTAGGTAATTCTAGGCCGTTACGCACCCAGAGATCCACCTTCGACGAGATCCGTCGAGTTGGGTTGTATTCCGACTGATTCAGGATGTTCTGGAGTAAGTCGGACGAGTTAGGCAATCAAGTCGGACTGTTTGGACATGTCAAGCTCAACAGTGTTAATGCGTTTCAAGATCTCATTGCAACAACCTCATACATTCCCCCCCACCCAATTCAGGCGACGCCCTCGGCTCCAACACTAAACTCCTGCTCCCATCAAAAGAATCTTAGCGCAAGGGCACTTCTGCTCGACTTAGTTGGGTCGGGATGAGCTCCCTTGCAAGAACGCGAGCACTTTCTCCTCATGACACCACAAAGAGTTAGCATGCTCCCACATTGCTTCCTTTTTCGACTTGCCTTTCCACCAAACCAAGAACTCCTTATACGACTTCACATCATAACCATGACTTCTCATCACCAACACTTTCTCTATTTCCAAGTCAGGTAGGTCAATTACATTAGCTGGGCCACACACTGGCACATTCCGAACAGGGTCATCAGAACCAATGTAATGTCTTCTCAACTAACTCACATGAAAGACTGGGTGCACCTTTAGATGTAGAGGCAAATTCAACTTGTAATCCACCTTCCCAATATTTTAAACGACTTCGAATGATCCTTTACACCTTCAAATCATGGATGCACTCAAACCTTTAGGCACCTTAAACCATTTTGGATCCATCTTGAGCAACACCTTACCACCCACTTGAAACTCACCCAACCCTCTATTTACATCCGCATACTTCTTCATCAGCTCAACTGCCTTAGTCAGATTATACCTGGCCATGTCCATTCACTCTGTGAATTGCTTCACATATTCGACAGCATCCAAACTCGCACCTCTGCAACCACCCAATAGACTGTGCGAGGCGAGGGGTTGTTGGCCAATAGCCAACTCGAACAAAGAGAATTGACTTGAACTCGACTTCTACATGTTATAACTGTATTGAGCCACATGAAGCACGCTCGACCAGTTCTTTTGATCCGCATGGACAAAATGGCGCAGGTAATCTTCCAAAATGGAATTGATTCTTTCGGTATGTCCATCTGTCTAAGGATAATAACTCGTAGACATCAAGAGTTTCGTTCTGACCAACCAAAAGAGTTCAGACAAGAAATTTGAAGTAAACCTTAGATCACTATCTGGCACAATGCTTAACGGGATTCCCCAATACTTAACCACATTCTTGAAAAAGAGTTATGCAGTAAGTTCTACTGTGCAGGGCGACTTGCAAGGGACAAAAACAACATACTTTGAAAACCGATTGACAACCACCATGATGCTAGAAAACCCTTTAACCTTAGGAAGTTTTGTGATGAAGTCTATGCTAATGCTGGCCCAAGGGCGCACAGGAACTGGGAGAGGCTACAAAATTTCACCCGAAAGCTATGTCACCACCTTATCTTGTTGACACGTGATGCAGGTGCAGACATAACTTTCCACATCCTCCCTCATATTCGGCCAGTAAAACCCTCTTTCCAATAGAGCCAACTTTCTTTTTTTCCCAGGGTGATCTGTCCAGAGCGAGTCATGGCACTCAGACAAAAGCTTCCTTCACAAATCCTTCCACCTCAGCACATAAACCCAATTTCTCGTGAAATAGAGCACTCCATCTTGCAAATAAAAGTGACGAGTAGGACCTGCCTTCACTTGCAACACAATCTAATGAGCTTGCAAGTCATTTTGCAAGCCTTCCTTGATCCGTTGCAAAACATGCTCTGCAATTCCCACTTGAGAAGTACTCAACCCAGATTCACTTCCAAGGGTATGCAGTTGATTCTTGCGACTCCAAGCATTGGTTACAACATTGTGCTTCCTCAGATTATACAATAAGTCAAAATTGAATTCCGCCAAAAACTCTTGCCACCTTACCTGCTTCGATGTCAATTTTGCCTAAATCTTGAAATAGGTGGAGCTCACATTGTCAGTCATCACCACAGAGTGTGATCCCAACAAATAATGTCACCAAGTCCTCAAGCAATGGACTATGGCAGTCATCTCTTTCTCATGTGTAGAATAATTACGCTACTGATCATTCAACTTTCATGGTTTGTAGGCTATTGGGTGTCTATACTGCATTAGCACATCTCCAATTGCAAAATCTGAGGCATCAGTGTGAACTTCAAAAGGCTCACCATATTTTTGCAACACCAAGATAGGTTCAGCTACCAACTTTTCCTTCAATGTTTCAAAAGCATCTTGTTGTTTGGGACCCCATTTCCATCCTCTATCTTTCTTCAACAAGTTTGTCAGCGGACTAGCAATCTTGGAGTAACTTGCCACAAATTTCTGTAATAGTTGGGCAGACCAAGGAACTGGTGCACCTCATGGACATTTCGCTGCGACTCCCATTCTTGAATTGTTCTCAACTGCTCAGCATCAGGTTTCAAGAAACCATGTCCAACAATATGTCCCAAGAATTGGATCTCAATATGAGCGAAAGAACACTTTTCTTGCTTGACATACAACGAATTTTGTCTTAGCAACTATAAGACTTTGGCCAAATGTTGCTTATGTTCCTCCAGCGAGTTGTTGTAGGTCAAGATGTCATCGAGGTAAACCACGACGCATCGATCCAGTTTGCTTCTAAACACATCATTCATTAGAGTGCTGAATGTGGTTGGAGCGTTAGTGAGGCCGAAAGGCATCACCAAGAACTTGTAGGAACCATAGCGAGTCGTTATAACTGTCTTCTCTTTGTCGCTATCAGCAATCCGGATTTGATAATAACCTTGGCGAAGATCCAACTTTGTGAAATACCTCACCTCAGCCAACCGATTAAAACTGTTTGCAATTAGAGGCAACATATACTTATTATTTACAATGACTTTGTTAAGAGCTCTAAACTCCGCGTACAGTCGTAACAAACCGTCCTTTTTTTCTGAAGGAGCACTGGGGTAGCATAAGGTGATCTAGAAGGGTGCATATAACCCGCTTCAACCAACTCCGCCAACTTCTTTTTTAATTCTTGCATTTCGGGACCAGACAATCTGTATGGCGGGCACGCAGGCGGACGAGCTCTATGTGATGATCCACATAGCGCTGAGGAGGAAACCCTTCCAGAAGGCGTTTTGGCAACTCATCCTTATAAGCATCAAGAACTTCCTTCACCGCAACTTGATTAGAAGACGGATGTTCACCATACTCATCCCACTCACCAAGTAATGTTGTGACGCAAATCTCATCTGTATCTTTTCGGGTTGTGTGGCCAAGATACATAACACTCACCATCCGATTCACTTTGGGAACCTTGATGGCGCCTACCATGCTCAGCTTGCGTGGATCCATAAAAATCACAAAGCGTAGGTGAGGAGAAAGGACTGCATAAGATTGCGTTATGAATTCCTTCCCAAAATGAGATCAAATCCGACATCTCAATAGTGACAAGATCAACAAGGCCTTGCCATGTACCAACCTTCATGATAGCGCTAGAAACATCCCCCAGGCACTTCTGTGCATGTCCATTAATTGACTTAAAAGACCTCCTACCCTCCTTCAACAACAAATTAAGCGACTTTGCCTTTTTCACAAAAATATAATCATGTGTTGCACTAGTATCGACCATGGCCAAGACTTTTGTCGAACCAAAGAAAGATTTTACAAATTATAGCTCATGTCGAGCTACTGGATCAGGCTCTGCACTACTAGAAGGTGATTCACGCACTGTATTCAACATTTGCAAGATACCCACTTCAGGAATGGAATGATCTTGTGCAAGGGCGACATTCACTCTTTTCCATTCTGGGCACTCCCTCGCCCTATGATCAAGATGCCCACAGATAAAACAATTATTTTCTTTCTTCTCCTTTGTCGTAGGGCGATCCGACTTAGGAGGTAGATTATTCTGATTCTTTGGGCCATTATTGTGCTTCTTTTTAACATACGGGGCATTCCAACTCCTAATTATTGGAACAAAAATTCTTGCGTTTTTCCACACCATTAGCTTTGGAACCACCAAACCCTCGAGCAACATCACCCTTGTAATCCAACAAGTGTTCTACAACAACAATGGCTTGAGCCAAAGTTTGCACATTCTGTCTTTGCAGCTCTTTTTGATCCCACTGCTGCAAATTCCCCATGAACACATAGAGCCTTTCAAAGTTGGACAACTTAGGTGCTTCAAGGTCAAGCATTTGGAAGGTGTGCATGTAATCGTGAATCTTTCCAGTATGCTTAAGCTCATTGAATTGATCTCAGACTACCTATTTCGAGCTGCCAGGGTGGAATTGCATTTGGAGCATCTCCTTCAAATCTTGCCAGGTTTTTTATATCTCCTAGGGGCTTACCAGCGACCTTGTTAGTGGCTCGAGCTCTCCAGCACAACTTTGCTCCACCTATTAAAAGGTCAACCACTTTCTTGATTTGGGCCTCATTGGATAACCCAGGCAAGTTAGAAACTATTTCCTCAATGTCCTAGAAAAAGATATCTAACGCCTTGTCATCTCGCTTTCCATCATATGGCTCAACCAATAGTGCAAGTTTTTCAAAACCTTGCATACCAGCCTAAGTGAGCAAAGTTTGGTGAAGGGAATGACTGTCTTTGAGAAACTAAATATCTTCACGCAGCTTTGCAATTGCTTCAAGGCCATCATTTGTATTCTTTGTGACTTCGCTATAGCTAGCCTCAAGATTGGTGGTGTGATTGTCAAAATTGCATCCCTTTATGGTCTGTAAGCACCTTTCAAGGTCACAAACTCAGGTTCAAGTCCTATGATGGTGCACCTCATTGCCTTGACCAGAACACAAACTTGCAGGAGGCTCATTGCCTGGATTCTCTTGCTCGCCGCGCTCAGACTATTCATCAATGGACGACATCTTGCAAAACAAGGACTCAATGCACAGACAAACTTAAGCGCTCTGATACCAACTGTAAGGGGGTTGCACTCTGCAATCCACCTTTGGCACAAACTTATTCTCCCAACTTGCCCAATGCGGATATAAGGAGTGCCCGAATCCGACTATGCCTCGCCAGACTACAATTATGCACAATAAAAAGAACGGATTGACAAACAATGTAAGTGATTGACTCAAAATACCAACGGACTCGGAAAAGCATTAAATAAATCCTACTTAGCCAAACCAGCACAAGAAACACATAAAGAATTTCCATGACACATAATTGAGGGCCAAGAAGTTCATTTTCCATTAATCAGAACACTAAGAATTAACAATGCAACTTCCAGATCGCATGGTAGGTCGGACTCTGCCGAAAATGCCTACCAACGTAAACAAGACTATACAAAGTTAAACCCCCATGGTGTCTAAGCCTTGCCTAAAAACCCTTTGCAACAAGTCTCTCAACTTGAATTCCCAAGATTCCCCTTAGAATCAATTACACACAAAATATTACATGCACTCAAGAACTCTCATAACTCATCCGCTCTCACATTGACTCGATGCTTTTGAAAGAGTGAAGGCATCTGCTTTTATGGAATCCGCACTCCAAACCTCGAAGAAACACATTTGCATCAGATGACTGAGAAAACCCATGCACGCACAGGTCGAATCAGAATCGAGCGACTCAGACTCTAGCTCGGCCTGCATAAGGCGCTCCAATAAGAATACGACTTCTGCACATTGGGCGGAAGTGAGTCGCCCTCTTGCCCAGCACCGCTCCGCTTTTCTTGGGGCTTGCGAGGTTTGTCTGAGGCATTCTTTCATCCTTGGCAACCGTCATTCTAACTCAACAACATTATCCACTTAGTCGGAACTTCGGGCAATTTTGGGCCGTTGCACACCCTGGGATCCGCCTTCGACGAGATCTGCTGAGCCAGTTTTCATTCAGACTGATTCAGGGAGTTCTGGAATAAGTCAGACAAGTTAGCCAGTCAAGTCAGACTGCTCGGACTTGTCAAGCTCAATAGTGTTAATGCATTTTGAGGTCTCATTGCGACAACCTCATACATTCTCCCCCACCTAGATCAGGCGACGCCCTTTGTGCCAACACTCTGCTCCTTCTCCTAGTAAAAGCATCTTAGCGCAAGGGCACTTCTGCTCGACTTAGTTTGGTCGGGATGAGCTCCCTTGCAGGAACTCAAGCACTTTCTCCTCATGATGCCACAAAACTTAGCACACTCCCACTTTGCTTCCTTTTCCTACTTACCTTTCCACCAAACCAAGAACTCCTTATTCGACTTCACACCATAACCATGACTTCTCATCGCTAACACTTTCTCTATTTCCAAGTCAGGTTTTTCAATCACATTACTTGGGCCACACATTGACACATTTCAGATAGGGTCATCAGAACAAGTGTAATGTCTCCTCAACTGACTCACATGAAAGACTAGGTGCACCTTTAAATTCAACTTGTAAGCTACCTTCCCAATCTTTTGCACCACTTCGAATGACCCATCCCACCTTCAAACCATGTATGCACTTAATCCTTTAGGCCTATTAAACTACTGCGGGTCCATCTTGAGCAATACCTTACCAACCACTTCAAACTCAACCAACCTTCTGTTTGCATCAACATACTTCTTCATCCGCTCAGTCGCCTTAGTCACGTTATACCTAGCTAAGTCCATCCGCTCTATGAATTGCTTCACATATTCGTTAGCATCCAAACTCGCACCTCTATAACCACCCAATAGATTGTGTGTGGCGAGGGGTTGTTGGCTAGTAGCCAACTCAAATTAAGAGAACCGTCTTGAACCTGACTTCTGCATGTTATAACTATACTGAGCCACATCAAGGAAGCTCAGACAATTCTTTTGATCCGCATGGACAAAAATGCGGAAGCAATCTTCCAAAATGGAATTGATTCTTTCAGTTTGCCCATCCATCTAAGGATGATAACTCGTAGACATCAAGGGTTTCGTTCCGACCAACTGAAATAGTCCAGACCAAAAATTTGAAGTAAACATTGGATCACGATCTGACACAATGCTCAACGAGATTTCCCAATACTTAACCACATTGTTCAAAAAGAGCTCTGTAGTAAGTTCGATTGTGTAGGGTGACTTGCAAGGGACAAAAACAACATTGAAAACTAATCAACAACCACCATGATACTAGAAAACCCTTTCAGCTCGAGAAGTTGTGTGATGAATTCTATACTAATGCTGGCCTAAGGGTGCACAGGAACTGTGAGAGGCTACAAAAGTTCACTCGAAAGCTGCATCGTCACCTTATCTTGCTGGCACATGATGCAGGTGCAGACGTAAATGTCCACATCCTCCCTCATATTTGGTCAGTAAAACCCTCTTTCTAATAGAGGCAACGTTCTTTTCTACCTAGGGTGACCTGCCCAGAGCAAGTCATGGGGGACACACAAAATCTCCTTTCGCAAATCCTTCCACTTTGGCATGTAACCTCAATTTCCCGTGAAATAGAGCACTCCATCTTGCAGATAAAAGCGACGAGTATGACCTGCCTTCACTTGCAACACAATCTGATGAGATTGCAAGTCATTTTACAAGCCTTCCTTGATCCGCTCCAAAACATGCTCTGCAACTCCCACTTGAGAAGTACTCAACCTAGATTCACTCCCAAGGGCATGCAGCTGAGGCTTGCGACTCAAAGCATCGGCTACAACATTGTGCTTCCCCAAATTATACAACAGGTCGAAATCGAATTCAGCCAAGAACTCTTTCCACCTTGCCTGCTTCAGAGTCAATTTTTCTTGAGTCTTGAAATAGGTGGAACTCACATTGTCAATCATCACCACAAAGTGTGATCCCAACAAATAGTGTTGCCAAGTCCTCAATCAATGGACTATGGCAATCATCTCTTTCTCATGTACAAAATAATTATGCTCTCAATCTTTTAGCTTTCGTGACTCATAGGTTACTGGGTGTCCGTTCTGCATTAGCACATGTCAAATGGCAAAATCCAAGGCATTAGTGTGAACTTCAAAAGGCTCACCATATTTTGGCAACACCAAGACAGGTTCAGCTACCAACTTTTCCTTCAATGTTGAAAAGGATCTTGTTGTTTGGGACCCCATTTCCATCCTCTATCCTTCTTCAGCAAGTCTATCAACAGACTAGCAATCTTGGAGTAACCCGCCACAAACTTTCTATAATAGTTGGGCAAACCAGGGAACTGGCGTACCTCATGTACATTTCACTTCCACTCCCATTCTTGAATCGATCTTAGCTTCTCATGATCCAGTTTCAAGAAACCATGTCCAACAATATGACCCAAGAACTTGATCTCAATCTGAGCGAAAGAACACTTTTCCTGCTTGACATACAACAAATTTTGTCTCAGCAACTATAATACTTTGACCAAATGTTGCTTATGTTCCTTCAGCAAGTTGCTATAGATCAAGATGTCATCGAGGTAGACCATGACGCACCGATCCAACATGCTCCTAGACACATCATTCATCATAGTGCTGAATGTAGTTGGAGCGTTAGTGAGGCCGAAAGGCATCACCAAGAACTTGTAGGAACCATAGCGAGTCGTTATAGCCATCTTCTCTTTGTCACTAGCAGCAATCTGGATCGGATAATAAACTTGGGGAAGATCCAAGTTTGTGAAACACCTCACCTTGAACAACTGATCAAAACTGTATGCAATTAGGGGCATCTTGTTAAGAGCTCTAAAATCCACTCATAGTCGTAAGGAACCATCCTTCTTTTTTGAAGGAGAACTGGGGCAGCTCAAGGTGATCTAGAAGGGCGCATATAACCCTCTTTAACCAACTCCGCCAACTTTTTTTAATTCTTTCATTTCAGGACCAGACAATCTGTATGGTGGACGCGCAGGCGGAGAAGCTCTAGGCTTGAGATCTATGCGATGATCCACATAGTGCCAAGGAGGAATCCCTTTCGAAAGGCGTTCTGGCAACACGTGTTGATAAGCATTAAGAACTTCCTTCACCACAACTTGATCAGAAGACAAAGGTTCACCATCCTTGTCCCACTCACCAAGTAATGCAATGATGTAAAGATCATCTGTATCTTTTCGGGCTGCGCGACCAAGAGACATAGCACTCACCATCTGATTCACTTGGGGAACCTTGATGGTGCCTACCATACTCGGCTTGCGCGGATTCATAAAAATCACACAACGTAGGTGACGAGTAAGGACCGCATAAGATTGCCTTATGAATTCCTTCCCCAAGATGAGATCAAAATACGATATCTTAATAGCAACAAGAACCACAGGGCCTTACCACACACCAACCCTCATGATAGCACCAAAAATATCCCCCAAGCACTTCTGTGCAAGTCCATTATCTGACTTAAAAGACCTCGCACCCTCCTTCATTGACAAATTAAGTGACTTTGCCTTTTTAATAGAAATTTAATTATGCGTTGCACTAGTATCGACCATGGCCAAGACTTTTGTCGAACCAAAGAAAGATTCGACAAAGCATAGCTCATGTCGAGTTGCTGGATCAGGATCCGCTCTACCAGAAGGTGATTGATGCGCTATATTCAACATTTGCAGGATACCCACTTCAAGAATGGAATGATCTTGTGCGAGGGTGGCATTCACTCTTTGCCATTCTGGGCACTCCCTCGCCCAGTGATCATGATGCCCACAGATGAAACAATTCTTTTCTTTCTTCTCTGATTCTTTGGGCCATTATTGCACTTCTTTTTAGCATACGGGGCATTTTGACTCTGTTGATTCTTGGAACGAAAATTCTTGTGTTTTTCCACACCATCGGATTTGGAACCACCAAACCCTCGAGTAGCATCACCCTTGTAATCCAACAAGCATTCTGCAACGATAATGACTTAAGCTAAAGTTTGCACATTCTATCTTCACAGCTTTGTTTGAGACCACTACTGTAAATTTCGCATGAACAGATAGAGATTTTCAAAGTTGTACAACTTAAGTGTTTCGAGATCAATCATCTGGAAGGCATGCACGTAATCGTGAATCTTTCCAGTATGCTTGAGCTCGTTGTATTGAGCTCGGACTATCCAGTCCAAGCTGCCAGGGTGGAAATGCATTTGGAGCACCGCCTTCAAACTTGCCAGGTTTTGATAGCTCCCACGAGCTTACCAACGACCTTGTCAGCAACTCGAGCTCTGCACCATAACTTTTCTCCCCCGGTTAGGAGGGCAATCGCTCTCTTGATTTGGGTGTCACTGGATAACCCAAACAAGTTACAAAAGATTTCCTCGATGTCCTAGAAAAAAAGTTATCCCTCTTTCTATTGTTAGCAGTAATCAAGAAGGAAGACTGAGAGGGGGGGGTGAATCAGTCTTCACTGAAAATCAAGTAATCAAATATCAAAGCATAAACTGATAAACTGCAACAACTGAAAGATAAGCAAATGAACAACAAAACACACAACACCAATATTTTTGACGTGGAAAACCCGGTTAAGTGAAAAACCATGGTGGGAACCTACCCACAATAAGATGATACTCTACAGTAGTATGTGAAAATATTTCAGTGGGGAATGCACATGCATTTAGGCACATTGTCTAGGTTCACTGCCAAAAGATGTATGCCCGAAAGGCTCCAACCCTTTGGGAAGTCTCACTGACTTACAAAATGAATCGGACTACAATCCATAAGAAATGAACTGCAATAGTAGCATCTACATATGCTTGATAACAGTTTCGGTTAAACACAATTATCTTCTCTACAACACCGATCTCACCACAACGTTTCATCGAATGATAGATCTCTTTTTCGCATATACAACTCTCTTTGATAATGCAAACATCACATCAACTACTAAATTACATAGGTATATCACCTATATATACAAATCATCAACCTTGATAGCAAGGTCGGCTAAATCCTCTACCCTTAGCTCATAAATACAAAAATTATATTACATGATACAAAGATCAACCAACGGACCAATATTATGATTTACATTACATAACATTCACATAATTCAAATTTCCAAACAATCATATCCATTGGAAATCATGCCAAGATCAACCGCAACACGTTACACCACCAGAAACACTCAAAATCATCACCGATTGATAGAAATCACCAAAACTCACACAAGGATCAATGCGGACAAATAGGACACGATTAGGAGACACCATAAAACACGTTAAAATCATCTGGAACAGTTGCACCAACACCTCAAATCAAATCTTCATTGGTCAATGTCTCAAAGCTCAAGAACACAACCAAACAACAACTATCACGAAGAAAGATAACTTTCCGATTACCAAATCACAAACCATCTAAAATGAAGATACACAAGATCATCCCAAGAACCATCCCAAAGTCTCAGCACAAGATCTGATCATACCAGAATATACAGGAGGGAATACCGATAGAAACACTAGGAACCGGTAACCAAAGAACAACAAACCGGATCAGAAAATCTTCACAAGCTCATCGGAAAAACTCACAGGAATATGCTGGCATCAATGACAAAAACATATCCAAGTCCATCAACCAAATCCAACAGACTACAACAATCTCTCAACAGCTCAACAACTCAACAATCTCCCCCTTTGGCATTGATGGCAACATATGAATGTGAAAAAAAGTCAAATGTGAAAAAAAGTCAATGCAAAGAAAGAAGATATCACCAACAGACTCCCCCTAAGATCATGATAGATAATGCAATTTTTCACATGATCTCTCCCCCTTTGACAACAATGCCAAAGCTCTCCAAAAATAGAAAACCAAACACATATCTCTCTCCACCAAAACACAGAAACATGAACCTGTCATAACCAAATCAACAGACTACTCCATCAGAGGAGCAACAATAACACATGAATCTGAATTAAAAAAATAAGGCTCTGAAATGCACTGGATTGATGCAATTCAATGCATCTAGTTCTCATCAGGAGGGGTGGTTACCCCTAGCTTATCTCTCAAATAGACAAATGTATCTGAAGGCAAAGACTTAGTAAAAATATCAACAAGTTGTTCCTTTGTAGATACATATTCCAGCTTCATGTTTTGTTCACTGACTTGCTCCTTCAAGTAATTGTATTTGATTAATATATGCTTAGTCTTTGAATGTTGTACCATATTCTTTGACATGTTTATAGCACTGAAATTATCATAGTATATAATAGTAGGCTCGTCATAAATAATTTTGATATCTTTCAACATTTGTTTCATCCAAACTATCTGAGTGTAATTACTAGCAGCACCAATGTATTTAGCTTCAACAGTAGATAAAGATACCAAGTCTTGTTTCTTGCTAGCCCATGAAACCAACTTATTACCCAAAAGGAATGCTCCACTGGTAGTACTCTTCTGGTCATCTGCATCACCTACCCAATCTACATCAGTGTAAGCACATAACATGAAATCATCTTTCTTAGGATACCATAAGCCATAATCCACAGTTCCCTTTAGATATCTGAATATTATTCTAACAACAGTAACATGACTTTCCTTCGGATCGGCTTGATATCTAGCAGCCATACATACAACATGCATAATATCAGGTCTAGTCTGAGTAAGATATAATAGTCCACCAACCATAGATCTGTACAAACTTTGATTAGCTTTAGGAGATTCATCGTTTTTAGACAATTTACAACTACTCACCATAGGAGTTCCAACCGGTTTGGAATCATCTAGTCCAAACTTCTTCAACAATTCCTTCACATACTTAGTTTGAGATATAAAGATACCTTTCTCTGTCTATGCAATCTGCAAACTTAAGAAAAATCTCATCTCACCAATCATAGACATTTCAAATTTCTTTTACATATCACCAACAAAATTCATACTCATATCATCATCACCACCAAAAATAATGTCATCAACAAAGATTTCAACAATCAGAATATTTTTATTTTCATTTTTAAACCACAGATTACTATCAACAACACCTTTAGTGAATCCTAATTTCAACAAGTATTTATCCAATCTAGCATACCATGCTCTAGGAGCTTGTTTTAATCCATAAAGTTCTTTCTTCAACTTGCATACCATATCACCATCATCCGACACAAAAAATCAATCAGGTTGTTCAATGTAGACTTCTTCTTCTAGATCACCATTCAAAAATGCAGATTTGATATCCATATGATATGAAATCTTTATAAGCAGCATAGGCAAGTAATAAGCTGACAAGTTCAATTCTGGCAACCAAAGTGAAATTTTCTTCATAATAAATTCCTTCTTTCTATGAATACCCTTTGCAGACCAATCTAGCTTTATTTCTGACCACTTCACTGACTTCATTCAATTTGTTTCTCAAAACCCATTTAGTACCAATAACATTTTTATCCTTAGGCCCAAGCACAAGTTCCCAAGTATTATTCTTCTCAATCTGATCTAATTCTTCTTCCATGACCCTTATCCAATTCTCATCTTTACAAGCTTCAACAACATCTTTAGGTTCAACTTTGGATATCAAACATACCTCTTCTGCATCTAACCTTCTTCCATTCATCACACCTTTATTCTTATCACCAATAATATGATTCTTAGAGTGATTTAATCTAACATACCTTGGAGTCTTCTGATTCTCAGATTCCTGCATATCATCACCATCATCAACAACATCCAAATTAACAGTCTCTGTCTCTACCAGATCATTCTGCTTAGGTCCTTTGGGCTGAATAGGAGCTAAAATATCATATTGACCTTCATCATAAGCTCTGATCTCCTTTCCAAGGTTCTCATATACCTTCACACATGCACTCTCAATAATCTTTCTTAGTCTCTTGTTATAGCAATGGTAGACTTTACTCTTTGTGGAATATCCCAAAAAGATACCTTCATCACTTCTAGCATCAAACCTTCCAATATACCCATATCTCTTGATATAACATTTGCTACCAAAAACTTTGAAATATTTCACAGTAGGAACATGACCAAACCAAAGCTCATAAGAGGTCTCACCGATATCACCTTTGATGTGAACTCTGTTAAATGTGTAGACTGTAGTGCTAATGGATTCTCTCTAGTAGATCTTTGGAACATTTCCTTCAATCAACATAGTCCTTGCAGCATCCAAAACAATACGGTTCTTCCTTTCAACAACTCCATTCTGTTGTGGGGTTCTAGGAGCAGAAAGATGTCTTCTGATTCCATGTATCTCACAGAAAGAATTGAACTCACCAGAACAAAATTCTCCACCTCTATCAAATCTCAAACACTTCAACTTCAATCCGAACTCTGTTTCAACTTTAGCTTGAATTTCTCAAATGCTTCTGATTTCTCCTTAAAAAAGACAACCCACATCATCCTGGAATAATCATCAATTAGCAACATAAAGTATCTATCACCCGGCACACTTCTAACATTTGTAGTTTCACATAGGTCAGTATGCACAAGATCCAACAATCCATCTGATGTATACCATTTGTTCTTGAAATAAATTCTTGTTTTCTTACCCAACTGACATTCCTTATATACCGGATTAACATGTTTGACAATCTTAGGCATATCTCTAACAACATGTGTAGAACTAATCTTGATAAGAGAATCAAAGTTTACATGACATGCCCTTCTATGCCATAACCAATTCTCATCTATCTTAGCAATCAAAAAACTTTTCTCACTTGCATTCAAATGAAAAATGTTGCCTTCAATCTTAGTGCCAGATGCAATCTCTATACCAAAGGCATTCGAGATTTTACATTTACCATCCTTGAATTGCAGATCATAACCCTTGTCAACCATCTGTCCAACACTCAAAAGATTATGCCTCAAACCTTCAACATACAAGACATCATAAGTGTTATGTTTACCATCAAAAGAAATAGAACCTCTCCCACATATTACACAGGCTTTGCCATCTCTAAATTTGACTATTCCACCACCATACTTTTCCATACTTACAAATTTGCCTTTATCACTAGTCATATGATGTGAACAACTATTGTCAATCACCCATACACTCTTTTCTTCAACTTTAGAAGCCAAATCTTTTTCTTCAATAGAACAACTAGTGGAATCAATAAGCACATGCTCATATTCCTTAATGACAATAAACACAACTTCATCTCCCTCTGATTCTTCATTTGTAACACCTTCATCTGCAACATAATAATAGTTCTTATAGTTCCTAAACTTCCGGTTAGACTTATAAGGCTTATCATACTTGTCATGCTTCTCATATCTATCATTCCTATCATACTTATCAAACTTATCATGTATGTCATACTTAGCTATTCTCCCCGGACATCTACAAGACAAATGCCCTATCTTATTGCAAGTAAAACATTTCAAAGGCAACTTTCCATCATACTTACCGACACCTTTAGGCAATCTCCGGGAAATCAATGCTTCAAGCTCACCAAGTTCTCTCTCTTGCTCTACAATCTCTTCTTTCTCTTTCATACCTGGATATCCAGTACTCATCAGGATCATAATTTTTCTTATCAGAGATAGATATTGATGCTTTAAATGTTGTCTCAGACTTTCCATGTGATTCTCCAAATTCTCTTAGCTCAAATGCAACAAGTTTTCCAACCAACGTATCTCTTGTTACTGTAGTTACACTCTGGATCTCATCTATAGCAACAACCTTATGTTTGTAAGCAGGAGGTAAGGATCTGAACACCTTAGCAATAATCTCATCTTCCTCAATCTTTACACTGATATTCCTGATACCAAGGACAAAATGATTCACCTTATCCATGTATGAATGTATGTTCTCATCATCTCCCATCTTCAATGTCTCATACTTTCCTTTCAAGCTCTGCAACTTATCAACTTTCACTTGACTATCACCTTCATACAGGATTTCAAGCTTCACCAGTTCTCATGTGCGGTCTGAAGTTCCATTACATTTTCAGAATAAGAGGGCATTGAGTAATGCTTCCTTCTCTCTAATATTATATTCAACTTCCTTAACTTCATCAGGAGTGGATGGTCCATTCTGAGGAACAACATAGACATTCTTAGTAATCTTCCAATAATATTCTCCAAGACATTTCAAGTGCACCTCCATCTGATTCTTCCACACAGTATAGTTGTTTCCATCAAACCTCAGATTGTCCTTCTTGAAAAGAATACCTTGCTATGCCATCCCAGATCTCTTCAAGCAATTAAGCTTATGTTGAAGAATCTAGCTCTGATACCAATTGTTATCAACAATCAAGAAGGACTGAGAGGGGGGGGGTGAATCAGTCTTCACCGAAAATCAGATAATCAAATATCAAAGCATAAACTGATAAACTACAACAACTGAAAGATAAGCAAATGAACAACACAACACACAACACCAATATTTTTGACATGGAAAACCCAGTTAAAGGAAAAACCACGGTGGGAACCTACCCACAATAAGATGATACTCTGCAGTAGTATGTGAAAATATTACAATGTGGAATGCACATGCATTTAGGCACACTGCCAAAAGATATATTACCAGAAGGCTCCAATCCTCTAGGAAGTCTCAGTGACTTACAAAATGAATCGGACTACAATCTGGAAGAAATGGATTGCAATAGTAGCATCTACATATGCCTGATAATAGTTCTGGTTAAGCATAGTTTTCTACTCTGCAACACTAATCTCACCACAACGCTTCACCGAATGTTATATCTCTTTTTCGCAAATACAACTCTCTCTGATAATGCAAACATCATATCAACTACTAAATTACATAAGTATATCACCTATATATACAAATCACCAACCTTGATAGAAAGGTCGGCTAAACCCTCAACCCTCAACTCATAAATACAAAAATTACATTACACAATATAAAGATTGACCACCGAACAAATATTATGATTCATTACATAGAATGGACCTAATTCAAATTTCCAAACGATCATATCCCTCGGAAATCATGCCAAGATCAACCACAACATGTTACACCACCAGAAACACTCAAATCATTGCCGACTGATAGAAATCACCAAAGCTCACAGAATGATCATTGTGGATCGCCAAAAAAAATAGGACATGATTAGGAGACACCGGAAAACATGTTAGAATCATCTGGAATAGTTTCACCAACACCTCAAATCAAATCTTCATCGGTCAATGTCTCAAAGCTTAAGAACACAACCAAACAACAACTGTCACGAAGAGAGATAACTTGCGGGTCACCAAATCACGAACCATCTAAAATGAAGATATATAAGATCATCCCAAGAAACATCCTAAAGTATTAGCACAAGATCTGATCATACCAAAATATGTTGGAGGGAATACCGATAGGAAGACCAGGAACCGATAACCAAAGAACAACAAACCAGATCAGAAAATCTTCACAAGCTCACCGAAAAAACTCACAAGAATATGTTGACATCAATGACAACAACATATCCAAGTCCAACAACCAAATCCAACAAACTACAACAATCTCCCAACAATCTCAACAACTCAACATCTATCATATGACTCAACCAGTAGTGCAAGTTTTGTAGAACCTTGTGTACCAACCTGAGTGAGCAGAGTATGGTGAAGGGCATGGCCATCTTTGAGAAACTAAATATCTTCATGCAACTTTGCAATCGCTTCAAGGGGATCATTTGTATTCTCTGTGACTTCGTTATAGCCATCCTCAAGATCAGTGGTGCGATTGTCAAGATCGCATCCCTCTATGGTCTGTAAGCACCCTTCAAGGTGGCAAACATGGGTTCAACTCCTGGGATGGTGCACCTGATCACCTCGACCACAACACACTCCTGTGGGAGACTCATCACCTTGATTCTCTTCTTCGCTGCGCTCAAACTCTTCATCAACGGATTGCATCTTGCAAAACAAGGACTCAACCCACAAACAGACTTAAGCCCTCAACTATAAGGGGGTTGCACTCTGCAACCCGCCTTTGGCACGGACTTCGTCGTTCAACTCACCCAATGTGGATATGAGTAGCACCTAAATCCGACTATGCCTCGACAGACTACAATTATGCACAACAAAAAGTATGACTCGACAAACAATGCAAGAGATTGACTCAGAATACCAATGCACTCAGAAAAGGATTAAAGAAATCCTACCTAGCCAAACCAACACAAGAAACACACAAAGAATTTACATGACACATAATTGAGCGCCAAGAATTTCATTATCCATTAATCAGAACATTGAGAATTACAATGCAACTTCCAGATCGCATGGCAGGTCGAGCTTCGCTGAAAATGCCTACTAGCGTAAACAAGACTATGCAAAGTTAAACTCCCATGGTGTCTAAGCCTTTCCTACAAACCCTTTGCGACAAGTCACACGAATTGAATTCCCAAGACTCCTCTTCTCAAAAATTACACACTAAATATTACAACCACCCAAGAACTCTCAGAACTCATCTGCTTGCACATTGACACGGTGCCCTAGAAAGAGTGAAGGCATCCACCTTTATGGAATCCACACTCCAAACGTAGAACAAACACATTCACATCGGACGACTGAGAAAACCCATGCGCACATAGGTTGGATCACAATCGAGCAACTCAGACTCCAGCTCGGGCCACATAAGGTGCTCCAATAAGAATAGGCCTTTTGTGCATCGAGTGGAAGTGAGTCGCTTTCTTGCCCAGCACGGCTCCGCTTTTATCGGGCTTGGTCGGTTCATTTGAGGCATTATTTAATCCTTGACAACCGTCATTCCAACTTGGTAGTATTATCCACTTGCTTGGGACTTCAAGAAATTTTGGGTTGTTGTGCACCTAGAGATCCGCCGATTTCAGTTGCATTCGAACTAATTTAGGACGTTCTGGAATAAGTCAGACGAGTTAGGCGATCAAGTCACACTGTTTGGACTCATCAAGCTCAACAATGTTAATGCATTTCGAGGTCTCATTGTGACAACCTCATACATTCTCCCCCAGCCAATTCGGCAACGCCCTCGACGCCAACGCTCAACTCCTACTCCCACCAAAATCGTATTAGTGCAAGGGAAATTCTGCTTGACTTAGTTGGGTTGAGCTAAGCTCCCTTGCAAGAACTTGACAACTTTCACCTCACGATGCCACAAAGAGTTAGCATGCTCCCACGTTGCTTCCTTTTTCGACTCGCCTTTCCACCAAACTAGGAAATCCTTATATGACTTCACACCATAACCACGACTTCTCATCGCCAACACTTTCTCTATTTCCAATTCAGGTCGGTCAATTACATTAGTTGGCCCACACACTAACACATTATAGACAGGTTCATCAGAACCAGTGTAATGTCTCCTCAACTGACTCACATGAAAGACTAGGTGCACGTTCATATGCAAAGGCAAATTCAGCTTGTAAGCCACCTTCCCAATCTTTTGCACCACTGTGAATGACCCTTCACACATTCGAACCATGTATGCACTTAAACCTTTAGGTGCCTTAAACTATTGTGGGTACATCTTGGGTAACACCTTGCCACCCACTTCAAAGTCAACCAACCTTCTATTTACATCAGCATACTTCTTCATCCATTCGACCACCCTAGTCAGATTATACCTAGCTAAGTCCATCCACTATATCAATTGCTTCACATATTTGGCAACATCCAAATTTGCACCTCTATAACCACCCAATAGACTGTGTGAGGCGAGGGGCTGTTGGCCAGTAGCCAACTCGATCAAAGAGAACTAACTTGAACCTGACTTCTACATATTATAACTGTACTAAGCCACATCAAGCAAGCTCGGCTAGATCTTTTGATCCCCATGGAAAACATGGCACAGGTAATCTTCCAAAATGGAATTGATTCTTTCGGTTTGTCCATCTGTCTAAGGATGATAACTCGTAGACATCAAGAGTTTCATTTTGACCAATCGGAAGAGTTCAGACCATAAATTTGTAGTAAACCTTGGATGATGATCTGGCACAATGCATAACGGGATTCCCCAATACTTAACCACATTCTTGAAAAAGAGCTCTGCAGAAGTTCGACGGTGCAAAGCGACTTGCAAGGAACATAAACAACATACATTGAAACCGATCAACAACCACCATGATACTAGAAAACCCTTTAACGTCATGAAGTTGTGTGATGAAGTCTATGCTAATGCTGGCCCAAGGGCACACATGAACTAGGAGAGGCTGCAAAAGTTCACCCGAAAGATGCATCACCACCTTATCTTGCTAGCACATGATGCAAGTGCGCACGTAACTTTCCACATCCTCCCTCATATTCGGCCAGTAAAACCCTCTTTCCAATAGAGCCAACATTCTTGTTTGCCTAGGGTGTCCTATCCAGAGCGAGTCATGGCCCTTAGACAGAAGCTCCCTTTATAAATCCTTCCACCTTAGCACATAAACCCGATTTCTCGTGAAATAGAGCACTCCATCTTGCAGATAAATGCAACGAGTATGACCCACCTTCACTTGCAACACAATCTGATGAGCTTGCAAGTCATTTTCCAAGCCTTCCTTCATTCGTTCCAAAACATGCTCTGCAACTCCCACTTGAGAAGTACTCAACCCAGATTCAGTTCCAAGGGTATGCAGCTGAGTCTTGCGACTCAAAGCATTAGCTACAACATTGTTCTTCCTCGGGTTATATAGCAGGTCAAAATTGAATTGCACCAAGAATTCATGCCACCTTGCCTACTTCGGTGTCAATTTTTCCTGTCTTGAAATAGGTGGATCTCACATTGTCAATCATCACCACAAAGTGTGATCCCAACAAATAGTTTCACCAAGTCCTCAAGCAATGGACTATGACAGTCATCTATTTCTCATGTGCAAAATAATTACGTTACCGATCATTCAACTTTCACGACTCGTAGGATATTGGGTGTTTGTTATGCATTAGCACACCTCCAATGGCAAAATTTATGGCATCAGTGTGAACTTCAAAAGGCTCACCATATTTTTGCAACACCAAGATAGGTTCAGTTACCAACTTTTCCTTCAATTGTTAAAAAGCATCTTGCTATTTGGGACCCCATCTCCATCCTCTATCCTTCTTCAACAAGTCTATTAGCGGACTAGCAATCTTGGAGTAACTCACCACAAATTTTTATAATAATTGGGTAAACCAAGGAACTGGCGCACCTCATGGACATTTCGCAACAAGTCCAATTGTTTAATTGTTCTCTGTTGGTGAGGATTCAATTTCAAGAAACCATGTCCAATAGTATGACCCAAGAACTGGATCTCAGTCTGAGCAAAAGAACACTTTTCTCGGTTGCAATACAACGAATTCTATCTCGACAACTATAAGACTTCAAACAAATGTTGCTTATGTTCCTCCAATGAGTTGTTGTAGGTCAATATGTCATCGAGGTAAACCACGATGCATCAATCCAGCTTGCTCTTGAACACATCATTCATCAAAGTATTGAATGTGGTTGGAGCGTTAGTGAGGTCGAAAGGCATCACCAAGAACTTGTAGGAACCATAGTGAGTTGGTATAGTTGTCTTCCCTTTGACACTAGCAACAATCTGAATATGTTAATAACCTTGGCGAAGATCCAACTTCGTGAAATACCTCGCCTCAGCCAATCGATCAAACCTGCCTGTAATTAGGGGAAACATATACTTATTCTTTACAGTGAGCTTGTTAAGAGCTCTAAATTTTTTTTACAGTCGTAACGAACCATCCTTCTTTTTTTGAAGAAGAACTCGAACAACATAAGGAATCTAGAAGGACGCATATAACCCGCTTCAACCAACTCCTCCGATTGCTTTTTTAATTCTTGCATTTTGGGACCAGACAATCTATATGGCGGATGCTCAGGCGGACGAGCTCTAGGCTCAAGCTCCATATGATAATCCACATAGGGCTGAGGGGGAAGCCCTTTTGGAAGGCATTTTGGCAACTCATCTTGATAAGAATCAAGAACTTCCTTCACCACAAATTTATCAGAAAACAGAGGTTCACCATCCTCATCCCACTCACCAAGTAATTCAACGATGTAAATATCATCCATATCTTTTCAAGCTACGTGGGGAAGAGACATAGCACTCACCATCCAATTCACTTGGGGAACCTTGATGGTTCCTACCATACTCATCTTGTGCAGATCCATTAAAATCACACAACGTACGTGAGGAGAAAGGACTACATAACATTGCATTATGGATTCCTTCCCCAATATGAGATCAAAAACTGACATCTCAATAGTGACACGATCGACAGGGCCTTGCCATGCACCAACCCTCATGACAATGCCAGAAATATCCCAAATGCACTTCTGTGCAGGTCCATTGATCGACTCAAAAGACCTCGTACCCTTCTTAAGTGATAGATTAAGTGATTTTGCCTTTTCAACAGAAATATAATTATGTGTTGCACCAGTATTGACCATGGCCATGAATTTTGTCATACCAAAGAAAGATTTGACAAATTAAAGCTCATGTCGAGTTGCTAGGTCAGGCTCTGCACTACCAGAAGGTGAGTCACACACCATATTCAACATTTGCAAGATACCCACTTCTGGAATGGAATGATCTTGTGCAAGGGTAGCATTCACTCTTTTCCATTCTAAGACTCCCTCTCCCAATGATCAGGGTGCCCACACATGAAACAATTCTTTCCTTTCTTCTCCTTTGTAACAGGGTGATCCGACTTAGGAGGCGGATTATGTGATTCTTTTGGGCATTATTGCGCTTCTTTTTAACATACGGGGCATTCTGACTCCTGATTCTTGGAACAAAAATTCTTGCATTTTTATACACCATTAGCTTTGGAACCACCAAACCCTTGAGTAGCATCACCCTTGTAATCCAACAATTGTTCTGCAACTGCAATGGCTTTAGCCAAAGTTTGCACATTTTGTCTTCATAGCTCTATTTGAGTCGACTACTACAAATTCTGCATGAACAGATAGAGCCTTTCAAAGCTAGATAACTTAGGCACTTCAAGATCAAGCATCTGGAAGGCATGCACATAATCCTGAATCTTTCCAGTATGCTTAAGATCATTGAATTGAGCCCAGACTACCCATTCTAAGCTGCCAGGGTAGAATTGCATTTTGATCATTGCCTTTAAATCTTGCCAGGTTTTGATATCTCCTATGGGCTTACGTGCAGCCTTGTCAGTGGGTCGAGCTCTCCACCACAACTTTTCTCTGCCTGTTAGGAGGGAAACCACTTTCTTGATTTGGGCCTCATCGGATAACTCAGGCAAGTTAGAAAAGATTTCCTCAATGTCCCAGAAAAAGTTATCTAACGTCTTGTCATCCCACTTTTCGTCATATGGCTCAACCAACAGTGGAAGTTTTGTTGAACCTTGCATACCAGCCCGAGTGAGAAGAGTGTGGTGAAGGGAATGACTGTCTTTGAGAAACTAAATATCTTCACATAGCTTTGCAATCGCTTCAAGGGCATCATTTGTATTCTCTGTGACTTCGCTATAACCAGCCTCAAGATTGGTGGTGCAATTGTCAAAATTGCATCCCTCTATGATCTGTAATTTTTAAGGTCACAAACCCTGGTTCGAGTCTTGTCATGGTGCACCTCATTGCCTCGACTAGAACACACTCTTGCAAGAGACTCATCGCTTGGATTCTCTTCCTTTCTACGCGTAAACTCTTCATCAGTGGATGACATCTTGCAAAACAAGGACTCAACGCACATACATAAGCGCTTCAATACCAACTGTAATACCAACTGCAAGGGAGGTGCACTCTGCAACCCGCCTTCGGCACATACTTCTCCCTACTCGCCCAATGTGGATTCGAGCAATTCTTGAATCTGACTACGCCTCACCAGACTACAATTATGCACAACAAAAAGCACGAATTGACAAAAAATTTAAGTGATTGACTCATAATACCAACACACTTAGCAAAGCATTAAAGAAATCCTACTTAGGCAAACCAACATAAGAAACACACAAAAAATTTCCATGACACAGAATTGAGGGCCAAGAAGTTCATTATCCATTAATCAAAACACTAAGAATTAACAATGCAACTTCTAGATCGCATGGTAGGTCGAGCTCCGCCAAAAATGCTTACCAACGTAAACAAGACTATACAAAGTTAAATCCCCATGGTGTCTAAGCCTTGCCTACAAACCCTTTGCAACAAGTCTCTCAACTCGAATTCCCAAGATTCCCCTTCTTAGAAATTACACTCAAAATATTACATGCACTCAAGAACTCTCAGAACTCATCCACTCTCACATTGACTCGGTGCTTTAGAAAGAGTGAAGGCATCCACTTTTATGTAATCCGCACTCCAAACCCAAAAGAAACACATTTGCATCGGACGACTGAGAAAACCCATGCGCACACAAGTCGAATCACAATCGAGCGGCTTAGACTCTAGCCTGGCCTGCATAAGGTGCTCCAATAAGATTTCACCTTGTGTGCGTTGGGCGGAAGTGAGTTGCCTTCTTGACCAGCACTGCTCTGCTTTTCTCAGAGCTTGGGTGGTTCGTCTAAGGCATTCTTTCATCCTTGGCAACCGTCATTCTAACTCAGCAGCATTATCCACTTGGTCAGGACTTCGCACAATTTTGGGTCATTGCACACCCAGAGATTTGGCTTCGACGAGATCTGCTGAGCCGGTTTGCATTCAAACTAATTTGAGGCGTTTTGGAGTAAGTCGGACGAGTTAGCCAGTCAAGTCAGACTGCTCAAAATCATCAAGCTCAACAGTGTTAGTTCATTTCGAGGTCTCATTGCGACAACCTCATACATTCTCTTCCACCCAATTTAGGCAATGCCCTATGCCAACACTCTGCTCCTGCTCCCAACAAAAGCATCTTAGTGCAAGAGCACTTCTTCTTGACGTAGTTGGGTCAGGCTGATCTCGCTTGCAGGAATTCAAGCACTTTCTCCTCATGACGCCACAAAGACTTATCACAATCCCACATTGCTTCCTTTTCCTACTTGCCTTTCCACCAAACCAAGAACTCCTTATACGACTTCACACCATAACCACAACTTCTCATCACCAACACTTTCTCCATTTCCAAGTTAGGTCAGTCAATCAGATTACTTGGGCCACACACTGGCATATTTCAGATAGGGTCATCAGAATCATTGTAATATCTCCTAAACTGACTCACATGAAAGACTGGGTGCACCTTCATATGCAGAGGCACATTCAACTCGTAATCCACCTTCCCAATCTTTTACACCACTTCGAACGACCCATCCCACCTTCAAATCATGGATGCACTTAAACCTTTAAACCTTTAGGCGACTTAAATTGCCGCGGATAGCAACACCTTGCCAACCACTTCAAACTCAACCAACCTTCTATTTGCATCAACACACTTCTTCATCTGCCTGACTGCCTTAGTCAGGTTATGCCTAGCTAAGTCCATCTTCTTTGTGAATTGCTTCACATATTTGTCAGCATCCAAACTCGCACCTCTATAACCACCAAATAGACTCTGTGGGGCGAGGGGCTGTTGGCCAGTAGCCAACTACAATGAAGAGAAATAACTTGATCCTGAATTCTGCATGCTATAAATATACTAAGCCACATCAAGCAAGCTCGAACAGTTATTTTGTTCCGCATGAACAAAATGGTGCAGATAATCTTCCAAAATGGAATCGATTATTTTCAGTCTGCCCATCCATCTGAGGATGATAGCTTGTAGACATCAAGAGTTTTGTTCCGACCAACCAGAAGAGTTCAGACCATAAATTTGAAGTGAACATTGGATCACGATTTGACACAATGCTCAAATGGATTCCAAAATACTTAACCACATTATTGAAAAAGAGCTCTGTAGTAAGTTCGGTTGTGCAGGGTGACTTGAAAGGGAAAAAAACAACATACTTTGAAAAACAATCAACAACCACCATGATACTAGAAAACCCTTTCACCTCGGGAAGTTGAGTGATGAAGTCTATGCTAATGCTGGCCCAAGGGCGCACAGGAACTGGGAGAGGCTGCAAAATTTCACCCAAAAGTTGCGTCACCATTGATGAATAATGATGAAAAGTAAATACCCAACAAATACTGAGAGGTGGGTGGGGGTGAATCAATATAGACAAAAGCTTCTTTACCAACTTAAACTGCAAAGGTTGCACTAACTGGTAAACAACATCATCGATCTAAATCAGGGCACTACCAGTTAAAACACAGTGAGATTGTGAAAGATATAAACCGGTAACACTTAGATCTTTACAAAACCTAATGTCTCATTTCCACTTCACCCATATTATTAAACAAGTAAAACATCAGAAATATAATGACCACTGGATCAACATGCTTTAGTGCTTAACAAAAAACACTAAGACATCACATGAAAAAGCATCACATAACACACTGATTTTTCACGTGGAAACCCAACTGGGAAAACCACGGTGGGGATGAATACCCACAAGTTGTTCTTGAACTCTTCTGAAGTCTGCTCTGTTAGGAGCCTAGTCCGATTAAGGACTTTACAACAGGTTCTGCTAGGAACCGATCCTGCTAGGGATCACCCGGTTAAGGGATGGATAAATACCCGGTTAAAGGTTACCTCGCAAGAGGATTTGAAGAACTCAATGATTTTGAGTCACCCTGTTAAAGGATTTACAGAAAGCCTATTAAAGCTACCTGGTAAAGGGATTTTCCAACTGTTGAAATAGTTAGAAGTCAACAGGTAATACACTGATCTGATAACATCACTTAATGCCAAGGCAGATCCACTTCAGTTCCTATACATCTGCAATCACACTCTGCAGATCTCTACTCACTACATCAGTCTGGTAAGAATCAAGTATCTCTTCACTTGGATACACACATAACATTTGCCAACAACTTCACAATGCAAATCATCATCGACCTTATAGACAACAATTAGGTCGGTAGCCAAAACCTAAAACCCTAAGCATCTAGGTTAATAGTACAGTCAGTCCAATCCTGACCGTTCAATCACATTGCATAGTGTAGAACAATCCTAAACAAATCTCAAGACGTTCTCCATCGTTCGTTCTTCACTGCTTCTGGAAGTTGATAACCCATCACGCGCTCTCCACCGTTTACTGAGACTTCTCACATTCTCGAGGTAGATAGAATCAATCTTCTTCATGCAAGATCGTCAAGGAAATCCTTCATGCGCACAACGTTGACATGGCAACACAATCTAATCTTCATTTCAATGCTAACTCATCACAGGATGTCGTCGGTCGAATCACACAGACTTGGAATGCATCAACTGAAAACCCTGAAGTCGAGACTACCAACTGGTAGTCATATCAAATGAAACCTCGATACAAACTTTGCATATACCGGTTCACATTCCAACATACCAGTTCACCTTTTCACATATACCGGTTCACATCATCATACCGGTTCACTTCATACCATCATACTGGTTCTCTTGCCAGTTTGCTTTCTTCAATATACCGGTTCATACTTCAGCATATTGACATCAATGACAACATACAATATCATCATGTCATCCAACTCTGCACATATGCCAATAATCTTCCCCTTTGGCATTGATGGCAATATACATAGCAATATACAAAGATATCTCTCCGCTTCACATCTTCCAATTTCTTCCATATTATGTGAAGCCAATACTACATATATCTTTTCTGCTTCACATCTTCTCCCCCTTTGACAACAATGCTAAAGTGGAGGCACAAACATCCACATTCCACTATGCTGCTCCCCCTGAGGAGTAGCATCCTTCAACACAACAATCCTAAAAAGATTTGGCAATGCAATACCTGACTGATGTGGAGCACATACTTTTAGTTTACCTCTTGAAGGGGCAACACCCCTAATTCACCTCTTAAATAGGTAAATGTAGCCTTCGGTAGAGGCTTGGTGAATATATCTGCTAACTCCTCCTTACTTGAAACATGTTCCAATACAACCTCTTTGTTCTGAAGTTTCTCCCTCAAGAAATGATACTTGAGCTCAAAGTGCTTGGTTCTAGCATGCAATACTAGATTCTTGGAAATATTAATTGCACTTGTGTTGTCACAAAATATACTCACCGGTTCAGATATAGGGACTTTGAAACCACTTAATACATGCTTCATCCAAATTGTCTGAGTACAGTTCATAAACGCTGCTACATATTCAACTTATGCTATAGACTGAGAGATACAACTCTACTTTTTACTCATCCATGAGACTAGTCTACAACCAAGAAAGAATGCACCACCAGTTGTGCTCTTTCGGTCGTCCACATTACCAGCCCAATCGGCATTTGTAAACACTTTGATATTGAACTCATTACTGTATGGATACCACAATCCATAATCTATAGTTCCCTTCAAATATCTAAGAATCTGTTTGACTGCTACCAAGTGGGATTCTCTTGGACTTTTCTGAAAAACGTGTAGCAATGCCCACTGCATGTGCTATGTCCAGTCTGATGTGTACTACATAGTGCAACTTACCAATCATTGATCGGTAATCCTTCTCATTCACCAATGTTGAGTCATCTTCTTTTGACAATTTACAACCGGTCATCATCGGTGTACCAACCGGTTTGCTATCTTCCATGCCAAAGGTCTTCAACACCTCTTTGACATACCTGGACTGAGTGATAAAGATACCACCTTTCATTTGTTGAATCTGTAGTCCAATGAAGAAATTAATCTCTCCGATTAGTGACATCTCAAATTCCTTCTTCATTTCATCTGCAAATGCATGGCTCATCTTGTCACCTCCACCAAAAATTATGTAATCAACAAAGACTTTACAGATCAAAATCTGATCTCCTTCTGACTTCAGATAGATATTGCTATCTTCACTTGTTCTTTCAAATCCAATCTTCACAAGATGTGAGTGTAAATGTTCATACCATGCTCTAGGTGCTTGCTTCAATCCATACAAGGCTTTATGTAGCCTACACACCATATCATTGTCTTCTGATAGGGCAAACCCATTTGGTTGCTCTATATACACTTCCTCTTCAAGTATTCCATTCAGAAATGCAGATTTTACATCCATCTGATACACTTTGAATCCTTTGAAGGTTGCATATGCAAGTAGCATTCGAACTCCTTCCAATCTAGCTACCAGAGCAAAGGTTTCTCCATAGTCTTCTTCTTCTTCTTGAGCATATCCCTTACATACCAATCTTGCTTTGTTTCTTACCACTGTCCCATCTTCATTCAACTTGTTTCTAAAAACCCATTTGGTGCCAATAACATTTTTATGCTCCGGTCTGGGTACCAAAGACCATGTACCATTCTTTTCTATCTGGTCAAGTTCCTCTTCCATAGCCTTAATCCAGTCTTCATCTTTGTGTGCCTCTTTAAATGTTTTAGGCTCAAATTCAGAAATCATGCAAGAACTTTCTCTAATCTTTCTTCTTGTAAGAATTCCTGCATCCTTATCTCCTATTATCTGCTTTGGATCATGATGTAGCTTTACATACCTAGGAATGATCTTAACTGATTCCTCTTGTTTTTCTTATTCATTTTCGTCTTCATTTACATCAGCATCTATCGGTGTAGGAGCACTGTTACTGGTACTTGGTTGTTTTGCAACCGGTTCCCAGAAGGTTACAATCGGTTCATCTACCGCTCGCTCACTGCCGGTTTCCTCAGGTTTCTCAGAGGTTTCATCAACTAACATTGATACTTTCAACAATTCTCTGAGTCCTATTGTTAAAACACTTGAGAGCTTTGCTCTTGGTGGAATACCCTAGGAATATTCCCTCATCACATTTTGCATCAAACTTGCTTTGGTATTCACTTCTCTTGATATAACACTTGCTACCAAACACTCTAAAGTAGCTTACTATACGGGTCTTACCGGTCCAATACTCATAAGGAGTTTTATCATTACCTTTCTTAATGAGTACCCGGTTCATAGTGTAGACTGTAGTGCTCACTGCTTCTCTCCAAAAAGTGTGAGCAACCTTCCCTTGAATCAACATCGTTCTGGCTGCTTCAACTATAGTCTGGTTGTTCCTTTCTACTAGGCCATTATGTTGTGGAGTTACGGGGGCAGACAATTGCCTCTTGATGCCATTCTCTTCACAGTACTTATTGAATTCTCCAGAAGTGAACTCACCTCCTTGGTTGGTTCTAAGGTATTTGATCCTCTTACCACTTTCCTTTTCAACTAGTGCTCTGAAGGCTTTGAACTTTCCAAAAGCTTCAGACTTGTCTTTCAAGAATGTGACCCACATTATTCTTGAGAAATCATCAATAAGAATCATAAAGTACCTATCTCCCTGAACACTCCTAGTTTTCATAAGACCACACAAATTAGTATGCACAAGATCAAGTAAATTATCTGCTGTGAAAGATTTACCTTTGAAGGTTGAGGAAGACATTTTCCCCAGTTGACATTCTCTGCACAAAGGATTCTCCGGTTTTTTCAACACATGCAATCCTCTAACTGCCTTGATCTTACTAGCCTTCACAATATTATCAAAATTTACATGGCAGAGTCTCCTATGCCATATCCAACTGTCATCAAACTTAGCCATTAAACATTGATTGATATTTGTATTTAACTTAAATAAGTTACCTTTGGTCTGTATACCGGTGGCCATTAGTTCACCACTCTTTCCTTTTATTTTGCACCCTCCATCTTTGAATTCCAGAGTGAGTCCTTTATCATTCAACTAAGCAACACTCAAAAGGTTATGCCTGAGACCTTCTACCCAATACACATTATCAACATTGCTTTTTCCATTTAGAGAGATGGACCCTTTTCCTTTTACCATACATGGTGCATCATTACCAAATCGGACTACACCTCCATCATACTCTTCCAGAGACAAAAAATTTCTCCAGTCATCAGTAATGTGGTGAGAACAACTACTGTCAATAATCCATTCATTATAATTATCAAAGCGGGAGACAAGAGCCTTCTTGTTTGACACATCTTCCTTAACAGCTACAAACACTATGTCTTCACTTTCTTCATTTTCTGATTCATCATCAGTGACACCTTCATCAACTGCAACAAGACAATTTCTCCTATTTCCTCCTTTGAACTTTTTGAACTTCTCCAGTTTGTCCTTATTATCACTATTGGGATAGTTGAAAAACAATGTGTCCTATCCTATTGCAAGAAAAGCATTTCAAAGGGAGCTTACCTCTGTATTTTCCAGTTCCCTTAGGAAGTATCTTGGCAAGAAGAGCTTCAAATTCCATCAGGATCTCCTCATCATCCATATCTCTTCTTTGTCTAGGTTCACATCTGGTACTAACCTCTTTTCCCTTTCTAGATAGTGTAGCAGATGCTTTAAAGGATGAATCGGTCTTTTGAACACTGCCATCATAACTATTTAGCTCATATGTGGTCAACTTAGCAATGAGAGAATCAAAGGATACCTTTGTCTTGTCAATAGATCTCAACTCTTGAATAGCAGCAACCCTTATTCCATATACTGGTAATAAGGTTCTCAAAACTTTGCTAACAACGGTGGAATCACCCATTGTACCTCCTGCACTCTTGATGTCTCCAACAACAGTTTTAATCCTTATCCCATATTGTTGAATGGTCTCTCCTTCAACCATCCGCATGTCTTCAAACTTTCCTCTAAGGCTTTCTTGTTTAGCTTGCTTCACATGCTCATCACCGCCATAGATAGACTCTAGAGTATTCCATACATCTTTGGGATTGTCTTTTTCCTGAACATCTATAAACTCAACATCAGATAGATTGCTGATAAGAGCTTCAATGACTTGCCCATTCTCTTGAATTTCTCTTCTCTAATCATCGGTGAGAGTACCGGTAGGGACAACATAAGTATTCTCAACATAGTTCCAGTGTTGAGCACCCATGCTTTTAATCTATATCTTCATTTTGTCCTTCCATATCTTAAAGTTATCTCTGTTGAACTTAGGACCTTCCCTCTTCATCATTAGAATATGATCTTATCCTCAAGCGGTTAAGCTTATAACACAGAGGACTTGGAGGACGCTCTGATACCAATTGATGAATAATGATGAACAACAGATACCCAACAAATACTGAGAGGGGGGGTGAATCAATATAGACAGAAGCTTCTTTACCAACTTAAACTGCAAAGGCTGCACTAACTGGTAAACAACATCACCGATCTAAATTAGGGCACTACCGGTTAAAACAAGTGAGACTGTGAAAGATATAAACCGGTAACACTTAGATCTTCACAAAACCTAATGCCTCATTTCCACTTCATCCATATTCTTAAACAAGTAAAACATCAGAAATATAATGACCATTGGATCAACATGCTTTACCGCTTAACAGAAAACACTAAAACATCGCATGAAAAAGCATCACACATAACACACTGATTTTTCATGTGGAAACCCAACTGGGAAAAAGCATGGTGGGGATGAATACCCACAAGTTGTTCTTGAACTCTTCCGAAGTTCGCTCTGTTAGGAGCCTAGTCCGATTAAGGACTTTACAATAGGTTCTGCTAGGAACCAATCCTGCTAGGGATCACCCGGTTAAGGGATGGATAAATACCCAGTTAAAGGTTAGAACCTTATTAAAGGTTACCTTGCAAGAGGATTTGAAGAACTCAATGATTTTGAGTCACCCTATTAAAGGATTTACAAAAAGCCTGTTAAAGCTACCCGATAAAGGGATTTTCCAACTGTTGAAATGGTTAGAAGTCAACAAGTAATACACTAGTCTGATAACAACACTTAATGCCAAGGCAGATCCACTTCAGTTCCTATACATCTGCAATCACACTCTGCATATCTCTACTCACTACACCGGTCTGGCAAGAATCAAGTATCTCTTCACTTGGATACACACATAACATTTGCCAACAACTTCACAATGCAAATCATCATCGACCTTAGACAACAATTAGGTCGGTAGCCAAAACCTAAAACCCTAAGCATCTAGGTTAACAATACAGTCGGTCCAATCCCGATCGTTCAATCACATTGCATAGTGTAGAACAATCTTGAACAAATCTCAAGACGTTCTCCATCGTTCGTTCTTCATTGCTTCTGGAAGCTGATAACCCATCATGCGTTCTCCACCGTTTACTGAGACTTCACACATTCCCGATGTAGATAGAATCAATCTTCTTCATGCAAGATCCTCAAGAAAATCCTTCATGCACAGAAGGTTGACGTGGCAACATGATATAATCTTCATTTCAATGCTAACTCATCACAGGATGTCATCGGTTGAATCACACAGACTTGGAGTGCATCAACCGGAAACCCTGAAGCCGAGACTACCAACCAGTAGTCGGATCAAATGAAACCCCGATACAAAATTTGCATATACCGGTTCACATTCTAACATACCGGTTCACCTTTTCACATATACCGGTTCACATCATCATACCGGTTCACTTCATACCATGATACCGATTCTCTTGCCAGTTTGCTTTCTTCAATATACCAATTCATACTTCAGCATATTGACATCAATGACAACATACAATATCATCATGTCATCCAACTCTGCACATATGCCAACAACCACCTTATCTTGCTTGCACGTGATGCAGGTGCAGACGCAACTTTCCACATCCTCCCTCATATTCGAGCAGTAAAACCCTCTTTCCAATAGAGCCAACATTGTTTTCTGCCCAGGGTGACTCGCCCAGAGCGAGTCATGGAACTCATACAAAAGCTCCCTTCGCAAATCCTTCCACTTTGGCACATGAAATATAGCACTCCATTTTGCAGATAAAAGTGATGAGTATGACCCGCCTTCACTTGCAACACAAGTTGATGAGCTTGAAAGTCATTTTCCAAGCCTTCCTTGATCTGTTCCAAAACATGCTCCGCAACACCCACTTGAAAAGTACTCAACCCAGATTCACTCCCAAGGGCATGCAGTTGAGTCTTGCAACTCAAAGCATCAGCTACAACATTGTGCTTCCCCGGATTATACAGCAGGTCGAAATCGAATTCCGCCAAGAACTCTTGCCACCTTGCCTTCTTCGGAGTCAATTTTGCTTGAGTCTTCAAATAGGTGGACCTCACATTGTCAGTCATCACCACAAAGTGTGATCCGAATAAATAGTGTCACCAAGTCCTCAAGCAATGGACTATGGCAGCCATCTCTTTCTCATGTGCTCAATAATTACGCTCCCGATCATTCAAGTTTCATGACTCATAGGCTATTGGGTGTCCGTTCTGCATTAGCACACCTCCATTGGCAAACTCCAAGGCATCATGTGAACTTCAAAAGGATCACCATATTTTGGCAACACCAAGACAGGTTCAACTATTAGCTTTTCTTTCAATGTTTCAAAAGCATCTCGCTATTTGGGACCCCATTTCCATCCTCTATCCTTCTTCATCAAGTCTGTCAGCGGACTAGCAATCTTGGAGTAACCCACCACAAACTTTATGTAATAGTTGGGCAGACCAAGGAACTGGCACACCTTATGGACATTTCACAATGACTCCCATTCTTGAATTGATTTTACCTTCTTAGGATCCGGTTTCAAGAAACCATGTCCAACAATATGACCCAAGAACTGGATCTCAATCTGAGTGAAAGAACACTTTTCCTGCTTGACATACAACAAATTTTATCTCAGCAACTCAAAGACTTCAACCAAATGTTGCTTATGTTCCTCTAGCGAGTTGTCGTAGATCAAGATGTTATCAAGGTAAACCACAACACACTGATCTAGCATGCTCCTGAACACATCATTCATCAGAGTGTTGAATGTGGCAGGAGCATTAGTGAGGCCGAAAGGCATCACCAAGAACTCATAGGAACCATAGTGAGTCGTTATAGACGTCTTCTCTTCGTCACTAGCAACAATCTAGATCTGATAATAACCTTGGTGAAGATCCAACTTCGTGAAATACCTCACCTCGACCAACTGATCAAAATTGTCTGCAATTAGGGGCAATAGATACTTATTATTAATGGTGAACTTGTTAAGAGCTCTAAAATCCACGCACAGTCGTAAGGAACCATCCTTCTATTTCTGAAAGAGCACTAGGGAAGCATAAGGTGATTTAGAAGGGCGCATATAACTCGCTCTAACCAACTCTTCCAGTTGCTTTTTTAATTTTTGCATTTCAGGACCAAACAATCTGTATGGTGGACGTGCAGGCGGTTGAGCTCCAAGCTCGAGCTCTATACGATGATCCACATAGTGGCGAGAAAGAAGCCCTTTCAGAAGGTGTTCTAGCAACACATGTTGATAAGCATCAAGAACTTCCTTCACCACAACTTGATCAGAAGACGAAGTTTCGCCATCCTTTTCCCACTCACCAAGTAATGCAGCGACGTAAAGCTCATCTATATCTTTTCAGGATGCGTGGCCAAGAGACATAGCACTCACCATCCGATTCACTTGGGGAACCTTGATGGTGTCTACCATACTCAGCTTGTGCGGATCCATAAAAATCACATAGCGTAGGTGAGGAGCAAGGACTGCATAAGATTGCTTATGAATTCTTTCCCCAAGATGAGTTCAAAATCTGACATCTCAATAGCGACAAGAACCATGGGGCCTTACCACGTACCAACCCTCATGATAGTGCCAGATACATCCCCCAAGCACTTTTATGTAGGTCCATTAACCGACTTAAAAGACCTCCCACCCTCCTTCATTAACAAATTAAGTGACTTTGCCTTTTTAACATAAATGTAATTATGTGTTGCACCAGTATCGACCATGGCCAAGACTTTTGTCGAACCAAAGAAAGATTCGACAAAGCATAGCTCATGTTGAGATGCTGGATCAGGCTCCACACTACCAGACGATGATTCACGTGCTATATTCAATATTTGCAGGATACCCACTTCAGAAATGAAATGATCTTGTGCGAGGGTGGCATTCACTCTTTGCCATTTTGGGCACTCCCTCGCCCGATGATGAGGACGCCCACAGATGAAATGATTCTTTTCTTCCTTTGTGATATTCCCCTATACAACACAATATATTCCCCTCTTTCATGTGTGAAAGTGTAGATCTAAAGGTTTTATATTGTGACAGTGGCTCAAACAAACAAAGTAGACAAAGATGAAGAGTTTTAGACTTTCGATAGTGTAAAACCTTACTACTATAGCACCTAGTGCTCGTATCCTCCTAATGTGGCACCTTTTTTTAGGGAAATTACCTAGATTCCTACACAGGCCATCCTCAACATCAACCAAGGTCCACCATATGCACAATGCTTGGACAGTAGTGCCTAGTGCCTCTATCCTATGCAAGTAGACCAAGATTTAAATCACATATTCTTCTCTACATTCTATTTCTAGATCTTCTTTCGTCTTCTGCACATCTATTTTTTTATTCCATGCATTTTATTAAACTTTTTCCATTTATCTCTCTTTATCCTAGTTCATTGTATACATTCAATCAATCCCTAATTACTTGCAGACCTAATAAAAAATGGTGTGGATCTAAGATAGCTTGGCTCTCCCTTGAGGACTATATTAAATCCCATTCATGTGTTCTTCTAATTATGTTGTTTGTGAAAAAGGATAGATTATAGATTAATGCTCATGTTAGTATAGGATCACTTTTGACACACATTATATTTATGTGAGACATAGATGTAGATACACTATCTTGTAGTAAATGGTTTATACATTCTTTAATTATGAAGATGGGGTGTCTTTAGGAGAAAACACTTATAGAATTAAGAGGGACTAGAATGGGCAATCAAGGAGATCACCCAAGACCAAGAAGGTTGTTGGTGACAATTAATTCCCTTTAGCCTAATCTATCCTAATTATATTTAGAGGTCACTCAATTATAGTGGGTGGAGTGGGATCTTAGTGGAAATCATATTAAACTTCTATGAAAACTCTATTTTGTTCTATATAAAGTGGGATACTACATGTATTAACATGGAAGACAATAAGCCAAGGTTAAGTGGCCCAAAGGTGAATTTCACTATAAATGAATGAGTTCTACCAATAGGAAGGGTAAGTTTTGGGGCATCCTACACTTGAGGGTTTGATTGTACAAGTGAAAATATTAAGGTATGAGTGAGGGAATATGAAGGGTGAGGTGTTTGTTTCTTGATCTATGATGGCTATAATGGATATTGTAATCCACACATTGATCTGATGCATAGGAACAATCACACTCAAGTGTTTTTATACACCATCTAAGACAACCACTATGAGAAGATGATCCACCATCTACTACAGGGTATAGAACCATGGATAGATTGCATAATGTGCCACATTTTGATTGTAGTGGTGCTTCTATTATGTGCTTACATGATATGATTATATTTATTTGAGGACATACATTTATGGTGTTGTCATGGATTAGTGGCTTTATTTATGTAATATTATGTAATATATGTTCTCATCAGATACATTGGATTGTTCAAATTTTCTTATTTATAATTCATGGAAACATTAGGCATAAAATTACATAAGGGGACTAAGAATCAAGCATAAATTTAGAGATTATAGGGACACTAATGGTTACCATCATGTAGGATTTCAAATAAAAAGAAGGAAGAGGTTATTTTTTGCATCTAGACACTAGTGTGGTCACACAAATGTTTCGGTAGAACCATGTTTGTATTAGTATCTTGATTATTTCCAACTTACTTGGGAAGCATTAAAAATAACAAATTTAAATGGAAAGACCTCAAGGTTTTTCTTGTATAACAACCAATACTGAACATTGGCACATAAGATTCAAGGATCCAATGTCATGCACACGAGAAAGTGAACTTGGCTTATTTATAAAAAAACTAAAAATGTAAGGCATTGTTGGGATCCTTTAAAAGTTGTTCATCCATAATGGATAGATTATATGCATATATACCATAAATATAAATGAGTACATATGGGATGACCCAAATAATACTAAACATGCCTTTAAGACCACTGACCACATTCATGTTACGTTAGCTTTTGTGATGGGCCACATCACCAATTTGAAAAGACCAAGGGAGGGCCTATTATTATAAGATTGTTTGAACCACCTTTGGTAGGTGCAAAGGTGTTCCAAAGTATTTAATCAATGCTTTTAAATCATCTTTAAATCTTGGAGGTGGAATTATTAATATGTATTATTTCTCTTAAGTTTATCAAGAGAGACTTGCAAGGAGGGAATCTCTAATTGCAAGGGCATTATTTCTTGACCACTATAAAAAAAATATAATAGGGGGATGTATCCATGGGGATAAAATTACTAGTATAATATACCCACAGGGTAGGTGATAAGGAGAAGTACCAAATTTTATCATGCTTGTCTACAATCTCGCACAATATTTCCTCTATACTTTTATTGGAAGCTTCAACTTGGCCATTAGATAATGGATAATAAGGTGTGGAAAACTAATTTTGGATGTAAATTTTGGGAAGGACCCTTATCGCATGTTTACTTTTAGATGACAATTCATTTTTAGAAACAAAGGTTGAAGGCAAGACAAAATATGAAATTACATGGTTCATTAAAAAAACTACATGAGACATTTGTCATAGTTGATTCAAGTGGGACAACTTCCACCCACTTAGTTAAAAAATCTATATTTGTGATGATGAAGAAATTCCCAATAGAGGATGGTGGACATTTTAACAATAAAGCTCACACCTTAAATGAAAAGGGGTCACATTGATGGGAGGTTGTTACTTCTATGTAGGTATGTGGATAAGATTACTATGATATTGACATTGAGCAAATATCTTAAATAAATCATGGAAGTATTATTCCATCTTTTGTCAATAATATCTCATTTAAAAGGAGCTTATGGACCAATGGTTTACCATTATAGTCTCTCCCACAAACATCAAAGTGTGCCTCTTGGAGAGATATAATAGTTTTAGCCTTAGTAAAGAAACAAGGACCATTAGAAATGCATCATACTAGATATTAGAGTGAAAGACATAGTAAGATGTATTTTATGAATATAAAAATGGTTATTCTTGGAGGAATTAGGGGGAAATGCACCATCATCTAGATAAGAAAAAATAGTTGAGTTTGAGTCTAGCACATTACAAGAGGCATCACTAGAGGAGGGGTGGTGTCAACTAAGGATATAATGGAGGCAAAACTAGCCATTGTATCAGTGTCATGATTATCTTTTCTATGTAAAGCATCTATGATATAGGTAGAATTTTTCTTTAGGCATATCACAAAGTTATGATCAAAAGAAACAAATCCTTTCTTAGCTTAGTAAACACCCATATTCTAATGGATCATTACAAATCTTCATAGATGTGTAAGGAAGTAATACCTATAAAGAGCATAACATGCGATCTAACTGTTAATGATTCATACTTGGTGACATTACTAGGACGTAGAAAAAGAAGGTTTAAAGTGGAAATGTGATAAGGTTCTAAGACTATAGGATCAAAATTAATCTTTTTCCCAAGATTTCTCTAAAACATGAGTCATTAAAGGACATCTTCCAAGATATTTAACACTGGTCATGAAAATGTGATCATTGGGAAAGATGTTTAAACTTGAAAACGTATTTAGAGAGTGTGTTTTGGCTAGGCAGTTAGGTAGAATTTGTCCCTTGATACCCGCCCCTAGGGGTGGGTGGGAGACCCTTTATTCCCACCCATCCCTTGCTAGGGCCCTTACTATTCTAATTGGGGGGGGCACCCCCTTGAAATAGTAATAGCTAGTTAGTAGTTATAGTAAGGTGCTACTTTTCACCTTTAGAGGATAAATTTTATGTTAAATTATGTGAGAAGAATTACAACTTTACCTTATGACCTAATAAATCGGTATTTGGCATAGGTGTCAAAGAATGTCAAATTTAACCACAATGGTCATTTTATAATTGGTGAGTGGTAATGGTGATTTTATAATTTAGCATGTCACACTTTTATAAAGGAATTGGTCAACAACAATCCAACTCATTTATTTGAATAATCAAAAAGTGACATACATGTTTTAAATATTTAAATGATCTAAACTAATAAAATATGTATTTTCTAGCGTATTTTATGTTTGATTTTGTTGAAAAAAATAAAAAACTATTTGAATATAGTTTTTATAAAATTAACACTATAAATTAGCTATTGATAAAATATTGAAAAATGAAGTTACATGGGACATCACTCTTTATATAGTAAATTTTTTAGTGTATTATAATTTGATACTTTAGTGCATGGACATATTTTCTCCCAATTTTGATTAATATATTTTTGAAATAAACATTAAAATATATTTATACTAAAAATATAACTATCTCCATGGGGACATCACCTTTTTTTCTTAATAATTTATCTAAAGTAGAAAAAAAATATACCATCTTGGCATATAATCTTTTATCTAGTTCATTATATTTTTCAATTCTTTTTAATAAATTTTAGTATTTTTTTTTACATGGTAATCAACCTTATATTTTGGTGCTAATAACCTACTTTAATAAAAAAAGATAAATAAAATATAAATAATAATTAAACTATTAATAATATATATATTTGAAAACTACACTTATAGGTCTTCCAAAGGATATTTTTATATTTTTGAAAAAATATTGTTTACATGAGTAGGGGTTGTTGAAACATCAAGTTTTTTGAATAATTATAATTTTTAGTAAATTGTTCTCAAAGAGGTGCTACATATACATTTAATAAACATTTCTAGTTGAAAAAGGTGTGGACATATCTAACTTAGCTATAATGAATCTAGCTAGAACATATGTTCGATAAACATAGTTCTTAGTTAGAAATGCTTAAATTCACTTGTGCTAATAAGTTGGCTTAAGTGTGACACGAGTTTGTATTTTTACCTTGAAATAATGTCATTTTTTTAGGTAGCAAATGTAATTCTCAAAAATTGTTTTTCAATATATATTGAATCTCATAATTGATCAAGGTAAAACTAATATAATAAATAGCAACATCTTTATCCTTGCCATTAAGCTGGGCTAGAAGAGCATAAAATGCATGATCAATGATAGATGCATATAAAATGAGATGGAATTTAAGGAGTGCTAGCCTATGAACATGAAGCTTGGCTAGATACAATTTGAGGGAACCAAAGGCATACTAACAATATTTATTCTAGGAAACTATATCATCCTTATCAAGAAACAAGGTAAAGGGGAGAGTGCAATTAATCAAACAAGATACAAAATGGTTGATAGCTCAGATACACTCTTGATGACTATAAAGTTGAGAGATAATATGAGAGGAAAGCATGTTAACAAGGGTTTTAGTTATTTTTATTGTATACCTCAACAAAGGAGTTTGTATCTATCCGCACCAAAAATACACTTTTTAGGATTGAACCACATTTTGTACATTAGTAGATGTTCAAAAATAATGTGAAGATTATGCACATGATTTTTTCAAAGATGTGACAAAAACAAAAATATTATACATAAGGTCATCGAATATTAAGGGTCATTTCTCATTGGTATATAGACCTACCATTCTTTAAACCAAAAAAAGCCCCAATGGGTTGTGAGGAATATTTAATATTGGTCCTAAGGATTAATAAGGATTTAATCATAACCTTAGAAAAAAATTATAAATGAAAGGATTACATGACTAGTGGTCAAGTCAATGATGATACTGATATTAGGGAGAGCCAAATAATCTTTTAGAGAGGCTTTATTGAACTCATGAAAATTCATATAAATGCATATACAACTATCTATTTTGACCATGGCCACTATATTTGATATCTAGGGTAAATAATTAATGGGATAGTTAAAATTGATCTTAAGAATCTTCTCTATAGTGACTTTGACCAACAATGCCACCTTAGGATACATCTTTTAGTTTTTTCGCTTAACTAGTTATAGTGCCATAAATTGTACTCCTTTAATTATGAGTCCAATTTCACACTCTCTTAGCACTCATTTTAAATTTTCTCATTCCTCTAAAAAATTTAGGACCTATTATTGCCTTGAATTAATCCTCAATTCAAGAATATGAGTCCTATTTTACTTTAAAGATTCAACATATTCCTATTTGGGCCCTTACTTTAAGTGTGCCCTTTCTTCTATATCATTTTAAGCTTATATGAGTCCTATCTCATTTTAAAGTTCAATGCACTTTTTCCCACACTTAGATGTCATCATTTCTCATATAAATTGCAAATCTAATATCGGGACCCTATTATCTTGTGTTGCTAAAAATTTAGGCCTATTTATTGGTACAATGACAACTATTGTCACCATCTGATGCTTTTTGGCAAAAATTTTGGGAGGATAATTGTGAAAATGCCTTGAGAACCCTATATAAGATATCATTCCTAATTCATTTCATTATCTCATCCTAACATTCCAATTCAAGAGCAATCATTATTCTTCAAGAGCACTGAGTATAAGGAGTAGTAAGCTACACCAAGACATCTTCAATTATGTTTTCATGATGGATTTTGTGATTATTTACCATGTTATTGCATCAACAAATGGAGGAGTTATTCTAAGAGCATTGCATCACCAATATCATTAAGCTTCAGGTAACATTGTTGCAGATCGGTATATTACTTTAATTTCTATTTCTTTCCTAATCATCATTGTTGTAGGGTTAATTCCAACTTGGGGTTTGGCTAAGGCAATTCCCTATACAACCCAATACCATTTTTCTCTCCTTTTCTGCATTTGCAAGCTTAGACACAAGTTTTAGGTTTTGATTGATGATACAAGAGCACACCACAGACAAAGATAGGGGCAATGAGACAAAGTTTAGTAGAAAAGAGGTGGACACTGACAAGTAGTGCCTTTGTCCACTTGGACTAGGGTGCCTAACGTCATAGTCTAGGTATTTCATCCTAAGGTTTGACTAGAAGGAGGCTTGGAAGCTCCTCAGACCAGTTGGAATCCTATTTTGCTCCCAGAAAGTTGTCTAGACCAGGTCACCTAGCTATAGTGTCTAGCCACTTTCAGCCTAGATTTATATCACAAGTTCTTCTCTAGATCTCGTTGACGATTTTTCTTGCTACCCTCAATCCTAAGAGAAATTATAAAACCTAGACCGTGAGATTGAACATATAGGCCAAATATCTGACCCTATACATAGATTAAGGACAAGAAAACACAACATAACAAGGCTATACAAGCCTTCTTCACTTCGAGTTCCATCAAAGTCAGGAGGGTTTTCCCAATTTATAGACATTTAATGGTGGAAAATTCTCAGGTTTACAAATAATGGGTGTTCATAGTTTACCATTACTCAGTGCTAATCCCATTTCTTCCAGATAATCACTGAGAATAATTAAATAAGTGTCTCCATTTCTATAATATAAAAGAGAAAATAATAATATTCTCCTATTCTATTCCTTTATCCTTTGAACGCCTTGGAGACATCAAAACTGAAATATCTTAAACAAGAAAACAAAGAACAAAAAAGAAATATGAGTTTCAGTTTTCTTAAATATTTTTGAGTCGGGTTTTTTGAGAATTTCATAAACCAACGCTTAATATTGGGTATAGAGTCAAACCCACAACCCAACACAACACCAAATAGTAATCTATTTTAGTTAGTAAGCTTTTATGGCATTAATGCTTGACATTAACACAACCCCTATTATTAGTACAAAATCCATCCTTATTAATCCACATTATACCCCTAAACTTACTATAATACGCTTGTAGGAATTTAATCTCTTCCTTAAAGAGAACCCACTAACATAATTACATATTTACAAGACTTTTCAAAGACAAATAACAAAAACCTTGGTATTATTATTCATATAATATGGAGAAGTACAATCTGGAGATCATTTCTACAATTTTTTCACAAAATTTATAAACCAACTAACATTACTGAACAAATATCTACATTTTTTAATTGTCGAAAACTCTTCTCCCTACCATAGACACTATTGCTACTGTATCCTCCCCAATTTCTTTGTCAACCCCCTATTTGTAGCCTTGGAATTCCTTTTATAAAGGTAAGGAATGCAACAAGCTTCAAGTTTTCTAGAACTCACCTCTCCTCATTTGACATACATTTGTTTTATATGCATAAAAAGTAATATTCCCTCTACAAAACCAGAAAAGGACAAAACATTAGACTGTGTATTGGAAGCTATCTTGGTGAAGAATAAAATGTCATTTAAGTTTGACTACTTGAGTCGCACCACCATTGCATTGGTGATGACTTTGAGGATGCAAAATTATCGCTAGACAAACTAGAAGAAAATCTAGTCAAACTAGAAGAGAAGGCTGTGGAACTAGAAGGGAAACTCATAGAACAATTTTGTAAGCGGAACATAGGGTCCATCTTTAGTTATCAATTTCAAATATACATGGTCTCTGCTAAAGTCGATTCTCCCCTATCCTCATTGTTCTCCTCCCCACTCCCCTTTCCTCTTAGTTATTAGATGATGAAGGGATGATGATAGGTATCTTTTGAAAGGCCTTTTGTAACTGCAGCTGCCTTTCAATATCCCTTTGGCTACCTTCTAAAATTTCAATATCCTTTTAGCTACAAGGTAGTTTATTGAAGTATTCTCCACCCAGTGTCATGAAACTTGCACCTTACGAACACACGATCCACTTTTGCATATAAGTACTCCATTTCTAAAACTATTCTCAAACAAGCGGCGAGGGAAGTATTTATGCTGCTTGACCAATGCATTAATCACCGACTTAGAAAAAACTTGAAGTTCTAAATTCAAAATATCTAAAAAATAGCCAAGCCTATTGTATCATGCATATAAAATGTCCTTTCTTCTTTTGTCTTTTCAAGAGATCAAGACCTATCCGCTATTAATGTCTAACCGCTAGTTCATTTCATTCTTCAAGAATAAGACAACATCCGTACTCATGCAACTATAATTCTCTCTTGGGCTTATCACACATTAGGTCTTTGATTATCCTAACTGGTGATGATCTTTGGTGATTCACTAGGACCTTCCTATTTTCAGGCCATAATATTTGCATTCCCAACCTCTTCGCTAACGCTTTTTGCATGTTGCTTCCTCTACATATTATCTACAAATATTCCTCTATATTTGGCAGAGTCAAATGATCTTGACTTGTCATCATCGACACTCTCTTATCCAACATAATGCCATATGGTAGCAAATTTCTTGTTTAACCCCACAAATATGCCATAGAATCTGAACTGGAGCTCCTTCTTAGTCCACAAATGTGCCAAATCACTTAGTGGTGACCACCCTCTCTCAACCTTCACCTCCTTTGCACGCCTGCAAACTGCTCTCTCTTTTATGTTACCCCCGCATACCCGCATACTGTTCATGGCGTTACATTATTATACCGGGGGAGTGCGGAGTCGATGTTTCCTTTGGCATTTTATTCCCTTTCCTCCCGCATACCCGCATAGTAACATGGGAATTATGTATCAACAATGCGGGGGTACGGGGAACCACCCTTTATGCCTTAGAACTTAACCTCACGTGCTCGCATAACAATTGAAGCATCGGTAAAAACTTTGAAGGGCCACAGGAAATGGCAACGTCGACTATGTCGCACCCATATTGTATTATTGATCATATTTAATAATTAATTAAAAAAATAAACATTTGTTATATTTTAATTATTAATTAATTAAAAAACATGGTCAATGATACAATATGGGTGCTCGGTAGATAGAGGTACGGAAAATAGCCATAAGGATAAAAGTAAGCACATGCACTAATTTGAAGGGTTTAAGATTGTGAAAATGGGTCGTCCCTAGCAAAAATTATAAAAAAGAAACCTAGGGAAACGCACGCATTTGGAAAATAACAGTGGCCAACCAACTTAACAAAGGGTTTTAGACATGGGGTCGGCCAATGTGACGATACAAGACCCTTTGATACATACAACTTAAAAGGCCCACCGGCTGAGCAAGTCAACTTCAAAATAGAGGGTGAAAGATCAAAATCAACCTAAGCATCCATGGTTAACCATTTTTCTACAAATTTTGACACCTTTGAAAGCCTAACACAGTGAAACCAAACTTAAGTTTGTAAAAAACTTGACAGTCCAACACATATCCCTATTCTAGTTCTATACATCTTAGTTCATTTCCAAATCTGCACTTTCTTGTTTATGCCTTCTTTTGTCAATTTTGCACTATTTAGCCTAGTTATTTGCATCTATCTCCTCCAATCAATCAAATCACAACAAAAATAATAATCAATTATTGTGCTTAGCTTGTCCAAGGGTTTTTAGTTGAGCCTAGATTATTTTTCTTTAAATGTAATGTAGATGTAAATGGTTTTGATTTCTATTTTTTTTTTGTTTAAACTAGTGAACCCCATTTACCACATTACATTTTGGTGAACCTGACATGTCTTACTCTTGCATCTTTTTTTATTTTCATTTTCAGATTTGGGTTGTATGCATTTAATGGATTCATATGTGCAATCATTTCTAAAATATATCATCTATGCACTTAAATCATATCTCAAAGATGTTTCAAGCATGTTTTTCTTTCCTATGTTTCACACTCACTTTCCCAGCAACTTTGAAACATGTCTTATGTTTCACATTCACTTTCTTAAAAGATTTGAAAGAGGTGCTATGTTTCATATTTAATTTCTTAAGAGACTTGATGCATATCTTATGTTTTGTGTTTACTTTCTTAAGATCCTTGATACATATCTTATGCTTCACATTCATGTTCTTAAAAGTCATGGTAAATGTTTTGACATTGATGATATATGGCCTAGTGAGTGCTTTGCAAATTGTGACATATGCTATGGTGGATGTTTCATGTTACACCTTCAAGGTAAATGATATTCCCTCTTCCCAAGTTTTTTCTCAACCAATGAGATTATCTTGGTGTAAGAAGAGATTATCAACACCTCTATCTATAATCTCGTTCTTAGGGATGACCATTTGAAGAATGATGTTGATCCTTCTCCTAAATTGTCCCTCCCTCCTAAAGATAATTTGGTGCAAGAGGATGCTATCATTTCTTCTTTTCCTATTGACACCTTACCTTCTATCCACTTCAATGACCTCCCTTCTAGAGATGAAGCATTGATGAATTATGTGTGTCCCTCTCCCAAAAGTTGTCCTACCAATGAGGATACTTTGGTGCAAGAGGATGATGTCACTAACAATGCTTACAATGCCATCTCTCCTAAAGATGAACCTTTAGTGAGCAAAGAGCCTAATACAACTCATGTCAATACAATTCATGTTTCCCATCACACAAATGAACATGAGAAGCCTGGGCCTAAAAGACCTCCAAATTCTATCTTAAAATATGAAAAATACATCACTCAAAGAGATGGGATGAAATAAAAAATGCTACAACCTACTTATCATACAATGACACACACATATAACTATCTGGAAACAATGTTCTTCCTACTCCCCCCCCAACCCCATCTTCTGCAACATGTTGGTAGGAGGCATAATATTGTTGAGAAACTTCATGATACTTTAGCTCAGATCTCCTTTTGGGATTTAATTAAAACTTCACCTTCATACCATGGGTTGATCCAAGAGGCCTTACAAAAGGTAGTTTCCCCTCCTTCTACTAGACAAAAAGATATTATGTTCTCACAAGATGATTTTTCTTCTTTATAGGATGAAAATAAAAATGATTCCTTTATGATCACACCTTGCATTCATGAACATAAGATAAAACATACCTTAATTGACAATGGTTCGTGACTTAATGTTTGTAGCATTGATTTATCATATTAGATCAAGTGTGATTATTCCTTCATTCAACCTTATTCTCTCTACATTTGTGGCTTTGATAATGTTGGTATAAAGTCACTTGGTATAATCATATTACCTATTACATTAGGACCTGTGAATTTAACCATGACTATCATGCCATGCCCAATACTCTCAATTATAACCTCCTTCTAGGTAGACTATGGATTCACACTATGAAAGTAGTTCCTTCTACCTTTCATGACATAATCAAACTCATACATAAAAATGAACTCCACACAGTCAAGGTTGATTTTAATTCTTATCATAGTGTTCAAGATGAATTGAAATGCATATCTTAATTTAACACTATGATTCCTTCAATAGAGTCTACCATCAATGATGATTTGATAGAGGAAAATTGGGGTCCCTTAGACTTTACACCTTCCTTTAATGGATATAGGCCCCCCGATCCAAGTATGAAGCCTTGAAGGAGCCTTGTGAAGTTCATTCATCCTTAGCTTCTTCTAAATCCATTCCCGCCTCTTCTTTCAACACATGTCTTGATTATGATTCGTGTTCTTTAGACTTTGAAACTAAGAATGAACCCTCTCCTATAGACATTTCAACACCTATATTTGATTCTAAACATGGATGCAATGGAGATGATTTAGGATGTCTACGAAGTATTGAGGCTCATGAGAAATCTACATCAAACTTTTGTAAAGAAGGTTTAGTTTTCCAACCTCCTCCTTGGATGGCATTCCCTTCCCTATTGTCTAGTGCATCTATGTCTTCTTCTCCTAAATTTTCATCACAAGAGAGTATTTTGTTTAAGCTTCTTAAAGCCAACTTGATTACCCTCCATTTGAAAAATTGGGGAAAGAATCATAAACAAAATTAGGAAAATGCTTCTTTTTGCAAATATCATCAAATCTATGGCCATTCCACCAATGAATATAATGACTTGGAGACTAAAATTCAATAACTTGTAAATGGTATCATTCAAATAACTGGTGACAATGAGTTACACTCTTTCCTTGACTCTTTTAATTAACATTTATGATCTATTATGTTGTTCCTCACTATGTGATATTGGTAGATTACCTATTGGAGTCTCATTGTCATTCATGGTGGTACAATTTCATGGTGGGATGCTAACACAACATGAGGTTGTTCACCTTACATGCTAGTGTCCAAGCAAATCAAGCTGAAAAATGATAGGAGATGATAAAATCACACAATTAATGCAAAACTGATGCAAGAAGGTAGCTACTGAAGAGGACCTTTAGCATCTCAAGAGAGAAAAAAGGCTAATGCAAGGGCTAAAATGGATCTACATAATTCCTAGGGTAATGGACACTAAAATGGATACAAAAGTGTAGGTGAAATTGCAAGGGTATGCAATTTCCAACACTAGAAATAGAAATGTATGAGTATGCTCATGAATTAATAAGTAGACTTATTTAATATTCTACAAACATTTATTATTTTTTAAATGTGTGTAGATCCTAGCACTTTCCTATACATTTTGAAAGACAGTTTTTTGTGGTATCTTGGTTAAGGTATCAACTTCGGTTGTAATTATTACATCTTTTATATGAGCTCAAAGACTTTATTTCTGAACTGGATAAAGGAATCAGTTTGTTATTGGCCCCATCTCCCAAATATCCAAACACACTCACAAAATATTAATATAAACATCTTTTGAGTTTTATCTATTCTAGTGTGTTTATATTGCCATATTTGAATGTATATAACAACATAAGGATTTATTATAAAACACATGAACTTAGGCACTCATAGTAGATAGTCTATTTTAATAAGGTTCTTAACCTTAATTTTCCAAAAAAAACATGTAGACCCAAAGTGATGATTGAAATAGGGGTGCACTATGTAGTAGGTATGGTTCATGGTATGGTGCGTATTTTGCTTGTATGGTGATATCTATTGTATCACCTTAGGGAAATCTCGCTTGATTTTGTAGAGCCAAAAGTGAAGGAGGTCTTACCCACCTCAGTAAGTGGTCCTTACTTTCCCAACCTAAATATAGTCTTTGTGATATTCTTATAGAGTTTGACACTCCTAGCACTTGGGAGACTATCCGACCTTAAGGATTTTGGACTTATAACTCAAATCAACAACATAGTCTTTGATAGGAATACAATTTCTTTTTGTCATATTTATCTTCTCTTTTCTTTGTGTTTTTTATTAGGCCTCTAGATCTTGGGTGGATATCTCCATAGCCAAATCTTATAGCACAAACTAGGGAGAAAAATAAATTAAAATAAATAGGCATGATAAGATCTTATAAGTCGCATGATTTGGTGGAAATTCATAGCGCTACCTATAAAAAATATCACAGTAACAAGGATAAGAAGAAAAACATGCCCACCAAGGGAAACACATCAACTATTTAGAAAAACTCTTCACTAAAATTCAAATTTAAATTTGACACACTCTTCTAATGATGAATCATCAATAAAAGAGAAGGCTAAGTGTGGCTATTGTAAAAAAGTCGGAGCATATAATCTAATTTTGTGAAGAAGTAGATTGACTAGTTGATATGTATTCTTAAGAAGAATCATATCACCATTTGAAACTCATTTCCATTGATGCTTCTACATATATCGCTACATCAGACAAAGGAAAGGGCAAGGTAGTTGTTGTAGTTGCAACTCCTAGTACAAGGAATTTGATTCTTGATTCTAGAGCTTCCCATCACATGACTATAGCACAATATATCAACAAAAGTCTTTATCAAACTTAAAATTTGAGTTCGACACATTCCCCTAATGATGATTCCTTAAAAAAAAAGAAGGCTAAGTGTGGATATTATAAAAAGTCAAAACAAATAATCTAAGTGTGTGAAGAAGTAGATTGAATAGTTGATATATATTCATAAGAAGAATCATATCACCATTCTAAACTCCTTTCCATTACATATCTTGCTACATCAAATAAGGGAGAGGGAAAGATAGTTGTTTTAGTTGCAACTCCTAGTACAAGGAACCCGATTTTTTATTCTAGAGATTCCCAATACATGACTGTAGCACAAGATATATCTTCCACATCACAACCATATTTTAAGCCAAAAATCCTAATGGATGATAACTCTTTCATAGATGTTAATGGGGAAGGTTCTTCTACCATGGGTGAAGGATCATTTTATGATGTCGCTTGTGTATCTTGATTGTCAAATGATCTCCTATTCATACATTAGACCACTCATAGAGGGATAGGTAAGAGTGTTTGGTTTTCTCTCTATTCTTTTGTGTTACAAGAACAACATAGTCAAGACATTGTTGTAGTAGGGAAGGCTGATTCAAGTCGAGGTTTTATGCCTTCTCCCATTTTGTACATGATTCTTTGCTAATAGCTCTACATACTAACACAATATGTGTAAGTAGTTTTTGGGATGAGTGAGATAGTCATTTGAACTTGGAAGATACTAGATCTCCTAATACATTCACTAATATTTGACCACCTCCTATTAATTATTTCGTGTTCTAAGGCATCTCTTCAAAAGCTTTTATTATTTCTTTTCAATAGAATTCTTCGTTTTTCTAGCTACAATGATTGGGATACTTATTTGTTAGATATTTCATCTCTATTTATTGAGTCTCATATTTCAAATTTGAAGGACACACTTGACAAATTACTTTTCCTCTTCGAGGTCATTGATTTTGTAGATGCATCTTTTTCACACTTGAAACTTGTTCCATCACATCCTCTACATTCCCTTGACATGCCACTATCTATATTTGAACCTAAAACATGTGACCAAAGATTGGCACCACATAATACCACCATGGATATTGATGGACATGATTTCCTAATATTGTGTGTTCTTCTCTCATTTTCCTTCATGAATTGGAAGGAAATTCTAAATGTACCTTTAAGCCTATTTTTCCCTAAGGGGGAAATTCTCATTTAGTGAGAATGAGTCCTCCTTAACATTTAGAATTGAGCATCAACCAATGATGTAGGAGGCTTTATATTTGACGGACTAGGGGTAGTCCCTCTCTTCACATTTTTCTCTTTTGACAAGGTCTCTCTCTTTCTTTGGAGGGGCCATATCATTGTACATGTGTATTTTATTTCCTCCTAAGTTAGATTTAAGAGGTAGAGGTGCACATTGTATACTTCATCTAAAGGATAGTGCTTATCATAAGTATAATATTACACCTAATTATTAAATTTACTTAAGATATTAGGGATACTTAATTTCTCTCGCCTATTTAGATAATAACGACATGTGTATACTTTAACTTAAGGTACATATATGTCACATGGGTACACTCATGTCACCACTACCTCATCAACCTTTGATTGATTACAATTAGATGTCATTTCTATTTAATCAATCCACCTCTATCTCAATTAAAATGAATTAACTCATCATATTTCTCTGAGATCAGGTTAAGGCATTACCAAACTTTATGAGCTGAATAGAAGTGGAATTTCTTCTGCAAGAAGAAACAAGGTTCCATACAATATATGATATAAAAAAACCTTGGAGACCTCACATGTATTTCATGATATACAACGAAGCTAATATCGGCACGTATTTGTATTTTACATTAATATAGTGTGTAATAATAAAAGAAAAACTAGCATATCTCAACCTAATTTATTCTAGATATATTAAAAATTTATTTCTCGTTGATATGATTATGATTAAATATATACTATTATATTACAAAATTTGAATATAAGTATTAATATAATGATATATAATAAATATTTTATTATAATGAATATTATTATAAAATAATAATTTATTTAGATATATTAAAACATTTTAGCTGTCATTCATATGATTATAATGAAATATACATCGTTATATTAAATAACTTTGATATATTAAAATAAAATATATTTTATTGAATTTCATCTCGTAATTTTTTAAAATATTTTATTCTATTTATTATATTAAAAAAATGGTATAAACGGAATATATAATTAAATTTAATTAATTTAATATTATAGAATTATTTTATTATATAAAATATATATTTAAATTACATCTTAAATATATTTCAATTTTATCTATCTGATATTACTAATTATCACAATTATCTTTATTTTTAAAAAGTAATAACTAAATTTCTCCTTATATGTTAATATGTATCTTGATTTAAGAGAATAGAAAATAAAATAATTATTTTAAAAGAAATACACTAAAAAAAATCAAATCAAAATAATTAGTATTCACCCACAACAAATGAAAGACAAGGTATGTACACATTTAGAAGAAGCCAAAGATGCCACATTTTCTATACAAATTTGACACATGTCAAATGTTCCTCATTGTTTGTGTGTATTCATCACATGCCAAATTTTCCCATTAAAAGACAAAAATTAAACTAGCGAATAAATTAATAGCTAAAACATTTCCTCCATTGCCCTTATGTGATAAACGACGTTTAGAGTTTCCCCATGGTTCATTTGCTTATGTTATCCAATTTCGTTTTATGAGAAATAACATTTAACATCTATCTATGGTATAAATATACCCCTTGAGGAATATCACAATAGTTGACTCTAGATCATTCTAAAAATGTTGGATTGCTGAGCAACTAAGTGCAGTAGCAAACCATATTGTTTAGTAGGAAAGCATATTGTTTCAACATGTTTTTGGAGCACCCCAAGCTTGTATAATATTGTAGAAGTGTTACAAAAGCCTCACAATGTTCTTGAAGGTTCAACTTGAACAATTGACTTGTACATTTTGTGTGACATTATCAAAGATAAGGATGAACAACCCCATTCTTTGGAATTTTCCCACATTGGGTATTTCCAAAGTAGATTGTTGTGTTCATTCTCTCTTTTGGTCCTTATTTTTGCCTTATACTCAATTTTAATCATTGCAAAAGTTACTAGATTTTTAAGCAGCTAAGTGTAGTAGCAAAACATGTTTTCAGAGCACCCCAAGTTTGTAAAATATTGTATAATTGTTGTAAATTTTTCATAATGTTCTTGAAGGCTCAACTTGAGCAATTGGCTTATAAATTTTGCATGATAATAATGAAGATAGGAATGACAACCCAATGGTTCTAGGGTTTACCACAATGGTTATCTCCAGTGTAAATTATTGTGTCAATTCTCTCTTTCCATGCTTATTTATGTCTTTTACTTGCTTAATTTTACTCTCTGCAAGTTCAAAAATTCCCGCACTACACTACAAACTACACATATTTTTTGCAAGGATGGTTCTTATTTACAATAGCAAGTAGAAGTAGAATTCAGTCCTATACAACTTAATGAATTAGGCTACTTCTTTGTTACGCCATTGATTTTGTGGACTGTAATAGTTATGTATTGGTAGTAGCATAAAAGAGTTATGAAGTCTTATTTATATAGCATTGTGGACATTATATTTGAGCATGTATAAATTGCAAACTAAGTGATAGAAGTAGATGACTTTTTTCTCTCTTAGATCTAGGCCTAGTTTGAAAATGTTGTATGAGAAAAAAATCCAAGTTGAAGATTGAAAGCTTAAAATATTTGGAAGAGAGTGCACCCAAACTAGAGTGAGAAGAGATGGTAGAGGATCCTATACCATGTCTTGATGGATCAACATTACAACTTGGAAATCTTTTTTATGTTTTTGCTAGATATGTAACAATTAATAATATAAGTTTACAAGATTATGACATGGGTAAAGTTGATCAAAATTTCAAGAAACAAAGTTATAAAGTTTTCAAATTTTGTAACAAAGTTTCAAGCTAAAATTTTTGATCAACTTTACTTAATAATTGATGCAAATATAATTATCAAAGCAAGACAATAAGTATGACAACGAAGAAAATCCAAACACCCATAATGAATAGAAAATTATGACACGACAAGTGGGGAAACTTCTTTCATGTTTTTATTCCTCGAAAAGAGACTACACCCAAACCTTCATTATCGATTTGATTCTTGAAAAAGAAAGGGAAAAAATAAAGCTCAATGAAAAGGGTTTTAAAATCTATCAAATTCCACTTGATTATAGTGGCTCATAAACTCCTCTTCCAAGTCATGCTAGTGAGTTGAGAGATAAAAATAATTGTAACACATCTTATACTTCCATAATTTTGAGAAATAGGTACAAACAAAGTCTGAAATTGAACAATCACATTCAAGTCTCTCCTTCCTCGCCATTTAAATTCATAGGAATCCCCTACTCACTAGGTTTCTAGTGGCCATTGTAGTACTCCATGGAAACAACTTGTAGATTCTCAAAATGCAAACATGATGATACAATAGCATTGAGCACCCTAGATTAGGAATGACATTGAACACTCTAAAACATAATAGCAAATGAAAAAATATTCATTTGCTACGTTTCTTAGGGCGCCCAAGGGCCCTTGGCATCCGCTGTTGGTGCATGCATTTGCATGTGTGGTTTTTGACTGAGGGTCTTCCTTATTAGGGTGAGTGAGGTGTATTTCTCCTGCTACTCCCTTTTCATTATGCATTGCGATTCTTTCATCTTGCTCGGCGGTGGGTGATGTGAGTTTGGGTGGTGTGTGTTTGTGTGGTAAGGGGTTGGGCGAGTGCTGAGTGGGCCTCCCCCACCCAATACCATTGGGTGTTGTTGCAGAACTGTCTTATGCTTGATGGCCTTATCTAAGGGTGAGACACCTCGAGTGATTCGTGATATAAACTTCTAGGCAATGATTGGCTCGAAATCTTTGAATCAAGGCATGAATACTTTTGACAATAATTTGTTTGCTTCAGATTCCGGATCTGCTGGAGTGGGTTCATTTAATGGTGCACAGATTACGAAGACTAATGTTTGTCTCAAGAGGTGCAAGGAGAGGCCAAAGATGGTCATTCTGATTGAGATGATTGAGATGATTGTGGAAGATATCGAATGCTATTCAAACCACTTCTTATATTGCAATTTTTTGGGGATGCGAGTATCGATGCAGTTTTGTGGTTAATTATGTATTAAACATGCACAATTAATGAGACAACAAAACATAAATAGAAAGCAAATTGAAAACTACATAATGAATCAAACCATAAGCCTTCCTTGAGATGTCTCATTTTCCTCTATTTTTGAGGACCTTGAAGGTGTTGGATTTGTTGGCTCTCACAAGCAATGACCTCCAAAGTGGCAACTCAAAAGTTGAGTAGCTATATGGTCATGATAATGCAAATGCATGGCTAGGATGATTTGATGCATGATTATAACAAGGACATGATGAAATCTATTCTAATCATGTTAGAATTTAATCTAAAATGCTAATTATGCTAGATTATATGATGTAAAATGCCTATAATAACAATGCAAAAACTATATTGAGGAAGTTGGAGAAGAGGTTGGAGGAAGAGACACTTGTCATCTATGTGGTGACAAGTGTCAAAGAACCTTGCTCATGAGAGGGCAAGTGTCCAAGGGAGAAGACATGTGGCAAAAGTGTCATGTGTCTCAAGGAGGAGATATCCAACCCACAGGAGGTTAGAATAAAAGAGGTTATGTGCAAGATGGGATAGGGTTAGTTAAACCCAAGATTAGATAGAATGGGTTAGGTTAGAGGGTGGTTAGGCTAGGTGGTTAGAAGTTAGGAGCCATGTGCTCATATTTGATTTTAGAAATTCAATTATTAAGAAAAGGGTAATTAATCTCAACTAACTTGAGCTTGTTAATCTTAATTAAGAATTAGAAGAATTGATTAAAATGAACGGAAATAATTAATTAAAGAGGGATTATTGAATGAACTATATAAATAAATCGCTTAGACTTATTTACTAGTAGATGAATAGAGAAATCAATCAAATTACTTGTGAATCAATTAATTGGAAGGGGGATTAATTAAATAATTATGTATTTAATTAATTATCTTCAGACCTTTTTTAGGTGTATACATTTTGCCCCTCTTTGAAGCGACGTGTGATAATGCATTGATTCAAAGAAAAATCGATTTGATGATGTTGCTGGTATGATATGATAGGACATAGATTCAATCTTGATTTCGATGTAGATCGTTGACATTGCATGAAGATTGCATTGATGAAGTATAGTGTTGTCATTGATGTCAATAGTAATCGGAAATGAAGTTGTAATGCAACCTATAGTAAAGCAGTGTAGGCAACTGGTATTGGTATTATTATTGAAGTAGAGTGATCAACCGGTAACCCTAATTAGTTGATAAGCAGAACCCTAACCGATGAAGCTTGGAGAATTGGTTGTGATGATCTATGACCAAATGTTGATTGGAGATAAAGATGCCACGTAAGCATGATGCACATGATGAGTTTCAAAGTGGATTTGGCACGTGAAGATAACCATTTATCTTGGGAATGATCAAATGCATAGCATGAAATGGAAAACGTGTGATGAGCTACAGGATCCAATGTGTGGTGATCTAGGAGCAGTTGATGTTGTCTAGAACAATCTGTAGTTGATTGCTATGTAATCCAACGATTATGATTGAACCGATATGTTTGTAATCTCTATGAGTTTTGTAGGTTTTGTGTTGTGTTACTGACCTATTGTATTTTCTTATAAGGTTGATGATTTGTTTCAATGTTGTGTTGGCAATTTGGTTAAGTGTGGTAGTGAGATTGTTGTCGAACTAGAAGGAGTGTCTGCAAAATGTTGTGAAGGCAGATAGGAGCAGAAAAGGATCTGATTAAGAAAGGAAGTTATATTTCCAGATCAACAAAGAACTTGTTGTTCTCTAACCATTACAATGGTTCAATCCCTTAATCGGGTAAGCTTTAACAAGCTTCTTGTTTAAATCCTCTAGCTAGGTGATCCATTAGCGTGGATTTGAAATCCTCCACTGAGGTTACTTTTAACAGGGCATTGCCTTTAGCAGGGTATTGTAGTCAATCCCTGAACCGGGTGGTCCTTAATCGGATCTGTTCTTAACAGGACATTATTGTATAAGCTTCTAACAAGACTTGGCTCCTAATAGGGCGAACTTCAGAAGAGTTCAAAATACTTGTGGGTATTCATCCCCACTGTGGTTTTTCCCATTTGGGTTTCCATGTGAAAAATCATTGTGTCAAGTGGTGAATGATTTTGTGGATGTGTTTTGATATGGTTGATATGACATTTGACTGGTAAATCCACTTAGATATGTTTAGATGTCTGGAAGTGATCTGAAATGAGCTATTACTAATATTAGTTAAGTGGTTTAATGTTTTGGTTAAATGGTATTTGAGTTTCAGATCTGTTGCATTGTATCATTGATGTTTTGGTCAACCGGTAAAGTTTGACAGTGCAGTTGTAGTTTTGGATACAGTGTCTAAACCAGTTAGTTTATCAAGTTGTTTCTGAGTTGGAATTAAGTTTGGTGAAATTTTAGTTTATTTTCTATCTACTGATTCATCCCCCCTCTTAGTAGTTGAACGGATCCTTATAGTTTCATCATATTATCAATTGGTATCAGAGCATTTCAGGTCCTCTTGTGTTTAAGCCTAATAGCTTGAGGAAAAGATCTAGGAGAACATGATAAAGAAAGAAGGTTTGAAGTTCTATAGGAAAAACTACAGAATCTAGAGTGATAAGATGAAGATCTATATCAAGAGCTTAGGAAGGCAATATTGGGAACATGCTGTTACTAAATATAACTTGCTTAGTGGGATTCTAACAGATGATCAAAAGAAGGAGCAACATGAGAACAATCAAGTATTGGAGGCCATAATCAATTCCTTGTCCGATTTAGAGTATGTTGATGTTCATGGATTGAAGACTGCTTATGAAGTATGAAAGAAACTGGAAGATATCTATAGTAGTGATGAGCATGTTAAGATTGCCAAAGAAGAGAGTCTTAGAGGGAAATTTGATGATATGTGGATGGCTGAAGGAGAAAATATTCAACAACATGGTCAGAGGATCAAGGAGATATTCAGAGAGATCAAAAGTGTTGGAGGTACAGTGGAGGATACCACAGTGGTTAGCAAGGTGTTGAGAACCCTTCTATCGGTCTACGTTATCTGAGTTACAGCCATTTAGGAACTCAAGTCTACATTTAGAACCTCAGTCTCAACCCCACTGGTAAGGAAAAGAAGAGAAGTGAGCTATAGTCACGAGTCTAGATCCAGCAAAGAGGTAGATGATGAAGACAGTTTGATTGATCTTGAAGCATTGTTGACCAAGTGGTTACCCAGAGGTATTGGTAAGTATAGAGGTAAATTACCATTGAAGTGTTTTGCATGTAACCGGATTGGACGTATTGTTGCTAACTGTCCAAATGGAGATAATGAGCAAAAACGTGAGAAGTATAAGAAGTATAAAGGTAAAGGTAAAAGAGATTGTCTCATTGCAGTGGATGGAGGAATTACAGATGAAGAATTTGAGGAAGATGCAAATGAGGACATCGACTTTTTTGCTATTAAACAAGAGACATCAAATCAGAAGGCATTAGTCTCTCGCATTGATAGTTTTGATGACTGGATTATAGACAGTGGTTGTTCACACCACATGACCAATGAACACAGTAAGTTTCTTACTTTGAGAGAGTTTAATGGAGGTGTTGTGAGATTTGGGAATGACTCACCCTGCATGGTGAAAGGGAAAGGATCCATCTCTCTGAATGGTAAGAGTAGTGCAAATGATGTCTACTGGGTTGAAGGACTGAAACACAATCTTTTGAGTGTTGCTCAAATCAATGACAAAGGTTACTCACCGGAATTCAAGGATGGAGTGTGCAAGATTTATGGAAGCAAAGGTAAATTGATTGCAACTGGCAAACAAACCAGAGGTAACTTGTTTCATTTAAGCTCTAAAGTCAACAATTGTTTAATTGCAAAAGTAGAAGATAGTTGGCTTTGGCATCAGAGATTTCGTCATGTAAATTTTGATAACATTGTAAAAGTTAGTAAGTCCAAATCAGTAAGAGGTTTGCCACAATTGGACAAACCAGTGAATACTTTGTGCAAGGAATGTCAGTTAGGGAAAATGACATCCTCAACCTTCAAGAGAAAATCTTTTTCAATAGAACATTTGCTAGATTTGGTTCATACCGACCTTTGTGGATCAATGAGGACTAGGAGTATTCAAGATGATTGGTATTTCATGATATTTACCGATGATTGCTCAAGGATGATGTGGGTCACATTCTTGAAAGACAAGACAAAAGCATTTAGCAAGTTTAAGGCATCCATAGCCTTAGTTGAAAATGAAAGTGGATAGAAGATTAAGTGCTTAAGAACTGATCAAGGTGGTGAATTTACTTTAGAGGAATTCACTAGATACTGTGAAGACAATGGAATTAAGAGGCAACTTTTTGCACCTAGGACACCATAGCATAATGGTATTGGAGAAAGGAACAACCAGTCAGTAGTTGAAGCTTCTAGGACTAGGCTAATTAAAGGAGGTGTAGCTAAGACATTCTAGAGAGAAGTTGCCATCACAGTTGTTTATACAATGAACCAGATACTGGTTAAAAGAGCTAAGGACAAAACTCCCTACAAGTACTGGTATGTTAGATCACCTAATGTCAGTTACTTTAATTTTTTTGGTAGAAATTTTTTTATCAAAAGAAGTGATTATATTGGTAAGTTTTATGCCAAGAGTGATGAAGGCATATTTATTGGTTACTCCACCAAGAGCAAAGCTTACAAGCGTTACAACAACACTATAAAGAAAATCATTGAAAGTGTAAATGTTCGAGTTGATGAATTTCCTGAAGGTTCAAGTGAAATCAGCAAGAAGGAGGAAGAAGAAGAACAACCTTACACACTATTTTTGGAACTGGAACCGGTTTAACTAGAAGTTGGTGAATAGAACAAAGAAGCCCCAGTTCAACTGAAACTGGAAGGTCCAGTAGAAGATGAAGAAAGTGAAGAAGAAGAAGAACCTGGAAAAACAAGATCATGTTATTCCAATGTATGTTAGACTCAATCATAGCCCCGATCAACTTATTGGAGACAGGAATGCAGGTGTGCTAACAAGAACAAGTCTTAGAGAGAACTCTTGTATGATTTCCACCATTGAGCCTAGAACTGCAAAGGAAGCATTTGTAGATGAAGACTGGATCAAGGCAATGAAAGAAAAACTTGACCAGATAGAGAAGAACAATACTTGGTCATTGGTACCCAGACCAAAGAACAAGAATGTAATAGGTACAAAATGGGTATTCAAAAATAAATTGAATGAAGATGGAGTAGTGGTCAGAAATAATGTCAGATTGGTATGCGAACGATATGCACAAGAAGAAGGTGAAGACTATGGTGAGACATTTGCACCAGTTGCAAGATTGGAAGGAGTAAGGACTCTACTTGCATTTGCAGTGTATAGAGGACTCAAAGTACATCAAATGGATGTTAAGTCAGCATTCTTAAATGGAATATTGGAAGAGGAAGTCTACATTGAACAACCAGATGGTTATGCTTTAACTGTAAAAAAAATATGGTGCGCAAAATACATAAGGCATTATATGGATTGAAGCAAGCACCAAGAGCATGGTATGAAAGATTGCACTCTCACTTGGTGAAGATAGGTTTTCAGAGAACCAGTGAAGACAATAACATATATCTCAAGACAGAAGGAGATAAGATACTGGTAAGTGAGGTATTTGTGGATGATATCATTTTTGGAGGAAATGATGATATGTGTCATGACTTTGCTAATGAAATGAAGAACGAGTTTGAGATGTCAATGGTAGGTGAGATAAAATTCTTCATAGGTTTGCAAATCCAATAGATGAAGGAAGTTATTTTCATCACACAGTCCAAATATGTGAAAGAAGTATTGAATTCTTTTGGAATGGGAAACTGTGAACCAGTTGGAACACCAATGGTTACAAGTTGTAAATTATCTAAGGAGGATGATTTTGCATCAGTGGATTAAAAGGAGTACAAGTCCATGATAGGTAAACTACATTATGTTGTCCACAACAAAGCGGAGATTGCTCATGTAGTAGGATTGGTTGCCAGATTTCAGAAAAGTCCGAAGGAGACACACATGGTTGCAACCAAAAGAATTTTCAGATATCTGAAAGACATAGTTGATTATGGATTATGGTATCCATATGCAAGAGATTTTGATTTAAAAGTCTATACAAATGTAGAATCGACAGTCAATGTTGATGATAGGAAGAGTACAACCGAAGGAACATTTTTTCTTGGAGGCAGACTAGTGTCTTGGCGCAACAAGAAACAGAGTTGTATCTCTCAATCAACTGCAGAAGCTGAATTTGTTGCAGCTTATATGAATTGTACCCAGGCAATTTGGATGAAACACATTTTGGAAGGTTTCAAGTTGAAGATATCAAAACCGGTAAGTATTCTCTGTGATAACACCAATGCGATTAACATTTCTAAGAACTTGATGTTGCATGCTAGGAAAAAGCATATTGAGGTAAAGTATCATTTTCTGAGAGAGAAAGTGCAAAGTAAAGATGTGTCATTGGAGCATGTATCTACTAAAGAACAAATAGCATATATCTTTACTAAACCTCTACCTAAGGCTACATTTGAGTATCTTAGAGGTAAGTTAAGGGTTGTACCCCTACATGAAGTCAATTAAGCAGATGGGGAAGCCATCAATCTCAGAGCCTATTGAATATTTTGAAGTAGGATTGGTGAAGAGTGGAGCTACTCCACAAGGGGAGAAACTAGTTGCAAATCGATGAAGCATGGAATGATTTACCTTCACTTTGGCATTGTTGTCAAAGGGGGAGAATAATTGTATATGATTGATAGCCAGTTACTAGCTGAAGACATGGAGATAAAGACATGGAGATACAGTTGAAGGAGAGTATATGGGAAAAATGTAAACCAAGATTCCTATACATGTGTATGTGCTTTACTATCAATCATCACAATGGGTATTGATATTTGTATTTCCATCAATGCCAAAGGGGGATATTGTTGGCATTGCATGAAGATTGCATTGATGAAGTATAGTGTTGTTGTTGATGTCAATAGTAATCGATAATGAAGTTGTAATGCAACCGGTAGTAAAGCAGTGTAGGCAACTGGTATTGGTATTATTATTGAAGCAGAGTGATCAACTGGTAACCCTAACTAGTTGATAAGATGAACCCTAACTGATGAAGCTTGGAGAATCGGTTGTGATGATCTATGACCAAATGGTGATCGGAGATGAAGATTCCATATAAGCATGATGCACATGATGAGTTTCAAAGTGGATTTGGCACGTGAAAATAACTGTTTATCTTGGGAATGATCAAATGCATAGCATGAAGTGGAAAACACGTGATGAGTTACAGGATCCAATGTGTGGTGATCCAGGAGTGGTTGATGTTGTCTAGAACAATATGTAGTTGATTGCTATGTAATCCAATGGTTATGATTGAACCGATATGTTTGTAATCTCTATGAGATTTGTAGGTTTTGTGTTGTGTTACCGACCTATTGTATTTTCTTATAGGGTCGATGATTTATTTCAATGTTATGTTGGCAATTTGGTTAAATGTGGTAGTGAGACTGTTTCCAAACCAGAAGGAGTGTTTGTAGAATGTTGTGAAGGCAGATAGGAGCAGAAAAAGATTTGACAAAGCAAGATAGTGCTATTACCAGATCAGAAAAGATTCTATTGTTCTCTAACCATTACACCAGTTAAATCCCTTAACCGAGTAAGTTTTAATAGGATTGGTGTTGTTTAAATCCTCTAACTAGGTGATCCAATAGCTTGGATTTGAAATCCTCCACTGAGGTTACCTTTAACATAGTATTGTCTTTAACAAGGTATTGTAGTCAATCCCTTAACTGGGTGGTCCTTAACCAAATCTGTTCTTAACAAGACATTATTGTATTTAAAATTCTAACAAGACTTGACTCCTAACAAGGCGAACTTCAAAAGAGTTCAAAATACTTGTGGGTATTCATCCCCACCGTGGTTTTTCCCATTTGGGTTTCCACGTGAAAAAACATTGTGTCAAGTGGTGAATGATTTTGTGGATGTGTTTTGATATGGTTGATATGAATGACTGGTAAATCCACTTAGATATGTTTAGATGACAGGAAGTGATCTGAAATGAGCTATTACTGATATTAGTAAAGTGGTTTAATGTTTTGGTTAAATGGTATTTAAGTTTCAAATCTGTTGCATTGTATCATTGATTTTTTGGTCAATCGGTAAAGTTTGACAGTGCAGTTGCAGTTTTGGATACAGTGTCTAAACCAGTTAGTTTAACAAGTTGTTTCTGAGTTGGAATTAAGTTTGGTGAAAGTTTAGTTTATTTTCTTTCTACCGATTCACCCCGCCTCTTAGTAGTTGACTGGATCCTTGTAGTTTCATCATATTATCACATATTTAATTTGATATGATGGGGATTTGGTTTCGATATGATACCGATTCGATTGGAAATGATAAATCTTGATATGATACAGATTTGATTCGATATGATACCCCATACGTTGATTGATAGGTTATGATGTGAGGATGCCCCCTCGAGAGATGAATCGAATAATTTTTTGATGTTTTTGAATTTTTCGCTATTTTTTAATTTTTTTGATGTTTTTAAAGTTTTCACGATTTTTAATGATTTTACGATTTTTAAATATTTTTAAAGTTGATCCGATTAATTTTCCGATAAGAAATTTGAAAACATTGCCTTGTCAGGCTAATTAGTTGATTAGTTAATGAAAAATAAGTGGAATAAAAATCTCACTTAAATGCCCTCCCTTTATTGAATTCCCTACCCCCGCCAAGCTCTATAGATAGTAGGAGGTTTTTGAATTTTTTCGTTATTTTTAAATTTTTTTGATGTTTTTAAAATTTTCATGATTTTTAAATATTTTCAAAGTTGATCTGATTAATTTTCCAATAAGAAATTTGAAAACATTGCCTTGTTAGGCTGATTAGTTGATTAGTTGATGAAAATTAAGTGGAATAAAAATCTCACTTAAATGCCCTAGTTTGAGTTTAAAAAGTGAAGATTACTTTTAACACTCATTTGTGCAATTTGAATTTGTTGAAAACTTGCTCTGGAGGAGGAAATGTTGAACTTGTACCACCAGCATAGGTTTGAGCGAGTTCGGCATCACGAGCGTCCTTTTCCCTACAGTCCACCGATACATACCCCAAGAAAACCCATCTTCATTAAAATTTTAATTGATTTTTGAAAAATTTAGCTATTTTTAGAAAAAGACATTTTGTCATTTTTACCATGTGGGTTTTTTAAAATTTTGCATTTTTAATCTGGTTTTTTGGAGCTTGAAAATGATCTTTTACCGGTTTTTAAAAATTTGAATTTTTTCGCATAAAAAAATAATTATTTAGTCTTTATAGGGTGGTAGCGCACCGTCGGCATCGGTGGCACACTCACAGACATCGCAAGCGCCGCATGTGGCACCACCGCATGCATCACCGCTACCATGTGGCATGCGTCGTTTGAATTTTTCATTTGTTTTTTTCGATTTTCAATGGTTGGATGTTTGATTTGTGATGATTCGATTGAATTTTGATTATTTTGACTTTGGATTTTTTGATTTTTACTTTAGAATTGAGTTAGGATTTTTTAATTTTTGACTTTAGATGTTTCGATGATTGATTATTTGATTGCGATTGGAGTCATTATGATTTTGATAGGATGAGAGAATCTATAGCGCGCAAAATTTGATAAAAAAATTATTACACCTCTGCCCCCAAACGTTGTGATTTTTGATAAAGGCAATGAAATGTTGTCAATCTGATTGGATTTTTTATTTTGATAGGGTAAAATAGATTCGATTAGGTATCAAATTGATAAAATTAGATACTCCTGATTGATGAAATTTGATGATTAGTTTAGATTATCTCGATTTACATGCCAGATGAGATAGGATTGATAACAACCTCATGATAGATGAGTGTCATTGATAAGGGCTCAACGAGAGTTGATAGAAATCTCAAGTGACCAAAAAGTATAGATAGATAGATTGATAAATAAATCAGGATACTGATATGATTTTATTGCAAGAGCCCTTTAGCGTTCTTCAGTCTCAGGAGCGCTTCCTTAAGACCTGGATGTTCATACCTCGCCTTAATCCGACAGAGAGAGACCACATCGATAGGTGTGGCCTGTCTTCCCTTCTTGATATGCCCTGACCTTTGATTAACTAGGGATTGTTGACAATATTGGCTAAGCATTAGCATAGTGAGCATAATACATTAGATTTATCAACTGGCGAGATGACTGTGACACCCGAGGATGTGTTTCAGATACTACGCATCCACGTGATGGGCGAGTTAGTCTATTATGATCTCAGTGAGCAGGATAGGAAAAATGCTCTTCGTAGAGTTTTTGACGATGATGAGATTGGCAGATACGACATTGCATGGCAGGAGATGCTAGATCTAGGTTACGCAACACTACCTATTGTGCTCGTTGGATTCATCGAGGGTTTCCTTTGTCCTGATCAAAGGTCAAAGGGATTATCCATTGGATGGGGTCATCTCCTTGAGCAATTGGTGACATGGGGGATTCGATTTGCATGGGGATCATGCATGTTGGCCCACCTATATTATAATTTTCATCGAGTAGTATATCAAGGATCAACCGGATTATCTACAAGGGTTATAGTTCTTTAGATATGGGTGTAGGAGCATCTACCCATGACACAACCATTGGTAGACAAAGAGAGACCTATAAGTAGGCCTTACGCTTACAGATATCTAGGTATCATTGTCCAGCGAAAGATGGGCAAATTAGAATATTGGTGACGATTACTAGATGATTTGGATACAGTGATATGGAGACCCTATAGAGATTGCAATATTTGGCCAAAGGATTCAGTGGAGATGCCTTATGTATTCTTGACTCGGTACCTAATCGGATCTACACCCTATGTTATCGGGCGATTCCTTTGCATGAGTGTGTTGAGACAGTATGGTAGGATACAAGTGATTCCACAGGGTACAAACTGTAGGAGAATTGACGTGGCTACTTGGGGGCCCACTATTTTGTATGAGCACATATGTGTAGAGTACCTATCATTGGGGCCACTGAATTGGGACTATTTACTAGGTACCATAGATAGCGGGATGACAGGAGAGTATGTTGCACATAGGTTTCCTAGATTGACGTGTCATGATGAGCCAGAGCCAGTTTTAGATGAGGACAATGAGAGACCACGACACAGAGCTCCTAGACGGTCAAGGGATGGTGGGGGAAGAGGAGGTGGGGGTGGAGATGATGGTGGAGACAGAGGGGATGACGGAGATGGATATGGAGGAGATGCAGATGACTATGGTGGTGGAGATGGAGATGGAGGGGATGATGATGGGGGAGATGGCAAAGCAGTGGCAGTGGTATCGACAAGCATGCCAGGAGCCAACAATTCTAGATTTTCTAAAGAGTTACCTATGGATTGGATGGCCTGAGTGGTCAGGAAGAGGAGATCAGGTCTAGTGGACCAGGGACAACAGGTTACAGAGAAGGAGGTTCCCCAGGTTGAGTGGGTACCTATAGGAGTATCACAGGTTGAGCAGCCACAGGCAGAGGCAGGGCCAGGTAGAGCAGCTAGAGGGTCGGCTCGTAGAGAGGGACTCTCAGATAACCCAGCTAGAGGTCCAAATGGCACAGTTATAGGTATAGGCACAAACACATAAGTCCCAGGTACAAACAAAGGCACTAGCCTAGATTGCCCAGGCAGAGGCTCAGATGGCTTAGGCAGAGGGTCAGATCACCTCTCTCACTGCAAAGAGAGATACAACCTTGGATAGGTGTCAATTAGCAGAGACACAGCTGATTGCGGCCGCAGGGACTAGTTCAAGGGAAGCCATCAGGGTCATCCAACATTCAGCTCGTGAGACTGAGTATTACTGTCTTTTATACTACATTGTTGTTCCTATTGATCATAGGGCTCCTGGTTTTTTAGAGATGAGTAGGAGATCCAAGCAGAGCCAGTCTGAGAACCGAGGAGTGACAGGGCCACTTCAGAGAGATCCCTCAGGTGGGGACCTAGGTATAGGGGCATCAGCTGGTGTTACCAGACCTGTCGCATCAGGACAGAGTTTTGCTCCACATCCTATTGGTCACACTGATATGGGAGATTGTTCCATTGATGTACACACCTTTTTGTGATGAGATATTGATGATTCCCATGATGTATATTTGTGATGTACCTCAGATAGTTTTTGTGATATCATTGTACCTTGGACATTGATATTTTTGATGATATGATATGCAATCGATCTCATTCGCTCTATATGACCTATGCGATTATGGATGCATTCTATTTGTTATATGATTATGTTGTGCAGTTACTTTCATGATGTATTCTTTACTTTCTATACAGTTATCAATTCCAAATGATGGATCTATGCTTCTTATATGTTGATGCAGTGTGAATATGTATGGTGTTGCTTATATGTACTTATGTGATGCATGTGCAATGAAATGCTTTCTATTTTTATGATGTTTTTTTATGATTTTTCCCATGCATTTTAATGATGATGATGGATGCAATGCACTATAATGATGATGTTACTTTACATGATTGATATGAGATGGATGCAATGCAATGATCTAACTAAATGAATGAATGCTTGGATGCTTTATATGAATGATGTCTTATTATGCAATGGTTATGTGTGATGAAATGAACTAACTTATCATGCAAGATGGATGAATTGATTATTTTTGTTAATGTCCGTTGTACTCAATCACTTAGTAAGAGAGATAACACCATGTTGAAGCTTTGGCCTTGGAAAAGATGAGCCCTTGTGATCCCATGCAAAATGAAATGCAATCTAGTTTTAAACATGCAAATGCAAAATGAAATGCAATGTTTTTGATCGGACCGGTCATTTGGTCATTGCTTTTTGTCATCATTGAGCCTTTAAAAGGTGGAAAGTGAGTGCAAACATCGATGGTATAATTCAACCATGATGACTTGAGCACTACTTTCCTAGGTTTTGATACTGCAAATTAGCACAAGCATCGAGGTATAATTGAACCAAGATGACCTGAGTGTTGCTTGTGTAAAACAGTCAATATTAACCATTTCTATATGCAAATCCGAAATGTCTTCGATGATACTCCAATGATCATGTCCTGAGACAAATTTACAAATATTAACAATTAATTTATAGATAGTAGACAAGAAAATATCATGTTCATTCCTTGTTCCTCTAGTCAAAGACATCCTTGAGCCACTCAAGAATTATGATAGCGAAAATCAAGATATAAAAGTTGTACCATTGTTGATAAAGTGTTAAAACCATTAGCCAAAAGATATCATCCATTGTTATGTGTTTGTTATACGCAGACTGATAGTTGATAGTTGATGGTAGATAATTTTATCTTCTGTTCAACATTGGATGTGTCTTAGTTTTCGCTTGACAAGTGTTGCCTAACTGTTGTTCCACCTATTTGATTAATCTCAAAGAAAATTTTCCCCTAGCTAGGTTCAGGATTTTGCCCCCAGTCTAGAAACAAACCTTTATTATGGTATATACAATGATCCAAACCATGGTGAGAAATCACCCGGGAAGCCTGTGTATTTACAAAGGCTTTATTATGGATATGAATAGTGTCGATGAAGATGAATGCAAGTGGAAGGATGCATGAACTAATAGATAGAAGAGCTAGCTAACAGATAGCGCCCATTGCCAGGTTTTCACCATCTATTTTTATTGCACTTTTTCTCATATTTGATTTTTTTTTATTTTTCACTATTTTCGTTGTTTTAATATTTTTGGTTTTTGGTTTTTTTGGTTTTACATTGTTTTTGGATTTTCTGCTTTTTCACTGTTTTTGGATTTTCTACTTTTAGACATAAAACTTTTTGTTAGATGCATGATATTGATGGATTCCTCAAGTTGATCCCCGTGTGGTGTTGATAGTTGATAGGCTCCTAACCCAAATGTTGTTATCCAAAGTTTAGTTCAAACATCCCTTTATTTTCTTGATCTGACTGGTTGCGTGGATTTTTCTTTAGCACTAGTTATCCAACTTGAAATGCTCTTGGTTTGACCTTGTGATTATAACTTTGACACATTCTTTGATGACACACCTTCAAATGATCGAAGGCATTTTGTCATCATTCATGGATCAATTCTAGCTCTTGTAGTCTAGATACTCATTGTTCTTCATCTGGGATAAGGCCTTTTAATGATACTCATAGAGAAGGTATCTCTACTTCTATTGGAAGTATTGCTTCTAATCCATAGACAAGAGAGAAAGGTGGGGCTCTTGTAGGAGTGCAGATAATGGTACGGTAGGCCCATAGAGAAGGGTTCAATTGAATATGTCAATCTCTACTAGCATCATTCACTGTCTTTTTTAGGATCTTCAAAATTGTTTTGTTTGATCCTTCTGCTTGTTCATTCCCTTGTGGATAGTAGGGTGTGGAGAATCTATGTTGTATCTGGAATTTCTCACAAAGCTCTTGTACGTCCTGGTTCTTGAACGTTCGCCATTATCAGTGATAATGGTCATGGGTATGCCATAATGACATATGATGCAGTTCAAGATAAATGCAACAATTTGTTTTCCTGTGATATTTGTGAGAGGTACTACCTCAATCCATTTTGTAAAATATTTTGTAGCTACAAGGATGAATTTGTGACCATTGGATGAAGGAGGATTTATCTTTCCTACTAGGTCAAGACCCCATTGGCAGAAAGACCAAGATGTTGCTAAAGCATGAAGCTCTTGTGCTAATGCATGAATTAAATTGCCATGGATCTGACATTGTTTGCATGGTTTAGCTATCTTAAAATAATCTCATTCCATAGTTGGTCAATAGTAGCCCAAGTGTAGGGTAAGACCACTTGAATGAGTGTCATAAATATTTTTATGGACTTCATTTAAGGCCTTTTCAGATTCTTCTTGCTCGAGACATCTTAAGAGAGTATCGTCCAAACCTCGTTTAAAAAGGGTATTTGCGACAAGAGTATAATGAGAGGACTGGCAGATGAAATTTTTCTTTTAGTTCTTTGACAGGTCAGGAGGGAGGGTGTTATCTTTCAGGTATGTATAAATTTGGCCATAGTGGGAAGAATCATGCCCAACAAGGTGATAGATAATTTGGGAATCAGGACAATTATGGGTAGGGTAAAACAACTCTTCCACTAGGAATTTGTAATGCTCCTGATTTTCCTGTGTCTGAAGTAGAGAAGCAAGTGTTGCCATGGTGTCTGTTGCTTTGTTGTCATTTCTTGGAATTTTCTCAAAAGTGATTTCTACAAAATACTTTTTAAAATCATCTACCATCTTTTTATAAGGCATTAGTTTGTCATCCTTTGTTTGATAATCATCATTAATTTGATTAATGACAAACTGAGAATCTCCAAAAACCTGTAGTTGTGTGATGTTCCATTCTATGGCCATCTTGATTCCTGTGACCAAAGATTCATATTTTGTTGTATTGTTGGTGCATGGAAAACTCAATTTATATGTCTTTGGAATTGTGTGACCTTGTGGCGTGATGAATAAAATTCCTGCTCCTGATCCATGCTAGGTATATGAACCATCAAAGTACAACTGTCATGTCTGTTTGGTGACTATGAGGATATCAGCATCTAAAAATTCAATGTTTAAGGGATGATCATCTTGAAGTGGTGCTTCTGCCAGCTGGTCTGTAATGACTTGTCCCTTGATAGCTTTTTTGTCCACATTTTCAATATCAAATTTTCTCAAGATCATGACCCATTTTACTAATATTCCTATTAATGTCACCTTGCTGAGAAAATACTTTAATGGATCTATTTTAGCAATAAGTTTGATTGAGTGAGAGAGTAGATAGTGTCACAAATTTTGAGAAGCGAACACTGCGGCTATGCATGCTTTTTCTGTTGGTGAATAATTGAGCTCATATCTCACTAATGTTCTACTGATGTAGTAAATAGCTCGTTCCTTTCCTTCATTATCCTGTTGTGCGAGAACAACTCCTAATGATACTTATGTGGCTGATAAATATAGTAACAATGACTTACCTTGAATTGGGGACATTAGGACTGGTGGTTGCATGAGATATTCCTTGATTTTGTTGAATGCTTCTTCACATTTATTGTCCCATTTGAAATGAACATTCTTGTGTAATAGATGAGTAAATGGTTGACACTTATCTGCCAACTGAGAAACAAATCTTCTAATTGATTGCAATCTTCCTTGAAGTGATCTAAGTTGATTGATATTTTTTGGAGATGTCATTTCCATGATTGTTTTAACTTTAGCCAGATCTACTTCTATACCTCTAGTTGAAATAATGTATCCCAACAACTTACCTAAAGTGACACCAAAGGCACATTTCCTGGGATTGAGCCTTAGCTTGTATTGTTCTAACCGGTCAAAGATCTTTTCTAGTATTTCTATATGTTCATCTCTATTGTATGATTTTTCCAATATGTCATCTACATAGTCTTCCATGAATGTATGCATCATGTCATGGAATATTGTTGTCATATAGCTCTCTGATAAGTAGCACCTACATTCTTTAGTCCAAATGGCATGACGTTCTAGCAGAAAGTACCCCATGGACATGTGAAAGTTGTCTTTTCTTGATCTTTTGGAGCTATTTTAATCTAATTATATCTTGAGAATCTGTCCATTAGAGAAAATATGGAATTTCTAGTAGTTAATTCTATAATGATGCCAGTATTAGGCAAAGGAAAGACATCCTTTGGACATGCATTATTGTGATCTCTAAAGTTTGTGCATACTCTGATACTTTTATCTGGTTTAGAAAAAGGAACTATGTTTGATACCCATTGGGGACATGCCACAGGTCTGATGAATCCCACGTCCAGTAATTTCTTCAATTCTTCTTTGACAAGGAGAGCTATATAAGGATGTATCTTTCTCAATTTTTATTTTACTCATTTGTCTCCTGGAGAGACATTTAGGTGATGCATTATAAGATCTAGATCCAACCCTAGCATGTTTGCATAGGAGATTTGTCATCTTTTCAAAAATTCCAAATATTTCTTCTTTTCTTGTTCTAATAGAGAGGTTGTTGGATGTAGAATCTTTGGTTGATCTGTTATTCCAATGTTGACTGACTCCATTGTTCAATCAGTATAGATGATCTCTCTTGATAATATTCAAGTAAGGTGTCAAATTTCCCATCTTTTGGCGCCTCAAGGAGGTTTTCACTATCAGATGCGTCCTTTCTTTTTACTTTTCCTTGGTCTAATGTTGTCGATAAATGGTTTTCAGCATTAGACCTGATATTTTTTTCTTTATTTTTACTTTTGCGTTTTGGAGATTTGGCACCCACTTGACTGTAATATGCATTAGCGAAATCCCCAGTGGAATTTGTTGTGGGCTCAATTGCATTGACGTATAAGGCTATAATGTGGTCATTAGGAAAGGTATCGATTTCAGTATGCCCTTCATTATCCCAGTTAATAAGTTTAGGATGTATTAAAGGTAAGGGATCCTCATATTGAGATGTTTCAAAGGTATTAAGGGTCATGATAGAAACATCAAAGTCTTTAATACGTATTTCAATGTCTAGGACGATACTCTCGTCAGAATGACCTCTCGCAAGTAGTTCCTGATTTTCCTTGATTAAATCCAAGTCGACTGAATGCGATTATAATTCAAGTGACCTAGTTCCTGACATTTGTCCTGCATATGCATGAACTACATCGAGAACCACATCTTCTTCATAGTAGATTTCTTCAGTTGATTGTTCAGAATGATAGGAATCTCGTTCCCATTTATTGGAATATGTCTCACTGGTAGCTTGCAATCTGCATATTTGTTCATATAGCTTTTGGTTTGTTTCTTTTGTTTTCCTCACCATCTCTTTTCTTCTCTCATATTCAGCTTCCTCTTGGCTAATATTTAGTTTTCTTAGTCTTTCTATTAGTTATCCTTTCTTTATACCAGCTTCTTGTCTATTTTGATTAGAAGTTGACTCTGCTTGGGAAGTGCAATTATTTTATCTTTCTTACTAATTAGAAGCTCTCTCTTTTTGTGATCTTATGTTTGCTTGTTCTTGTTGTTTGGCAAATGCTTCCTCTCTTTTGATTACAAGTTGCTCTCGTCTTTTGTCATGTTCATCTTTTTGTTGCCTAGAATATGTTTCTTCTTGTGGAGTAACTTGTCCATACCCTAAGCCTGATTTGTCTTTAGCCTGCTGAGTATGAGGTTGAATATGTTTCTTCTTGTGGAGTAACTTGTCCATACCCTAAGCCTGATTTGTCTTTAGCCTACTGAGTATGAGGTTGAATATGTTTCTTCTTGTGGAGTAACTTGTCCATACCCTAAGCCTGATTTGTCTTTAGCTTACTGAGTATGAGGTTGTATGGGTTCTAAGATACCTTGTTTTCTTTTTCCTACAGGACCCATTCTAGTGTATCCCATTTTGTGAAGGATGTTAAATCATTTTCCATATTTTTCTGTAGGTATTCTGACGTTATTGATTTTTTGTTGAAATTCTTCATCCTTGTATAACCATTGTAGCACATCTTTGTCCTTTGTTTCTTCAGATAATGTCCCAGCACTAACAAATGCTCCATCAAATATTGGAAGAGGTTACTGGTTTTTGTTTTGAGTTTGATGGTTTACCATAAGATTTAGGAGAAACTAGTAACTATGTCAGTGAATATTCTCTGTTCCCTTGATCCCTTAGTTGTATCTATTTTTCAAAACTTGACAAGATTGAGGAAAATTATTTTTCCTTGGATTGTGTTCTTGAATATGATGCCTCTCTATTACATGGAACAATGACCTCTTGTGCCAATTTCAAATCACTAGAATATTGGAATGGATTCGAGTTTGCTGAAATTGTGATTTCCTGTCCATTATATGGAAACTTAAGGCATTGGTGATAAGTTGAGGGAATAGCTTGTATGTCACGAATCCATGGTCTTCCCAAAAGTATGGTGTATGATAAATCTAGGTCTAGAACTTGACATGCTATATCTTTATGCAAGGGTCCTACTCTGATTGGTAATAACACAATTCCTTTGGAGGGACACTCTTCTTCATCACATGCTTTGATTGTGATCTTTTTACGGGGATCAACTGCATCTTCAAAATAACCTAAAGCACAAACAAGACTTTATGAGAAAATATTCAAGCTAGCTCCATCTATTAGGACATTTTTAACACACGTTTTATGAATAAGGACTTCAATATGCAAGGGAGCATTATGGGGATGTTGCAGAGACATGTCTTCTTCTTCTATGAATGATAAGTAATGAGGTGTTGTGAAGTGTCCCACCATAGTTTGGAATTGATCTACACCAATATCTTTGGATGCCATCGTAACTACTATCATTATTTATAAATTTTCTTTATGTGTGGGTGAAAGTTTTAAAAGTTCTAAAATTGATATTTGTGCGGGAGTTTTTTGTAATTGATCCACTATACTATATTGTTTTAAAGTGGATGACGTCTCAGTTGTAGGACCCAACAAAGTAACCTTGGATTTGCTTCTTGTGATAACATGAGCGGGTTCTTGTTGTTGTTTCTCTTTGACCACAATCACATTGACCACATTATCATAGGTATGAACATAGTTCACTTTTGCTTTACCTTTTCTATTTTGCACTGTTGATGATTCACCCTTCTCATAATTAGGAAGTGGAGTTTTGAAAGCTATGGGTGATTCAATGTCTTATGCCGATCCATAGTTATTACATCATTATCAATCAAATCTTGGATGACATGTTTTAACTGTTGGCAATCATTTGTTTGGTGTCCTTTGTTTCGATAAAAATCATAATAATGGTTGTCGTTCCACCAAGCAAGTTTAACCTTGGGTTCAAAGTTTCTTGCTTCTAGAAAGGTAATCAACTTGTTTCCAAGAAGTGTCTTTAATGCTGACCCAAGTGGTTCAACAATGTTGGTAAATTTCCTATGAAAGAAATTATTAAAAGTTGGTTTTGATTTATTGTTATCTTGTTGAATTGCTGCTATGTGATTTGATAAATTGAAAACTGGTTGCTTTGGTTTCACATTATTATTATCCACTATCCCATCATTGATGATGTTTTAATTTTTGTTCCAAAACTTGGGATTATCATTGTTGTTATTATTAGTATTGTTGTTGGGAGGAGGATTAACTCCTTCTTTGTATATCTTCAACTCTCCTATCTTTACCATACCTTCCTCAATCCTGATTCCATTATCAACCATCTTTTCAAAACTTGGAGGACATTGCATTTTTAGTTTATAACAAATTTCTTCATTTATATTATCAATGAATATGTCCATCTTTTCATATGCTGGCACCGTACCGAGGATATCATGTAGCTAATCATCTCCACCTTTGTAGAAATGTCATGAAAGGTTCTCCACTCTTTTGCTTGGTGTGACACAAGTCTAGCATTGTGATCTCTTGTTGTATGTTGTAAGAGTATTGTGAAACAAACTTGTCCACCAATTCTACAAATGTTCTAATTTAGGGTGGAAGTTTCGAGGACCATTCCATAGCTTCTCCACTTAAGCTCTTTGGAAATAACCTCATTAAGTATATGTCCTCATGTGCGAATTCCATGCTCATCGTGCAAAATTCTCTTATATGATCTTCGAGATCAGTTCTTCCATTATATTTGTCATATCTAGGAGTTTCACAATTTGGAGCAAAAGGTATCATGTTGAGACTTCTGTCAAATGGATAAGGACAAATTTCTTGAAGCGAATACCTCTTAGTAGTTCCCCTTTTTATATCTTGAATTTGCGTTTGAAGAGTTTGTATCTATTGTGAGAGAGCTAAGAGAGGATCATAGACATGATTTATCCTCGTATCTTCATGAGTTCTTGTGTGGTCATGATCTCTTCTTGTATCATCAAGATTCCTTCTTGTGTCATCATTAGTTCTTCGTGTGTCCTCACGAGTTCTTGTATTATAAGGAATTCTTGTGTCAACCTTCGTGCAATTGAAAATTTCTTCATTTTGCTCATTGTCATTGTAAGTTGCATTTGATTCTCCCCTTTGTCTTAAATTGTTTATGTCAAAATCTTGGGGAAGTTTAGCACCAGATTTTAGTAACATTAGGAAGTATTTTTCTTTTTCACCCTCCAATATTTTCTCCATGAATTTATCAAATTTAGGATCTTGTTTGATTTCTCCGATGTGTTGATCAGTTATCTCTTCTTCTTGTATTTCATTTCCTTGTGTCATTTCCTCATGATATTCTTCCATTTCAAGTGTTTCTATTTTTGTTTCTTTGATCTATCGGCTTTGAACCCTAGTTAAAATGGGCATACACATGTTTTTAATGTTTTGCGAGGTTTCACTTTTTTACAATGTGTCTCAATAAGTGATTAATTGTTGAGGTAAATATGATAGAGTGATATGACACAAAATGATCATTCAAGTATTTGCGAGTTTGCAAGTTTTTTGATCTTAGTTTGGAGTGCAAATTTTGTGATTTTGATATGACCAAGTTCAATAGGAACGGTATATCCTATGATAGAGATCAAGGCTAGTCTAATCAAGCATTGTAGTTTCGTGATAAAGGATGATAGATCCCGATGAGAAACTATGTTTGAATGATCAGTTTATCAAAAAAATATGATGATGCACTTTGAGATTTTAGATCTTGAACTTGTTGGGGATGAATACTTGAAAACCTTAGTGTGTCTAGATTTGAATCTTTTTTGATAGAAGATAACCTGACTGAGTGCCCCAAGAAGATGACCTAATCACTATGTTTGACTGTCTGAGAAATGGGTTGTTTTTGTTTTCTGATTTTGGTGTAGTTTACCAGAAACACTGACAAAATGACTAGAAATGCTGCTATGATGACCATAAACATTGACAAACTAAACTAGAAATGCTGACAAACTAACCAGAAATGCTAAGGAACAAAGAAAAAACACTGACAAACTTACCAGAAATGCTAACAAATTGACCAGAAACATTGATAAACTGACCAGAAACATTGTTTTGCAATTCAGTGACTCAAAAGTTCAAAACAGTGATGTTTAGACTCAGAAAATTAGTTGTTTGAACTTAGAAGATTGTTGTTTTGACCCAACTTTTTGATTTTCTGATTCAGACCATTGATGTTTAGACCTAGCAAGTGTAAACTAGGAGATCTAGTGTTGAAATATGAGCAATTTGACATTCAACCCAAGAGAGCTAACATTTGGGCCCGAAGAGCTGATGTTTAGACCAGGAGAGCTGGCTTTTGGACCAAGAGAGTTGTTGTTTGAACCAAGAACTCTAAAGTTTAAAATAATGAGGTTGGAACCTAGATAATGGTTGTTTTGACTCCAAGAGTTGATGTGTAGACTCAGATAACTAATGTTTATACCTAGCAAGCTCAGCCTTGGAGAGTTAATGTTGAAATATGAGAAAGCTAACATTCATACCAAGGGAACTGGAGTTTAGACCAAAAGAGATGATGTTTGGACCAAGAGAGATGACGTTTGGACCGTGAGAGTTGTTGTTTGGACCGTGAGAGTTGTTGTTTGGATCGAGGGAGCTACTATTTGAACCGAGAGTGCTACTTGAACTAAGAGAGATACTGTTTGGACCGACAGAGCTAATTTGCTGTGAAACTTGTAAATTTGACAGTTTGAAGTGTGAGTTTGCAATTTTTGTTGTATCTCAATGGATGATATCTTGATGTGATTTACAAACACAAAATTTGGATTGTATTTTATCCCAAAGGACACATAAAGTGTATGTTCAAGAAGCTTTAAAGAAAGCCCAAGTTTTCACGGGTTTTGAACAATTGAAAACACACCATTCAGTCTATCCTAAGGAGATTGGCTTCATTATTAGTTCTTAGCCCACACTTGGTACCCTGTTAGCTCACACAACCTTGTCACCCCCTAAAGGGCGCCCATGTTTTTGCCTTTGCAAGAGCTAGTGGAGTCTCATTATGAGCCTAACAATAAGGTCTCAAAAGGGGAGGTCACAGATATGCTCAAGAGGGACATATGGTGAGTGTCTTTAGGAGAGATTCTTCCCCCTCCCTACACTAAGAATTTAATAATATTCAGAGCTAAACCAAGTAGCTTCTAAATTAATTGGAACTAGTAAGGGATTTGTTTAGCATGTCGGGGTATAAACTCAATTAAGAGGTCTCCCAGCCTTGAAAACCAAGGTTAAATATACTCGAAGGTACGAAGGAGAGCTATTCTCGAGCACTACCTTTGACTTGATTTTCATTGAATCGTGTTTATTTTAAAGTGGATTGGAGTACTTGGCGTTAGTCATTCCCACTTGGGTCGTTCCCCTCTCACCAGTCTTATGGGCTTCTCTGGAGGGAAAGCCCTCTAAAGATATGCACTACTGAAAAGAAAAGATAACTCTAGCTTTATGATCACCTAAGAAAGGTGAGAGAATACTCTCCTATCATCAAAAACACATAAGACATGTTTGTTCATTTCCATTGTAATTAGTCTATGTACCTAATTTATAAAAAAACAAGTGCAAAATCCAACGGCTACAAATAAAGTTAGTAGTTTATATTGAATCCTTTGGTGGCAAAATAGTTTATCTTTGGTCTTTCACAGCGAAATAAGTACTTGAAAAATCAACAAACTGCAAATTACTTTCAGGAAAATGACAGTCTAGATGTAGAAATGAGAAATGTAGAATACAACATTGAAATTGTCAATGAAAAACTGAAAGTGCTATCAAATTTACCAAAACCGCCATCTAATTAACCAAAAGAATTGCTATGATGACTAAGAACGTTGTTCTGAACCCCATAAATGCTGCCAAACTGAATGAGAACGTTGTCAAACTGACTAAGAACACTGCCAAATAGACTGAGAACGTTGCCAAACAAACTAAGAACGCAGTCAAACAAACTAAGAACGCTGCCAAACTTGCCAAGAGAGTTGCAAGAATGACCAGGAACGTTGTAAAACAGACCCAAAACGCTAAGGCAAAGATTGAAAACACTTAAGTATAGAAAAACACAAAATCAGAGTTGAAAAATCTCCCATAAACGCCATTTGAGGTGTCAGAACACTAAAATGAAGACCAAGAACGCAAATCTGGGACGTGAAAGAGAGAATCTATGCGTTGAAAGAGCTAATCAACCTGTCAAGGAGATTTCCTGCAAGAAAACTTGTTAAAGATCAAATGGGATAGGCCCCACGATGGGTGCCAATTAATGTGTTGCTAAAAATGTTGTTAATTATGTATTAAGCATGCACATTAACGAGACAACATAACATAAATGGAAAGAAAATTGAAAACTACATAATGAAATCAAACCATAAGCCTTCCTTAAGATGTCCCATTTTCCTCTATTTTTTAAGATCTTGAAGGTGTTGGATTTGTTGGCTCTCGGCAAGAAATGACCTCCAAAGTTGAGTAGCTTTATGATCATGATAATGCAAATGCATGAGGCTAGGATGATTTGATGCATGATTATAACTAGGATGATTGATTATCTAAAATGAAGATTTAAGCTACATGATTTGATAATTGAAACTAGATTAACATGATGAAAGCTATTCTAAGCATGCTAGAATTTAATCTAAAATGTTAATTATACTAGATGATATGATGTAAAATGCCTATAATAACAATGCAAAAGCTATGAATGCAAGGGGTCTTTATTACTCCAAAATAAGGGGTATTTATAGGAATTCCAAGGCCAAAGATGAGGTGGTAGGAACCAACGATCCAGATTTGATTAAAGATATCAAGGGCTAAGATTGAGGAAGTTGGAGAAGAGGTTGGAGGAAGGGACACTTGTCATCTCTATGGTGACAAGTGTCAAAGAACCTTTCTCATGAGAGGGCAGTCCAAGGGAGAAGACTTGTGGCAAAAGTACCATGTGTCTCAAGGAGGAGATATCCAACCCAGAGGAGGTTCAAATAAAAGAGGTTAGGATGTGCAAGATAGGATGGGGTTAGTTAAACCTAGGATTAGATACAATGGGTTACGTTAGAGGGTGGTTAGGCTAGGTGGTTAGAAGTTAGGAGCCCTATGCGCATATTTGAAATTCAAATATTAGGAAAATGGTAATTAATCTCAACAAACTTTAGTTTGTTAATATTAATTGGTAATTAGAAGAATTGATTAAAATAAGGGGAATTAAATAAATTAGAATTAATTAATCAAAGAGAAATTATTGAATGAACTATATAAATAAATCACTTAGACTTATTTACTAGTAGATGAATAGGGAAATTAATCAAATTAGTTGTGAATTCAATTAATTGGGAAGGGGGATTAGTTAAATAATTGTGTATTTAATTAATTATCTTCTGACCATTTTTAGGTGTATACAGAGATCATGATGTTGATCAATAGTTACAGAGATCATTATGTGAACTCCGAGAAGGAAATAAACAAGGATTCTGAGAAGGACTTGCCTAAGGACAGGGTAAGTGAGGATAAGGAAAGTTCGGGTAAAGGGTTATTTTTGGATAACCTCAAAAAAATCACTGAGGCGAGACTGGATTATGACAGATGGACCTACGAACTCCTGAAGAACCTGGAAAAAAGGGGAAAAATACGGATGAGAAGAGGGAGGATGACGACAGAGATCAGATAAAATGGAAGCAGAATATGGAGGAGAAGGTTAATACGCTGGAAGAAGGGAGAGAGGCGATGAAAAATATGTTGGTCATTATCCCAAGTATCCTATCAGCTGTCACTAAAAACTTGGAGGATATCGCTAAGGTCTTTGATCATACCAGCTCTCCTAAATCGGTAGTGGAACTTGACATGGATGATGAGACTATCCAGACTGGTAGCAGTGAAGCTACTCCGATTGGTGGCGTTGCGAAGAGGACCAGGGCCAGTGTCAAGAAAGTTGTGGCTACTTCTGCAAAGGATCTCCCTAATCTCAGGGATAACATTAAAGAGCTGCATGGAATTAGCAACACCCTAGCGAACGCCCTGGAAAAAATCAACTAGTTTCTCTTCTAGAGTCTGGCTGGCTTTGCTGGCTTTGTGGGGCATTTGCCGGTTTTCTTTGGTTTTCTGTTGGCTTTTCGATGGTTTGTTCCTTTTTGTTTCTTGTCTCTTTTTCTGATTAAGTTCTGCTTGTAAAGGGTTTCGAGGCCCCTTCAAAACCTATTTTTACCTTAATCAAAAATAGTTACTTTTTAATTGCATGGTTGATCGCAATAGGGTCTTTGTTGGTGGTCCTTATTTCCATAACTAGGTGGGACTATTTATCAAGCCATGGCATGTTGGTTTTATTCCTTCTGAGGAGTTACCAAACCATGTTCCAGTATGGGTTCGGTTACCTCAAATACCGGTGGAATGTTGTCAAGAGGATACTTTGCATCTAATAGCTCACTGCCTGGAAAACCTGTTGGGTATTCAATGCAAACCTTGCGGAAAAAGGTAATGAATTTTGCCCACATCTATGTTGAAATTGATCTTAGTAAGCATTTTCCCAATGTTATGGATATGTGTGCGTGATCTTCCTCTTGGGTGCAACAGTTGGATTACAAGACTCTTCCTTTTCGTTTCCCCCCATGTCATGAATATGGTCATTTACAGTGTAGATTTCCAAGATCCAAACCTACAAAATCTTAGCCTTCACAACCTCCTTGCAATCCCCCTAGAGTAGATAATGGGAAGGGCCTTGCATCTAGTGAGGGGGTTGGTACTGATGGTTTTGTTAAAATCAAGGCTCGCAATAGGAATCGGGGTCAAAAGAGGACCTTCAAGGATAGACAGGATGATGATTCTTATAACAAGTTTGAACTTTTAGATGATCTTAGCCAGCAGGAAGTGAACCCGGGATTGATGAGTTTGGATCAAGGGGTTGCGAGTTCAACTTAGGAGGGCAATTCTCGGGATGCTCCTTCAGATCTACAGGGTAATGATTCATTGCACATGGATACGGATCATATTTGGTGGTCTTTGTGGTGTCGGTTGCTTCTATCAAAGCACCGAAAGGTGGGGGGATTCTTCAGATCCTAGAAGGATAGGGGTTGTAGCTGCGACTAGGAACAACAAATATTCCCCTTAATTGGGCCTCATACAGAAGAATCTTAAGAAAGGTGGGGCAAAGAAATTTTTCATTCTTGGTAGAAAGAAGGATCTAGAAAAATTAAAATGTTGGGTGAGACTTTGGTGGAGTCAAGGTCAGTAAAGACTTTGGATTCTCACTTTTCAGGCATGTTCAAAATGATTATTTTATCATGGAATGTGAGGGGCTTGAACAACAGCCCTAGACAAAAAGTGGTTCATGATCTGGTTAGAAAATATGATCCCGATGTTCTTTTCCCATAGGAGACGAAGCTATTAATTGATACTATGTTTAGTTTGCCTTTGAAAATGTGGAGGAATGGGGAATGCCAATGACAGGTGCCCATGGGTCTTTTGGGGGTATAGCTTGCTTGTGGAACCCACGAAAGATCCATCCTCTTTGGTGGTTGTCTTCTAAGTTTGTTATGTCTATGATTGTTGCTAGTTTTGAGACAAGAGCAGTTTTACTCCTTTCCAATGTCTATGCTCTAATTTACCTCTGAGGTAAGCATGTTATGTGGTCCCATATCAGGTTCATCTGTAGTTTGGTTCCCTTCCATCCATGGATTTTGATTAGATATTTAAATGTTATTTTTGAGTTGGCTGAAAAGCGTGGGGGTACAACAAGGTTAGATCCCTCTGCACTGCTCCCGGAGGATAACATTGATGCTCTGAACTTAGTTGATATTAAGCCCAGTAACAGTAGGTTTACTTGAAACAATCGCGGGGTTGGGAACACAGTATTGCGAAAAATTTGGATCGCTTCCTAGTTTCATGTTAATGGGTTGGTGGTATCTAGTCTTCTTGTTCTGAAATCTTGGATTGGAGAGGATCTGATCATTGGCCTATCAAGTTTGCAGTTGTGTCAACTCGAGCTCCTTGTTCTCCTTCTTTTATATTTCAGCTCATGTGGTTGAGGGATCACTCTCTATATGATTATATGGATGAATGGTAGAGGAGTGGTAGACCATCTTATGGTACAACAATGTATACCTTTGCTAAATTACTTCAATATGTGAAATATCAGCTCAAGTGATGGAATTGTCAATACTTTGGGACTGTCTTTCATGCTAAGGTGAATGCTCAGGCTAAATTGGATGATATCACGAGACTAATAAGGGAGGAAGGGGTGACTGAAGATCTTCTCCAGGACAAAGCTCGGGCTTTCAAATCTCTGGAGAAGTGTTATTTGTGGGAAGAAGTGTATTGGAAACAAAAGGCTCGGATAAAATGGCTTTAGGAGGGGGATAAAAACACTACTTTTTTCTTCAATTCAGTGAAAGCTAGGAGGAATGACAACTCCATCTTTGTTCTAGTGAATGATAAGGGCGATCAACTTTCCTCCTTTCTTGAAATCTCAGGTGAGGCAGAGCAATATTTTTCTTCTCATTTTAGGGAAGATTCACTTGGGGGGTCTTCCAAAGAAGCCCAGGTTCTTTCTTGTATTCCCCCTATGGTGTCTATGGAAATGAATGATCAACTCATGAGTGGTATCACTCTCGAGGAGCTAGAGGGGACTATTTTCCAGATGAAGAAAGGGAAGGCTCTTGGTCTTGATGGCTTCCCGGTTGAGTTTTTTCAGAAATTTGGGGATATTGTCAAGTTGCATCTATTGTCTGTTATTCAAGAATATCAGCAGAATAAGCAGATGCTAAGAGCTCTTGAATCTACCTTTCTTTCCCTCATTCCCAAGTGTGATGAGGTTGATAGGTTAAGTCAATTCCATCCCATTTCTCTTCGCAATGTAATTTTTAAAATTTTCTCTAAGCTGATTGTTGATAGGTTGAATAAGGGGCTGAAAGAGTTGATTTCAGAGGAACAAAGTGGTTTTGTTGAGGGTAGGTAGATTCTAGATGGGATTGTTATTGCAACTAAATATGTTCATTCTATGGCTAGCTCCAAAGAAAAGGTGATTTTCATTAAGTTGGATATGGCTAAGGTCTATGACAGGCTAGGTTGTCCTTCCTTCTAAAGGTTCTCTTTGCCTTTGGTTTTGGGGAAGAATGGATTTGATGGGTTATGAGCTTAGCTACTTTAGTCTCTTTCTATGTGCCTATTAATGGAGAGCACTCTAGGTTATTTGGTGCTTATAGGGGGCTTCGTCAGGGGGATCCATTGTCTTTGTATTTGTTTCTTCTCCTTGTTGAAGGATAGGGATTCTTGATTAAAAGAAATGTGGAGACGTGTCTCATCCAGTGTTAGCAGTGGTGTGGTGACTTGCCCCCACAATCTCATTTGTAGTTTGTGGATGACACTGCTTTGATGGGCATGGCTACAATGAGAGAAGTTATTAATATGCGTAGGGTGTTGGACGTTTATCTTATGGCCTTGGGTCAACTAATTAATGAGGATAAGCCTTCCATCTTCTTTGTCAACACTCCAGACCCCATCTAGCTAAGGATTGCACATGTTTTGAGATTTTAGATTGGGACTCTCCCTTTTTCCTATCTTGGGATCCCAATCTCGGTGGGAAAACTGCCCAGGGAGTCTTGGTAGAACATTCTAGATAAATGTCTGGTGAAATTTAATCATTTGACTCATCGGTGGTTATCTTTTGCAGGGCGGGTCCAACTAATTAAGTCAATGGTGCAAGCTTTTCCCATCTACAAATGCATGCTCCAAGTTGCTCTGATGGGCTTTCTGAAGGAGTTAGATTCTATTGCTAGACAATTTTTATGGGATGGTTATTTTGTGTCTTCCTAATGGAGTTTGGTTAGATGGGAGGTTGTTTGTAGTCCTAAACAATATGGGTATCTTGGTTTACGACAGTCGACTTTGATTGAGATGGCTCTGGCTGCAAAGTTGTATTGTCTATGGTGCATTGAGAAGAAAAAGATTTGGCCCAGGATTATATCATAGAAGTACTTCTCAAGGATTCCTCATCTTGATATTCCTTTGTATCCCCTTGATGGAAATGGATCGGTGATTTGGGGTACTCTCAAAAAAGGGGTTTCTCTTATTAAGGGAGGCTTATTTTGGATTTGTAAGTAGGGTACCAAGGCTAATTGTTGATCTGATTTTTGGGATTGATTTCCTCCCATTATATCTTAGTTTCCTAATTTGATGAATCTATGTCAAATATTTCTTGAAGTTGGTTAGTCTCAAGTGAGTGGTTTTAAGTCCTCTTCTTGTGGGAAGTTGGAGGTGGCTAGTTGGAAGTCTCTTAATGATTGGTCGAATGTTGATTTGCATGAGGAGTGTGTTGAGTTGTATAGCATCCTCTCTAGACATTGATGTAGCTCCCTATGGGAGGATGATGTTCTTGTGTGGGCTCCTAATCCTAAAGGTGTCTATACAGTTGCCTCTAGTTATTTGGTGTCATTATCTCACGAGATGGATGGGGAGGAAGTTCAGTGGTGGAAGAGAGTCTAAAACAAGTTTTCCTGACCAAAGTGTAATTTTTTCATCTGGATGTTGGCCTGAAATAAGTGTTTGACCTAGGATAATATCTAGGGGTATGTGCACCAAGTTTTGGTACCAAAAGGGGGTCTTAAGATGCCATCTTTTTTTTTGAAATTAGCAAAGTCTGAACTTCAACGACAAATTGAACATATTTACACTCCAAATTTGAAGATGCAACAATAACAAGAGTCAAAGTACTTCAAGTCTACTTTATAAACTATTAATTTGTTTTGAAAATAGTGGAGATTACGGGCTTCAGAAAGGGGGACCACAAAAAGTGGTCTTGTTTTTATGCAAAAAACATAACATAGCGTCTGTTGTGGCCCCCCTAAAATGTTAATTTTTTTTTATATTTTTTAAAATCGCTTGGGTGAGAAATTAGCTTAGACCTTGTAGTTTATGCCAAAATTTTTGGCTAATTTTTTAATGAGTATATTATTTTTTACTACTTTTTGAAGTGGACACATCGTCAAAAACAAAAATTTGAGTGAGCCCCCCCATAAAATCATTGAAAACTAATAAAAAATTAAAACTTTTTTTAAAAAATTGTGTAGAATGGAGTCTAGTTTCTAAAAATGTAAGTTTCTCTAAAATTTGATGAACGTGTAAAAAACTATACCCAAAATAGTGCATGTTGGTTTTTGACCAAAAATGGATAAACTAACAAAAGAAATTATAGATGAAAGCCTTAACGAAATCAAAATGCAAAAAAAATCACATGCTTGGATAACTAAGAGAGAGCTTGAGGTCGCTATGGTGTTTTTTTAATTTAATTGAAAAACGTGTAAACCTAATGGAGAGCACGACAAAAGATATGTGAAATTTTTTAATCTTCTGATAAAAACACCTCTCGAACCTGAAATGGTCATCCAACCCTTTGGGTTGGATACCCAAGTACAATCCAACCCAAAGGGTTTGTGGTTTCCAATGCAAATTATTTGGCGAGAGCCAAATATGGCGCTCACCAAATTCAAAAAAAATGGCTTTTCACATTTGGTATGCGCCAAATTTGAAAAGTCAATTTTTTGCATTTGGTGAGCGCCAAATTTGGCATGAGCCAAATGCTCTACATTGTCCAATTTGAAGGTTCTATGAATGCGCAAATTTTTAACTTGGGCACAAGTTATACCCAGCCTAGAAGGAGAATATATACATGAAATATAACATTTAAGTATTTGAAATGTGACCTATACTTTAAGTTATATTTCATGTATTTATTGGCAGTATGTTTGAGAGCGGTTTCAGCTCTATAGGAGTTATAATATAGATTCTATTTTTTAGAGGATCATATAAAATTTCAAACAGATAAATTTCAATAATCAACATTCTCCTATTAGCATTCTTTATCTCTATATATCACTCTCTTTATCTTCCCCAAACTCTAGACCTATCTCTCTCCCTCTCTTGTCTCTCTCAATTCTCTCTCCCCTCTCTAGGTATATCCCATCCTCTCTACCTTTTATTCCTTCCTTGTACCCCCATTTCTATCCTTGACTCCCTCCCTCACTCTTCTTCTCTCTCACTCTCTTATTGTTTCTCTCCCCTCTGTTGGAAATATGCCTCGAATTCTTTTGACCAGTGTTCGGGTTGATCGGTGTAGCTTACCCCGATGGAACAACTTGTGGGAAGGTATCGGGCTATGGACTTTTCCTATCGGTGTAACTCTGGCTGATGAACATGTTGCAGACAAGTATCAGGTTAGCCAGATTGAAGTTATCCCGATGACCCAACAAAGTCGGCTTCAGTCATCGGGGTAGTATCAACTATCGGGTGAACCTGTTAGGAGTTATGATGATACCCGATGGATCCACCTTGGCTCATCAGAGTGCTATCGGATATCGGAGGAGCCTAATGGATGTTATGGCGAAACCCGATAGAGTCGCCTTAGGCAATCGAGTTGGCATCGGCCATCGGGTGGACCTGTTCAGGGTTATGTTGATACCTGATGAAGCCGCTTTAGGTCATCGGAATAACCTATCCCGATGGAACAGTTGTCGATATAACTCTTGACGATGAACTAATGAAACCCTCTTCATGTGATCGGTTAACTGGTGAGCAAGTCTGGGATGATCGAATGACTATTGCTACACTACATGATGGAAATGCACGAAGGTTGTCCATTGCGACTTGGCGACCAAGTGGTGGAGCGCAGAAAGAGGTTCAAGAAGATCAGCATGTTGGGATAATATTTCAGTCTTGGTTCTGATGGGCTGATGAGATCGTCTCTTGGTTATTGGAGATCGAGGTAACATTTCATATGTCTTGCCAATGACCCGATGGAGTCGCCTTCGGCGATCAGGTTTCACCAGGAGATCGGAGTAACATGTTTGTGATCTTCTTGATGGCCAATGGAGTAGAGACCAACTGTGGATATGCACTCGAACCGGAGTCCAAGGTTAACACTTGGACATTGAAGATGGTCTTGTCGGTATATATGAAGATGAACCGACCCGACTTCCTGGTGCATGTGGGATACTGTAGATTCTGAGAACAAATATCTGAGAAGAGAATCTAGAAACTTTATTGTAATCATCTGTTTACTAGAAATAAAGTGATATCTCTTTGGTGGTGGGTTTTTTTTACCTGTAAAGGTTTTCCCACGTAAATATTGGTGTTTCGTCTTTGTGTGTCTGGATATGTGAATCATTTATATGTATCATCTTAATGTATTGCAAAAGTTTTAAAGGCATACCTGCTTTATTCCCTTATCAAATTGACGTTAGGAAGGAGTTTCCGCACTATGCTTTCCTTAGAAGTGGTATCAGAGCCTGGCATGCTTTGTTATCCTTGTTGGGTAGGGTTGTTATGTCAATTTTGTTTTCAGTGGGAGCCTAGCAGAGGGTTTTCTTATTTGCAGTTTAAGATGGTGAATGCTTCTGGGCGAGTGGAGATCAAGAAATTAAATGGTGTGAGTTTTGAGTTGTGGAAACTCAAGATGGAAGACTTGTTGGTTGATAGAGATCTCTGAGGTGTTGTGATTGTAACCTCTAAACCTTCAGGCATGAGGCAAGAAGACTGGGATCTTGCAGATAGAAAAGCTAGAGTGTTAATCAGACTCTGTTTGGCAGACTCTGTTCTGTTGAATGTCCATGAGGAGAAGATTGCTAATCTTATATGGAAGAAGCTTGGAGACATTAATCAGGGAAAGTCTCTGGTAAATAAGTTGTTCCTGAGGAAGAAAATATATTCCCTGAAGATGGACAAGGGTACATTTGTTGCAGATCATTTGAATGTTTTCAACATGGTCATTGCTCAGCGAACCTTCGTAGGAGTCGAAATTGATGATGAGGATTGTTGTATGCTTATGTTATGTTCTTTTCCTGACTCATGGGATCATCCGGTAATGACCATTGGGAGTACAACAACCAAGCTCACAATGGAAGGTGTAGTTGCTTTGTTACTGTCAGAAGAAACTCGAAGAAAATATTCTGAGATGGTCAAGGATGCTCTTGTTGTTAGAGGCAAGCAAGAGGATAAGAAGTCTAAAACCAAGTTAGAGGGAAGCTTCAAGACTCCTGGAAAGAAGTCCAAAGTGAAGTTTTGGAATTGTGGGCAGACTGGTCATATCCAAAAGGATTGTAGAGAGAAGAAGAAGAATAAGAGTTCTTCAGATTCTGGGTCCTCTTAGAATGAGGATGGATATGCCTTCTGAGCTGCTTTGGCAAGTCAGACATCTATCGGTGTTCGGTTCAATCACAATGCCATTAAGACTGGGTACCTTGGGTCTTTGGCAATGATGCAGATTCATCATGTATTAGTGAAAGTTCTTCATGTAACTGGAGATGTTGACATCTTGAATATTCATAAGGGGTATTTGGTAGAGATGTTGTAATCCTTAGTTAGGATGTTTTTATGTTAGGATATACTTTTGAGATGCATTTAGAGTTTTGACATAATGTGTTTATGTTCATATGGAGCATGTTATCTCTTTGGATGAGATGTTTTAGATCATGGTTGTCATGTTTAAATTCCTGATTCTATAGTTGGAATTTTGACAATGATCTTGGTTTTGTTTTTGTGTTTTGAGTACACTGATCATTTGCTTGGTACTTCATGATATTGTGGTTTTGCATTTGAAGTTTTAGCATGGGCTGATCAACTACAGGTGCTCTTGGAAACACAAAAATGTAGATGGTGTTGAGTTGGAATGAGTAATAGGTTCAACTGAAAGGCATTCATATGTGATAACACAATCAACATTTAAAGGTGAAAAAAGGGTATGATATAGGGTGTTGTGAAGACTTGTTTGTACGTTCTTTATTTATAGTTAGTATTGTGAATGCTCTTCGTACAAAGGTTTTATTTACTTCTATGTAATGTTGAAAAGGGATCTTTTTCAATTCTAACATTACCTATGCAGTGGGAGCTTCTTGGTGTGTATGTGACTATCATTACACTTGAAGTTTGAGATTGAAAGTAACAGTTTGTATATGTTGATGATTTGAAATTCATCTTGTTATACCATGAAGGTATGTATAGTTGGATGTACTATCACTTGTTGTGGGTGCTATTCTAGCTATGTTTGTAACAAATGTTGGTACATTTGAGTAGCCTTGGGATCGTAAGGTTTCTGTTCTGGGAGATAGAGTATGTGGTTTTCTCAGTGGATAGCTTCTATGTGTGTCTGGTGATAGTGGCATGGTAGAAGGTAGATGTGTCCATGAATGAGATAATATTTCTCTGCATGTGTCTTAGTGGTGCACAAGGTAAACTATATTTCCTGATGGTTTATGATCGAGTGGTATATCAGCATTGATGGGATTTTGAGTCCATGTTTCTCAGTGGTGTCGATATGTGTTCGGCATGGTAGACAGGTCTAGTGGATTCCTCGGCAAGTGGGAGATTGTTGGAAATATGCCTCAAATTATTTTGACTAGTTTTCGGGTTGATCGGTGTAAATTACCCTAATAGAACAGCTTATGGGAAGGTATCGAGTTATGGAATTTTCCTATCAGTGTAACTCTGGCCGATGAGCATGTTGCAGATTAGTAATGGGTTAGCTGGATTGAAGTTATCTTGATGACCCAACGAAGTCGTCTTCAGTCATCGGGGTAGTATCAGCTATCGGGTGAACCTATTAGGAGTTATGTTGATACCTGATGGATCCACCTTGGGTCATCGGAGTGCTATCAGATATCGGAGGAGCTTGCTGGATGTTATGCCAAAACCCGATAGAGTCGCCTTAGGTGATTGGGTTGGCATCGACCATCGGGAGGACTTGTTCTATGTTATGCTGATACCTGATGAAGTCTCTTTAGGTCATCAAAATAACCTATCTCGATGGAACAGTTGTCGGTGTAACTCTTGCCAATGAACCGATGAAACCCTCTTCGTGTGATTGGTTAATTGGCGAGCAAGTCTGGGATGATCGGATGACTGTCGCTACACCGCATGATGGAAATGCATGAACGTTATCCATTGCGACTTGGCGACCAAGTGGTGGAGCACAGAAAGACATTCAGGAAGATCGGCGTGTCGGGATAACATTTCAGTGTTGATTCCGATGGGCCAATGAGATTGTCTCTTGGTTATCAAAAATCGGGGTAACATTTCATATGTCTTGCCGATGACCCGATGGAGTCACCTTCGGCGATCGGGTTTCATTGGGAGATCGGAGTAACATGTTTGTGATTTGCCCGATGGCAGATGGAGTAGAGACCAACTACGGATGTGCGCTCGAACCAGAGTCCAAAAGGTTAACACTTGGACACTAAAGATGGTCTTGTCGGTATATATGAAAATGAACTGACCCGACTTCCCAGTGCATGTGGGATATTGTGTTTCTCATGAATGCAGACCGATGGTTAGACTTGTTGGTGGTTGGAGCGACTATCTGTCAGAGTGGCTAGTGGAAACCGAACCGTAGGTGGATGGATGGTAGGTCGTTGGATTCCATAACGGTTATGCTTAATCGATACATTGTAACCTTGGTTGTTATATATGTGTTACCTGAGATGTAATGTAATCGATGAGTGAGAATCTCAGAGTGGCACAATGCATAAGGCATGGAGTATCATTAAAGTATGATAGGAACTCCTAGATGCTTTGTCTTGCTCGATGTGTGAGGAGTGTGAGAGGTTACTGTGTGATGTATGTTTGGAGTCCTGTAATCCTAAGTGTTCTACATTGGTGATGACTGTAATCCAAACTGTAGATTCTGAGAACAAATATCTGAGAAGAGAATCTGGAAACTTTATTGTAACCATCTGTTTACTGGAAATAAAGTGATATCTCTGTGGTGGTGGGTTTTTTTGTACCTGTAAATGTTTTCCCATGTAAATATTTCTCTGTGTTTGGATATGTGAATCATCTGTCTATATCATCTTAATGTATTGCGAAAGTTTTAAAGGCATACCTACTTTATTCCCTTATTGAATTGACGTTAGGAAGGCGTTTCCACATTGTGCTTTCCTTACACCCTCCCACTCCTTTCTCTTGGTCACTACCTATCCCTTCTATCCTCTCTCTCCATATCCAAGGCTCTCCCTCCCTCCCTATTCACCTCACAACCTCTCCCTCCCTATATTATTAACCACCTCTCTCTCACCCTCTATATTTTTCACTTATCTAATTGTCCACCCTCTAGTTCTCTCCCTCCCTCTCTACCTTTCTCTCCCTTCCCTTTACCCCTATCTATTTATGAACTCTCTCCTTCTCTTCTCTCTCTCCAAATATATCTATCTCCTCATTCGCTAGGTCTCTCACTCCCTCCATGTCTACCTCAACATCCATCCCCTCTTTCTCATATCTTATCTTCTCCCTCCCTCACCTCTCTAGATCTATCCCTTCCTTTCTTCCCCTCTCCCTCTCTATCTCCCTCCCCCACTCTCTTATCTTCTCTCTTCCTCTCTTATTCTCTATCTTCATTGTCTAGGTAATTACCTCTCCATCCCATCCTCTCTCCCCTCTCTAGGTTTCTCCCTCCCTTCCTCTCCACCTATCTACCTCTGAGTATAGGTCTCATTACCCACCTCTCTCTATCCCCCTCTATTTATCACACTCCTCTTTCTCCATCTAGGTCTCTCACCTATCTATATGCCCCCTCTATAGTTCTCTCCCTCCCTCTCTACCTATCTCTCCCTCCTCTTCTCTTCCTCCCCTTACCTCTTTATCTCCTTCTTCCATAGTTCTCTCACTCCCTCCATGTCTACCTCTCCATCCATCCCCTCTTACTCCTCTCCTTTTTCTTTTGTCTCTCCTCTTCCATCTCCCTCCCCTCTCTAAGTTTATCTCTCCCTTTCTTCTCTTCTCCCTCTCTATCTCCCCATCCATGCATACCCCTATATATATCTTGCTCCCGCACTTTGTTATTTTCTCTTCATCTTGTATTCTCTCTCTCTACATTCTAAGTCATCAACTCTCTCTTCCCTCTCCAGGTTTATCACTTCCTTCTCCACATATATACCTTTGCATCATGTCTCATTACTCACCTCTCTCCCCCCCTATCTATCTCAATCCTCTCTCTTGTCATCTAGGTCTCGCATCTCTCTTTCCCCCTATAGTTCTCTCACCTATCTATTTTCCCCCTCTCTAGTTCTCTCCCTCCAATCTTCTCCTCTATCTCCCTCCCCATTTACCCCTATTTATTTTTGAACTCACTCCCTCTCTTATCTCTCTCCCCCCACCTCTCTATCTTCTTCTTCCCTAGGTCTTGTAGTCACTCCATGTCTACCTCTCCCCCAATCCCCTAATACTCCCCTCTCTCTTTATTCTTTCATCTCTCCTCTTATCCTTCCCTCTCATTTCTAGGCATCTCTCTTCTTTTCTTCCCCTCTCCCTCTCTATCTCCCTCTCCCTCCCTATCCCCATCTCTCTCTCCTTTCCCTACTAATTATTATTCTCTCTTTACCATCTACATCAATTTTCCATCACACCCTCTCTACCACTCTCTAGGTTTCTCCCTCTTTCTCTCTCCACCTCTCTACATCTCCATCCATATCGAATTACCAACCTCTCTCTATCCTCCTCCATTTATTTCAACCCTCTCTCACTCTCCCCCTATCTAGGTCTCTCATGTCTCTCTCCCCCTCTAGGTATCTTATATCTCTATCTAACCCATCTCTATTTGACTCCCTCCCTTTCCACTTCTCTTCCTACCTTCTTACCACTCTCTTTCTATTGACCTAGATAGGGAGAGAGAGATAAGTGACATAGATAGAGGTGGGTAATCATAAAATGATGAATAATTAGAGAGGTAGAGAGGGAGGGAGGAACAAACCTAAAGAATAGAGGGTGAGAGAGAGGGGAGATAGGGAGATAGATATGAGGGTAAGGAGGGAGGGGGGATGTAGATGAATATGGAGAGAGGAAGAAAGGGAGAGAAACCTATAGAGGGGAGAGATAGGTGAGAGATAGGTGAGATAGAAGAGATAGAGAGAGAGGGAGGAAGATGGAGAGATAGAAAGAAGTATCAATACAACCAACACCCCCAACCCTATGTACCATCAATCATGTACCCTAAAGCCTATATCCTACAACCTATTATCTAAATCCTATGCAAGGGAGGGAGAGGTGATGACTAGAGAAGGTAGGGAGAGAGAAAAGAAAAGACATAAGAATAAAGAGAAAGAGAGAGCTAAGAAGAGAGGGAGAGGTGGGCAGGAAGAGACATAGAGACTTGGAGAGGGAAGAGGTAGATAGGTAAGGAACAAAGAGAAGAAAATAAAAGAGAAAGAGGGGTAAGGAGGTAGAGAGGAAAGAATTATAGAGGATAGAGATCTAGAGGTGAGAGATCTAGAGCCTAGGAAGAGAGAGAGACCTAGGGTTGAAAGATAGAGGTGAGGGAGATAGAGCGGGAGAGACAAGTGAGTAATGAGAAAAAGATGGAGAGGTAGAGAGGTAAAGGGGGGAAGTAGAAACATGGGGACAAAGAGAGAGGTTGGGAGAGAGAGGTGGTGATCAAGAGAAAAAAGAGAGAGAGGGGAGAGAAATAATAGGAGAAGAGAGATATTAAAATGGGTCATATGGTGTCTTAAGGGGTCATATGGTATCTTATGGGGTCATATAGTGTCCTTAGGGGTCATATGGTGTATTAAGGGGTCATATAGTGTCCTTAGGGGTCATATGGTGTCCTGAGGGGTCATATGGGGTCCTAAGGGGTCATATGGTGTCTTGAGGGTCATATCGTGTCTTAATAAGTCATATGGTGTTGTTAGAGGTCATATGGTGTCCTAAGAGGTCATATGGTGTCGTTAGGGTCATTTGGGGTCCTAAGGGGCCACACATGTGTTAGAACACCATATGACCCTTTAAGACACCATATGACCCATTAGGACATCATATCATCCTAAGGGGTCATATGGTGCCCTAAGGGATCATATGATGTTTTTAGGGGTCATATGGGATCCTAAGGGGTCATGCATGTGTTAAAACTCCATATGACCCCTTAGGACACCATATGACACATTAGGACATCATTTGGTCCTAAGGGGTCATATGGTGTCGTTAGGGGTCATATGGGGTCTTAAGGGGCCACAAATCTGTTAGAACACCATATGACCCCTTAAGACACCATATGATCCATTAGGACATAATTGGGTCCTAAGGAGTCATATGGTGTCCTAAGCAGTCATGTCTTGTACTAGAATGTTAAAAGGGGTCATATGGTGTCTTTAAGGGACATATGGGGTCCTAAGGAGTCATATGGTGTCCTTAAGGGTCATATGGGGTCCTAAGGGTCCACACATGTGTTAGAACACCATATGACCCCTTAGGACATCATATTATCCTAAGGGGTCATATGGTGTCTTAAGGGGTCATGTCATACATACCAGGATGTCCTAATGGGTCATATGGTGTTTTAACACATGTGCGGCCCACTAGGGCCCATATGATCCCTTAGAACACCATATGGCCCGTTAGGGCATCATATGGTCCTAAGGGGTCATATGGTGTCCTAAGGGGTGATGTGTGGTTAGGGGTCATTTGGGGTCATAAGGGGCCACACATGTGTTAGAATGCCATATGACCCCTTAGTACATGATATGACCCATTAAGACATCATATGGTGTCGTTAGGTGTCATATAGGGTCCTAAGGGGCCACACATGTGTTAGAACACCATATGACCCCTTAGGACACCATATGACCCATTAGGACATCATATGGTCCTAAGGGGTCATATGTTGTCCTAAGGGGTCATATGGTGTCATTGGGGGTCATATGTGGTCCTAAGGGGCCACACATGTGTTAGAACACCATATAACCCCTTAGGACATCATATAGTCCTAAGGGGTCATATGGCGTCCTAAGGGGTCATATGGTGTTGTTAGGGGTCATATGAGGTCCTAAGGGGCCACACATGTGTTAGAACACCATATGACCCCTTAGGACATCATGCAGTCCTAAGGGGTCATATGAAGTCCTAAGGGTCATGTCGTGTACTAGGATGTTAAAATGGGTCATATGGTGTCCTAAGGGGTCATATGGTGTCCTAAGAGTCATATAGTTTCTTGAGGGTATATAATGTCCTAAGAGGTCATATGGTGTCATTTGGAGCCCTAAAGGGCCACACGTGTTAGAACACCATATGACCCCTTAGGACGCCATATGACGCATTAGGACATCATATGGTCCTAAGAAGTCATATGGTGTCCTAAGGGATGATATGGTGTTAGGTGTCATATGGGGTCCTAAGGGGCAACACATGTGTTAGAACACCATATGAACCCTTAGGACACCATATGACCTATTAGGACATCATATGGTCCTAAGAGGTCATATGGTATCCTAAGGGGTGATATGGTGTCCTAAGGGGTGATATAGTGTCGTTAGAGGTCATGTGGGGTCATAGAGGCCACACATGTGTTGGAACACCATATGACCCCTTAGGAAATCATATTATCCTAAGGGGTCATATGGTGTCCTAAGGGGTCATGTCATGTATTAAGATGTTAAGAGGGGTCATATGGTGTCTTAAGGGGTCATGTCATATACAAGGATATTAAAAGGGATCATATAGTGTCTTGAGGGGTAATATGGTGTCCTAAGGGGTCATATGGTGTCCTAAGGGGTCATTTGGGGTCCTAAGGGGCCACTTGGGGTCCTAAGGGGACACCATATGACCCATTTTAACATCCTAGTACATGACATGACCCCTTAGACACAATGTGACCCCTCTTAACATCCTAATACATGACATGACCCCTTAAGACACCATATGACCCCTTAGGACAATATGATGTCCTAAGGGGTCATATGGTGTCCTAAGGGGTTATCTGGTGTTCCAACACATGTGTGGCCCCTTATGACCCCAAATGACCCCTAACGACACCATATCACCCTTAGGACACCATATAACTCCTTAGGACCATATGATGTCCCAAGGGGTCATATGGTGTCCTAAGTGGTCATATGGTGCTGTTAGGGTTCATATAGGGTCCTAAGGGGCCACGCATTTGTTAGAACACCATATGACCCCTTAGGACATCATGTGGTCCTAAGGGCTCATATGGTTTCCTAAGGGTCATGTCATGTACTAGGATGTTAAAATGGATCACATGGTGTCCTAAGGGATCATATGGTGTCTTAAGGGGTTATATGAGTTCTTAAGGGGTTATATGGTGTTGTGAGGGTCATATAGTGTCCTAAGGGGTCATATGGTGTCATTAGAGGTCATACGGTGTCCTAAGGGATCATATGGTGTCGTTAGGGGTCATTTGGGGTCGTAAGGGGTCACACATGTGTTATAACACCATATCACCCCTTAAGACACCATATGACCCATTAGGACATCATATCCCCCCCTACCCTTCTCGTTCCCTTCATGTTTACCTCTGTATCCCCCCCACCTTCCTTAAATGCTCATCTCACATTTCTCTCCCCTCTAGACCTCTCACCTCCCTTCCCTTCTATGCCCTACATCACCAAGTCTCTTGTTCCCTTTATGTTTACCTCTGTATCCCCTGCTCACCCTCCTCAAACCCTCATCTCACCTATCTCTCCCCTATAGACCTCTCACCTTCCTTCCTCTCTATGTCCTTTATCCCTAAGTATCTCATTCCATTCATATTTACCTCTTTGTCCCCCCCAGCCTCCTTAAACCCCCATCTCACCTCTCTCTCTCTCTTCTAGGCCTCTCACCTCCCTTCCCCTTTAAGTCCTTTATCCCCAAGTCTCCCACCTCTCTCTCCCCTCTAGGCCTCTCACTTCCTTTCCCCTCTATGTTTACCTCTCTATCCTCCCCACCATTCTTAAACCCCCATCTCACCTATCTCTCCCCTGTAGATCTCTCACCTCCCTTCCCTTTTATGCCCTTTATCACCAAGTCTCTCATTCCCTTCATGTTTACCACTCTATCCCCCCCACCCTCCTTAAACCCCAATCTCACCTCTCTCTCCCCTTTAGGACTCTCATCTCACTTCCTCTCTATGTCCTTTATCCCTAAGTATCTCATTCCATTCATGTTTACCTCTCTATCTTCTCCACCCTCATTAAACTCTCATCTCACCTCTCTCTCCCCTCTAGGCCTCTCACCTCCCTTCCCCTCTATGTTTACATCTCTATCCTACCCAACCTCTTTAAACCCCCATCTCACCTCTCTCTCCCATGTAGACCTCTCACCTCCCTTACCTTATATGCCCTTTATAACCAAGTCTCTCATTCCCTTCATGTTGACCTCTCTATCCCCCCGCCCTCCTTAAACCCCCATCTCACCTCTCTCTCCCTTCCAGGCCTATCACCTCACTTCATCTCTATGTTCTTTATCCTTAAGTATCTCATTCCATTCATGTTTACCTCTCTATTCCTCTACCCTCCTAAACCCCTATCTCACCTCTCTTTCCCCTCTAGGCCTCTCATCTCCCTTCGCCTCTATGTTTACCTCTCTATCCCCCCCACCCTCCTTAAACCCCCATCTCACCTCTATATCCCCTCTAGACCTCTTACCTCCCTTCCTCTCTATGTCCTTTATCCCTAAGTATCTCATTCCATTCATGTTTACCTATCTATCCCCCCTACCCTCCTTAAACCCCCATCTCACCACTTTCTCCCCTCTAGGCCTCTCACTTTCCTTCCCCTCTATGTCCTTTATCCCCAAGTCTCCCACCTCTCTCTCTCTCCTCTAGGCCTCTCACCTCCCTTCCCCTCTATGTTTACCTCTCTATCCCCCCCCACCCTCCTTAAAGCCCCATCTCACCTCTCTCTCCCCTCTAGACCTCTCACCTCCCTTCCCTTCTATGTCCTTTATTACCAAGTCTCTCATTCCCTTCATGTAGACAATTAGATAGGTGAGAAAAATAAAGGGGGAGAGAGAATTGGGTAATAATATATTGAGGGAGAGGTAGTGAGGTGAGTAGGGAGGGAGGGAGAGCCCTAGATATGGGGAGATAGAGATAGAAGGGATAGGTAGTGATCAAGATAATGGAGAGGGTGGAGAGAGAAACAATTAGAGAGTAAGAGAGAAGACGAGAGAGGGAGGGAGTCAAGGATATAAGTGGGGGTAAGAAAGGAATGAAAGGTAGAGAGGGTGGGATATACCTACAGAGGGTAGAGAGAAGTGAGAGAGGCAAGAGAAGGAGAGAGATAGGTCTAGAGTTTGGGGAAGATAAAGAGAGTGAGATACAAAGATAAAAAAATGCTAATAGGAACATGCTGATTACTTAAATTTGACATGTTGATTACTGAAATTTGACTAAGTTTAAAATTTAATATGATCCTCTAAAAACTAAAATCTACATTATAACTCCTATAGAGCTGAAACCACTCTCAAACATCTTGCCAATATATACATGAAATATAACTTAAAGTATAAGAAAGGAAAAAGACATATTGAAATGTGACTTATAATTAAAAATGTTATATTTCATGTATATATTCTCCTCTGCGGGTAGGTACAACATGTGCCCAAATAGGAAAAATGCAAAAAATAATAATGCACAACATTTAACAATGCAGAATATTTGGCGTGCACTAGATTTGGCGCTCTCCAAATGTAAAAATTTCAATTTTCACATTTGGCAAGCGCCAAATGTGAAAATTCAAAATTTTGAATTTGGTGAGTGCCAACTGGTTTGCATTGGAGAATACCAACCCTTTGCATTGGATTTTCCTTAGGCATCTAGCTCGAAGGTTTGGACAACCCTTTCGTGCCAATGACGTATTTTTATGAAAAGATAAAAAGTGGCACCCTTTTGGTACCACAACTTGGTGTTTACCCTCGGAAGAGGGGTTTTTAGGGTCCATCTATCTATACTTTGTGTGGAGCTGCTGAGGAAGACTTTGGTAACTTGTTTTTTAATGCCCTTTTTCTAATCAACTTTGGCATTCTTGGTGGGGCATCTGGCGGAGCCCCTATGTTCATGCTTCATCCTTGGTAAAATTTTGGGATAGTATGGGAAGGCCTCCCTCCAAGGCTTCTTTCTTACAGGAAGTGTGGTTTGGAGGGCCTATCTTCCTGTTGTGGAATATTTGGTTAGAGTTGTAGTGTCATAAAATTGTGACCTTACAATTTTTTACTACATTTTGGTCTTCACACTAGCAGATGAATCCCTAAGCTTGACTGAAGACCCGAGATATGCTTAAGACACCTAAAACTTGCACCCCGCACTACTCTTTGTCTTGGCCTTTCCTCAATTAGGGCAGGACAGGGGCGTGGTGCCCCTGTCCCTGCCCTATTTTGGGCCTCCCTTGACCTATTCCTGCATTGGGCTTGTCAATTGCGAGCGAGAGAAATTTTTCCTATGTCGGCCTATGATGGGAAATCAATTTTAAAAAACCCTAATTGGCAAGTATATAAGGAGCATTTCCCCTCCTATTTGCATAAGAGAAATTCAATGAGTTAGTCGATGATAAGAGAAATTGATCACAAGAGAAATCAAGTGCAAGCATTCAAGCATCCATTGAGCATCTCAAGTCTCATTTCCAAGGCTAGGTGTTGCATTCAAGTCAAAGGATTCAACCATTGAAGAGGAGATCCCTAAAAAAATCCGAAAAAGTTGGGCGGACCAGGTGCACTTTCAACTTGGTCCTCGACTTTTATCCCAAAATTTCGAGACTATTATGACTGTATTTAATTGCTTAAATCCAGAAAATTGGCTAATTTTGTCGAATTTTGATCCCTCTAAAATAAAAATACTTCCCAATTTCAACATCACAACTTTCAAGGAAACATTTAAAATTAAGTGGTTAATTATAATCTGCCCTGATTTGAAAATCTTAATTTTGTCAATTTTAATTAAGTGGTATCCCATTGGCCCTAATTTTAAATTTCAATTTCTTTTTATTCATCATAAATTTTCTTGGAGATTGTGTCATTATTTTTTTCCACAAAGTTCAAATTGAAATTTGCATTATTCAATTTTGCAAACTTTGTTCCCAAAATTCAAATTTTCCCTCCAGTGCATGTGTTTTACCACTATTAGTCCTACCTACACTATCCCCGTTAGACGAACCATTAGAATTAAGGCTTCCCAAGGTTTAATTCCCGAAGATATGGAGCCTAATTGGGGTGACTTATTCAATGAGGATAATGCTAATTATTCTCATCCTAATAATATCCTATCTACCCAATTGATAATTCCAATGACGAAGAAGAAGCTTTGACTAGAGTTTCCATAGATTAACTTTCAAAATTGGATAATCAATTTGACAATTTCCAACAATGGATGTCCCAAGAATATACTAATAGTGAATCTCTTCCATTAATTGAAGGTTTAAAATGCATGATTCAAAGTGATAAGAATGGAATTGATATATTGTGTGGTATTGCTCATATTGTTGATTCTAATGTTATGCCTATAAAGAGTTGTGTTGAGAACTTAGGTTATTTACAACCTTCTACACAAATCAATCATTCTATTCCTTTGACCACTTCAATGACTAGCATTCCTACTTTCACTTCAAAAATCATGGCTACATCAACTCAAAATGTCATACCTACAACCATTAGTCATGGGGGCAATCCCTCTTCCTCAATCAATCCTCCATCTTTATATACGCCTTCAATGAGTATTCCTATTGTCTCCCAACCAATAAATGTGACACAAGGGGGCAATTCATCCAATCATTATATCCCTCCTTTCAGTGTCCCATTTCCTACTCAATCAGTGCCTATGCCTAATTACCATAGTGTTCCACCACCTTATTCTCAATCAATGCCTTCTTTCAACAACATCACACCACCTTCTCAATCAAACATGTCTAACATAAATTCTTCAACCGAAGCAGCCATTAATAACCTTTCCCAAACTGTGTAATCATTGCAACAACAAATTGCTTCTATGAGTCAATCTAAGTTTAGTGTGCCCACATTTGATGTTGTGAGTCCACTTTCTCTTGATATTGTTAGAGTTGTCCCTCCTAAACATGTGGAAGTCCCTCAATTGGAACTCTTTAATGGAAAAGGTGATCCTTTAACACATGTCAAAACATTCCAAACTTTGTGTACTGACTTTGTTTATGATCAAAGATTGCTTGCCAAATTGTTTAGTAAAACATTAAGAGATAAGGCCTTACAATGGTATTTCTCTTTTCCTTCCTATTCTATTACTTCTTTTCAACAATTAGCAAATGCTTTTATTCAACAATTTCAAAACAACATAGGTCCTCAAATCACTTTGACTGATTTAATGCATTGTAAACAAGTTGTTAAAGAAAAAGTAACTAATTTCACTGGTAGATATAAGCATTTCTGTTCTCAATTTTCTTTTCTAGTACCTGATAATGATATTCAAAGAATTTTCATTTCTAATTTGCAAAAATATATTAGGGAGAAACTTCTCCTTTCTGAGTTTACTTCCTTTCCGCAGTTGTGTGCAACACTTCACAATTATCATCTGGTTGTGAATCAACTCGAGAAATCCACTCCTATGGCTGTGAGTGATAAGGGTGATAGTGCTCAACAACCGTTTGTGAAGTTCAAACTGAGAAAAGGCTTCATCAAATTCAATGACACCATCAACAACAACAATGTGAATACTACAACAGGTATGCCTCCTATTTCTAAATTTTTCAAAAGAGAAAGACAATTTACTCCTTTGAATGAATCTTTGCATAGAATTATGTCTTAGTAGTTACAAAGAAATGTTATCAAACTTCCTCCAATAAAACCAGTTGACCCTTCCAAGGAAGCCTCACCTTTGATAATAATTCTTTTTTTCAATTTCATCGTCAACCTGGTCATGATACTGAGAAATGTTTTGCATTAAAAAGTAAGATTCAAGCCCTGATTGATAATAATACTATATATGTGGCAGGTGCGAATGATAAGGAAAACAAATCAGTAGCTCCTAATCAAAATCTTAAGATTTTTAATGATCCTTTACCCTCTCATACCTCTAACGTGATTGAGACTGAACATACCTCTTTCTCTCCCTCTGATTTTACTACCACAGCTCAAAATTTGGTGAATATGATAGAGAAACAAGAAACATCTTAGGATCCATGTATCACATTTGATCCAAGTGAGACCATTAGAGAACCTAATGGCCCCTTATACATAGTTGCGAAGATTCAAGACAAACCTTGTCGTGGTGTGCTTATCGATCCCTCTTGCATGGTTAATGTCATCACTGAGGAATATCTTTATACTTTACATTTTCATAAATCAATCTATGATGATACTAATGTGGTCGTTAAGTTATTTGATGGATTTTCTTGTCCTACCATTGGTTCTATCACACTCCCTATTGAGTTTCACACTAAATCTATGGATGTCAACTTTGTTATCATTCCTTACTCTAAACAATTTTGTGTGAAGTTAGGCTACCGTTGGATATCTTCCATGAAGGCTATTGCTTCTCCAATCCATAAGCGTTTGAAATTTACCCACAATGGATAAATCATAACTATTAACCATAGCTTATTTCAACCAACCGAAAGAATCCCAGGTGTTCCTATTGATTCCTTTTGGCCTCAACAATTTCAATCTCTTCCACCAAGAAGTGATGCTCTCTTTCAATCTTATCAAAAATGGAAGAAAGATATGATCTTATCCTTAAGCCAATGTCACACTCCAAAAATTGATATTCCCATCATTCTTGAAGATGAAGTTCCTCCCTTGACAGATAGAACTAATCTTCCTCCTAAGGAAGATTCCCAACCTATTCCTTTGGATGAAACTATGCCTTCTCCTAAGAATAACAATAATGTTCCTCCTAAAGTTAGACCTATACCTCTTCCTCATGATGGATCTGGTCTCCTTCCTACACCAAACATTCTTCCTTTATATGGTGCAGTTCCACCTCCTTGCTCTTATAGAGAGAAGAGGCTTGCCTCTCCTCTTGTCCAACCTAAAAGACCTCAACCCAACCATCCAGCTATTAAGGATTAAAACATTCCTCCTTCTCAGTATTTTGCTAAGACTCGACGGAATCGTTGTGCGAGAGAATGTCGATGAAAGCGTCGTGCTTGAGCTTGTGAAGTTGTTCCTCAAAATATTCAATTTCCCAAAACTCCAACAATTGACAAGATTCCCTTTTCTCCTAAGCAAGATGTTGAACCTAAATCTCCAAATCATAAGTTGCAAAAAACACGTGATGGTTTTACTTCTATTCATGTTCAAGCTCCTCTTTCTATAAATCTTGATGAACAAATAGGTGAAAATGTTATTCATGATGGAAATACAACTCCTAATGCTTCTGATAGTGAACATGAATATGTTGACGTTGACAAACATTTATCTACATAATTTTCAAAAGCCTTAATCCTAGCTCCTCGAATCGAACAAAGTGACTTAGCACATGAGCATAGTCCTTGTTTGGATCTTGTGATAGCTCCATCTATTGTGCTTCATGTCTCTCCTCTCGCACATTTCCCACCTTCCCAAAGCAGTGATCAACAAGATTGGGAGGTGGATGTCGTGCTAGACTAGCTACATTAGCACTATAGATCCTCTACCTCTCTCTCTTTTCTTTCTCTTTGGTGACCATTCTTCTATGTGTATCGGAGTATCCTTGTTCTTCTATTTTCCCTAGTGATGTCTACATGAGGATGATGCAAAGAATTGAGATCTCTTTTGGTCTCTTTCATGTTGACTCAAAAGACACGTGTTCCCTTTCTTCCAAAGTGGTTTCCTTTCTTTGGGGAATGACGACTATTCTATGCATATATATACATGATATACATGATTTATCATATAGCATACTAACCCCAAGGAAAATGAAACCACCTCGTACTTTGTGTTTTGTGTTCATTATCCTTGGGTTTATTCCTCAATTGGGGGCTAAATCCTTGTGATAATGTGCTCCCTCTCTTTCTCTCTTGGGTGTATCCTACCTTAAAGCAATCGCTTCCGATAAGGCATGTGCGATCGGTTTAATGTGGGGGCTTACACTCCACTCATATTTTCCTTCTTGATACTTTAAGTTGCTTAGTGAACTTTGTTTTGCTTTGTAATTTTTGGTATCCTTTCTTTTCATGACTCATAGTGAGTGGAACCTTGCTTCTTGCAATCATGGTTCCTCCCTTTTGATATTCCCTTTTACTTTTTCAATCAAAGTTGTAAGATCCTTAGTCCACTGGGGGCTTGGTGTATCGCGCCTCCTTGATGTGGTGAAAGTCTTTCAATCTTGTTTCCTTGTACTTTACCAGTAGTATTGGCATACGCTTATACTCCCACTAAAGGGGGCTAAATGTAGTGTCATAAAATTGTGACCTTGCGATTTTTGATCTCATTTCAGTCTTCACACTAGTGGATGAATCCCTAAGCTTGACTGGAGATCCGAGACATGCTCAAGACACCTAAAACCTACATCCTGCACTGCTCTTTGTCTCGGCCTGTCCTAAATTAGTGCAAGACAGGGGCGTGGTGCCCCTGTCCCCCCTAGAACAAGGGCGTGGTGCCCCTTTCCCTACCCTATTTTGGGCCTCCCTTGACCTATTCTTGCATTGGGCTTGTCAATTGCGAGCAGGAAAAAAATTTCCTATATCGTCCTAAGATGGAAAATCAGTTTAAAAAACCCTAATTAGCAAGTATATACAGAGCATTTCCCCTCCTATTTGTATAAGTGAAATTCAATGAGTTAGTTGATGATAAGCGAAATTGATCACAAGCGAAATCAAGTGCAAGCATTCAAGCATCCATTGAGCATCTCAAGTATCCTTTCCAAGGCTAGGTGTTGCATTCAAGTCAAGGATTCAATCATTGAAGAGGAGATCTCTCCCAACCTTCAAGACATTATATTCCATATATCCTTTCAAACAACTCTATCAACATTTCAATTGCATCATCTCTTGAGGTTAATTCTACTTCAAACATTTCTTTTCACTTACTTGCAAGTATTTTTCATCATTTGGTTAATTCCAAACTAGGGTTTGACCTGAAGGCAAACCCCCAATCCCAACAACATTTCCTCTCTTTTTTGTGCGTAGGTTGGAGGTGCACAACTGTAATTGCAGGTTTAGGCTTCATTTTCAGAGACGGAAAAACCCTTTTCGACACGCGGATTTTTCGGAGGACCAGGTACACTTTCAACCCTGTCCTGACAACTTTCGTTCAAATTTGCAGGGGGGCTTTGTCTCAACATTTTACTGCTAATTCCAAGTGTATAGCTTCATCCCGCATCTCTATCTCAAGATATAATCTTTTCTTTGTCATCTTCATGTTTGGTTTCAATACACTTAATCCAACTTGTCTATTTTAAAAGAGAGTTACTTTACTTTCCAAATTCATTATCAATTCATTTAGCATTCAACTCTTATCATATGATTTAACTATAGTGGAATTTCTTCTGCAGAAAGAAAGATTCTTCAAAAATTCATCTATATTTGTTTACCAATCCATGGCATAGACATTAGACTATAAAACTTAAGTATTGGCGCCGCCCAGACTTGAACTGGAGACCTTCAGTGTGTTAGACTGACGTGATAACCAACTACACCACGGCACTTTACAATGTAAAATCTTGAAATTAATTATTCATTATCTAATGATAGATACAACACCAACACATGTATTTATAATATTACAGCAGATCGTATTTGTATTCTAAGGAGGTGTATCAGTTGTGTTAATAGTAAATTATATGGAAAATGATATATTAGAAAATATAAGGGATGGATTAAGAGAGATTATTTTATTTAGTCACATCATACCATCTATTGAAGAACCAAAATTTTGATCTTTTGCATTCCAAAAGTTTCTAAGCCCTTAAATGGTAGAGTTTGAGGCATTCTTTAACATGTGTATCATCTCTTTTTGGTCCCTCAAAAATTTAAAGTCCTAATCACTTGCATTAAATCCTTTATAATGCCATAATTCCAAACTCGAGCTTCACTAGTTGCTATCAATAGTTCATATTAACAATGGAAATCATTGGATCAGTTCCAAATCAATTTTTCGCAAATGAATTGCAAATGCAAAATGATCCCATCTTCCATCCTCAAAATGACCACTTTCCAATAAGCCATAATGCTCATATGCCTCTTCCACACACTCATAATTTCCATGATTTCGTCCACTTCTCCAAAATTGTTTAACACCATCATCTTGTTCATCCATCCACCGAGATTGTCAAGCCTTTCCATGAATCGGGCTTTATATGGAACTGAGAATGAGATCAGTGCCTTTCTCCATCTTTATCATTTCCTTAATGTGTGTGAGATACATTCCTCCTCCTTTTCCACCGTTAGCCCTCGCACAACTCATTGAACGGGCAATTGGAGTTGTGGGTAGTAGTGAAAATAGTGGTCAATAACCTGATAAATGACGTTTTCCAAGCAGTCTTAAATTCAATTCCATAAAATTTCAAATATATATATAGACTTAATCCTTAAGCCAAAGGTCTTGTAGAGCATTTGAGCTTAAGGTTAATGCAAAAGTAGTTTGATTTTGATTTAATTTTGAAGTTCATCTTATTTTTCTCTAACTTACATCCTTACATTCTCCATTGATTTTGTGTGATAATGATTAAAGATGTATATTATTAAATTATTTCTACTTGTACTCAATAATAATCTAGAAGGTTCTTTTACTACAAAATGCTTCATGAGAAAAATCCCAATATCATAATTAAAATTATTAATAAAATTTAATCATAAAAGTTCTTACCCAACGATTCCAATCCTATATTTTATCATAAGCGTCAACATGCACAATCTAAGAGGATATTCAATCATCTATGATTTTTCATTAAAAAATTATCTTGATGTTGCTTGCCAAATATGCATCCTAAAAAAATCCTTCTCTTGTTTGAACTACTAGAAGTACTTTCACCATTGTCTTCTAATAAAATAAACTCAATCCTTGAAAGCTCATATGCCCATGGCATTTGTGGCACGAACTTGAATTATATGTGGTTGCATTTATGGAAAAATTGAATACCATAAGAAAAAGAACTAACAATTGCACCTTGGTATGCAATGGGTATGCTATAGGCATGGAAGGTCAATTAGAGAAAATTTTGGTCTATTTTTTACATACATTTGTGTAGTAAATGAGGTCAATTGATAGGCCATTTATCAAATGATGATGTTTGTGCAACAAAGATCTCAATAGAAAAGTGATAGCTTCAAATAAACTATGCATCCACTTACAAGGATCAAACATAACTAAAACAAAACTTGTGAATCAGGAAGATAATCAAGCTCCACTATTAATAAGGTCGTGTTATGTTTGCAATAGGAAGAGAGAAAGATAGGGATAGAAAAAGGGGGAGATAAAGGAGGCTAGAGAGAGAGAGAGAGAGAGAGAGAGAGAGAGAGAGAGAGAGAGAGAGAGAGAGAGAGAGAGAGAGAGAGAGAGAGAGAGAGATCTAGATAGGGAGAGAGATATTCAATGAGAGGAGGAGATAGAACTTAGGTGAAGATAGAGATAGGAAGTGATATGTAGAGATAGGTAGAGAGATAGAAAGATATAGAGATATAGGGGTAGAAAAAGATGACGAGATAAAAAGATAGAGATAAAGGGAGAGATAGATGAATAAATATGGAGAGTTGGAGATAGAGAGACAAATAGATAAAGATATAAATGTATAGAAAGAGGGAGAGGGGTCAGAGAAAGAGGAGGAGAGATAAAATGGATAGAGGGAGACATGTCTAGAGATAATGAGAGAGGAAATGGAGATAGAGATAAAGATAAAGTGAGAGAGGAAGAGGGAGATAAATAGATAGAGGGAGAGGGAGAGATAACAACCAAGAGAGATAGGGAGATAGAGGGAGAGATGGAGAGATATATATGGTGAGATAAAGTGATAGAGAGAGATATTTAAAGAGATATAAAAAGAGGGGAAGAGCTAGAGAGAGACAAAGATATAGAAAAACATATATATATAGACAAATAAACATGGAGAGAGGGAGAGGGAGAGATAAATAGGGAGAGATAGAGAGAGCGAGAGGTAGAGATATATTGGAAGAATTTTTAAGGACCACCATAATATTAAAATAATATAACACATAATGAACCAACTTTTTCATAACATATATTAATAGAGAAAAAAATTATATTTCAACAAAAATGTCTAAATATATAAGCCCAAAAGCTAACAATTATATTAAGAAATTAATTCTTTATAAGTAGACCAAATGGTCAAGTATGTATCAAGTACATAAAAGAAAAAAACTATCGAGAACTCCTCACATACTCACAAGAGAAATAACATCATTGGAGTGTTTTACCACCCAAACACTAAGCTTACACTTCCCCACCGGTGTTATTTATTTTGATGAACCATGCCCGAACCTACATGAAGGGCCTAGCAAACTAAAACTTGCAAGTGTGATGGAATCTATTGCAGCATGATATATCTAACATTCTAATTCATGTTAAAATATTAATGTATCTATATTGTGATATGATAGAGAGTGAAAATATAATAATCAAATAGTAACTATTACTAATGATTAGTAGGCTTTGGCCAAAGAATTTTTTTAAGACGATTATCATTAGGTGTTAATAGTAGAAACCTACCCTTCTCTATTATTCCATATTTGACACCCATCCAAGCTTTGATAAACCTCAAAATATTACTAATTCAGGTATACAAATACATGCCATAGATTAACCTTTGCTAATTAAATAAAAAATTATTCAACATGGATCAAGACATTACCATCAAGCACACACACACAAACCATTAGTATGCTAACTCATACAGATGTCATAAAATAAAGTGAACTTGTTCCACTAGAGAATAATAAGGGTCAATGTCACATACCAATTTGCAAGATAGAATGCACAATATATTTCAAGTCCAATGCCATAATAATCCTAACAAATCAAATGTATAGATAAGTTAATTTATTTCATAATTGAATCTAAGCCTTAACTAAGAAAAACATAAACAAGAAGTTGTTAGATTTTCCTAAGGTCATGGAGTTCCCAAAATGAATTTCACTTAATGATATGGGTATGTGTAGGAGTGTTGTAAAGACATAAATGTTCTAACTTCAATAATAAAATGTAAACTCTTTATTCTTAAATAAATCCATAATTCTCTCATTATTATCGATAATTCAATACCTCACTCAAAAAATATCATTACATATGTGATATCTATGATCTAAATTTCAAGAGTATATTAAATAAAGAGATATATAATTTTATTATTACAACATTGAGTATCTTCATAGTATTTCAATCATACTATACATCATTCGTAATTACATTACAAGACTTAGGCGTTTCAAATGCCTTAAGTTGAAATATACATGTTCAAGATATTACAAAGAAAAGAGATGAGATGCATCTGTTGATCTTCAATCCATAAGCTATCTTTACTTCAATCTTTTGAATGAAGATGAGAACAAGATTCGGGTGCTTTTTCCACCCAACCTTGAAGCATACACTTCATCGGAATTCTTAATCAATTTAGAATACTCGACCCTGCACGAATTTCTTAGCAAGAAGAATTTGATATACAAGATGGAATCTGGTGCGTGCCTAAAATGATACATGCATTTTCTATTATTCTAATTCAATTAAGAAATAAGAAAGATCACAACAAGGATATGATAGAGAGCATAAATAAATCCATCTATTCCAATGGTCAATAAGTTACTCGGCCGAGTATAATGTCATGCATAGCAAATAAATATAGTTTGAAAAAGAAAACTATTCTCTCTAAAAATTCCACATTTGGCACCCATCCCGGAAGATAAACTTTCCCCACAAACACATATCTAGTTAATCATTCATCTAGCATGTCTACTTTTCTCTATTCATATAACATCAATTATAATTTGGAAAGAAGGCAATCTAGTTCATTTTCAGCATCATAAAGTAGATTTAAATAAGGTGTAACACATGTATGCATATTTTTCATATAAACATTATACAAGAATGGAAATATGAGTATGCATTCTTTTGAATCATAAATTGCCAATGTATTCAAAGTGTATATTTATCATGTATAAACTCCAAGTTTTGTCATTACTTTTTATGTGTCAATTCTTTGAAAGACTAATAATTTCAATGATCTATTTCTAAGTTTGTAGTTGAATGATTATGATACCATATGGACAATAATTTTTTTGTTTTATTGTGTTTGTCTCAGGTATTCCAAGGAAAATAGTATAATGAATACAAGTTCTAAAGTTGTCTCTTTTCAATTTTAAGTCTGAGAAAACATAAGACCAACAAAAAAAGAGATCCAATTTATACAAAAATCAGCATGTATATGTCTATTTTTATGTATATGTGTACGTGTTTATATATATATATATATATGTGTGTGATGCACTGCAAAAAGGATATTAGAAACACACAAGATTCAAATGTTAGTGTTTGTTAGTATCAATCATAAACGAAATAGAAATGAAACTACAATCCTAAGCATGCATATCAAGAGAGATATCAACAAAATGCTCATAGAAACTCCTCCCTTGCTCCTCTCCTCTCCAAGTTCCACATGAGTGTAGCCCTCAGCTTTTTGCACTACTATGGATGTACTATGGAGATTCAAGATTATGAAAAATGACTAATTATGCAAATGTGAGCTAAATATGAGAAATTATCTAATTAATCTATATTAATTTTATCCAAAATAACAAAGAAAAGTGCTCCTAGATGCTCTCTCAAATTTGGTATAAGTTTGATGCATACAAGATTTATGAATTTGGATTAAGAAGGAATGGGCTCTATTTATAGGAAAAATACGGCAATGGATGGTTGAGATTGAGTAATCTCAACAAGGGTCGGGATCGATGGGTTTATGATCCATGTGAGGTCTTTCAACCCAATCCCAGGATGACAAATGTCAACATGAGATGGCTTGAGAGGAGAGGGAAGAAGCATTAATGTTTGAAATGACTTGAAGGTTACCTTGGGAGGTAAGGTTAGGCTTGAGTTGAATGAATAAAGCCTTTATCCAATGGATAATGGCTTTATCCAATGGACAAACTCTTGTGCAAGAGTTGGTGGGGATAACCATGGTCAAAGCAATGAATGATTGAAGAGACCCATGAGTTAAATGGGGGTTGAGTTAGAGGGAAAGTCTCTAACCATGTCGTTGAGTTAAGTTTAACCATTAATGGTTATGTAAGAGCCATAAATGGTTATGTAAGAACCATTAATGGTTTGGAAGAATTTAGGGGTTAGCTTGTTGGAGAAACGAAGTCTTTAATGCATTTCAAAGACTTTGAGGCTTTGAGAAGTGACTCCAAGTTGCTTAGGAATGTGACAATAATTAGGGAGGGTGATTAGGCTAATTAAGAATGGTTTAGAAGAATCTAGAATGGGTTAGAAGAGTCTAGTGGGTTTTGTGGGTGAGAGAAAATAGAATTTTAATTAAAATAAAATTACTTTATTTCAACAAAAATTGTGCAACTTGCATTTGTAGGAGAATGCAAGTGGGGTGGGGAGTTTAGGGATTTTAAATAAATATTTATTTATTTATTTAAATGAGGAAAGGGGGTTAAATTAAATAAATGTGTTTTATTCATTTAATTGATTTAGATTGTGTCTTAATGAATTAATTTAAATAAATTGAATAATTCATTTAGTTAATAGAAGAAGAGGTTGAGGATGAAATTAATTTAATTAACTGATTATGGATGGTTAAATTAATGTGTGTGTGTTTACAAAAAGAGTGAAAGCTCTGTTTACACACATGATTATATGCCTATATATTTTCCTGTGTATTTATAAATCATGTTTTCTAAAAATTTATAAATCGTGTTATGAAAATTAATTCTATAGTTCTTAGGAAATAACAAATTTGAACAACTGGAGTACTCAAAATGCAAGAATATAGAGATTTTCAAGTCCAACCTGAGAATACAAATGGATTTTTTGCCAGAGAATGCACAATAATCCCCACTATCTTTGTTGAATTCTTCAATTCCTGGGTCGTTCTCTTCTACTCTCCCTATTCTAGGTATTCCATGGCATTGGTTACTTCGACCAACATGTGGCAGTCCATTTGATGTCCAAATGCATTAAAATTTCAATCCATTGCTAAGTCTTCCATAATCATAAAAATATATACATATGTATATATGTATGTATGTATATATATGTATAGACCCACACCCACACACATGATATATATATAAAGTAAAACAATACATGTAATATAAGTAATTTAATTTCATGATATATATACATATATATATATATATATATATATATATATATATATATGTATGTACATGTGTATATCCAACCAACAATTGCTTCATGATTGTACCTGTGTATATCTGACCAACAATTGCTTCTGCTCCCTCAATCATGGCATTGGTTACTTCGACCAACATGTGGCAGTTCATTCAATGGAAATGCATTCAAATTTCAATCCATTGCTAAGTCTGCCATAATCATAAAAATATATACATATAATATTGTGTGTGTGTGTGTGTGTGTGTGCGTGTGTGTGTGTGTGTGTGTGTGTGTATACATATACATACATACATATATATATATATATATATATATATATATATATATATATATATATATATATATATATATATATATATATATATATATATATACATACGTGTGTGTTTATATACATATATGTGTGTGTGTGTATATAAACACACACACACACACACACACACACACACACACACACACACACACACACACACACATACATATACATATACATATATATATATATATATATATATATGTATGTATGTATGTATGTATGTATGTATGTATGTATGTACATGTGTATATTTGAAATGATAATCATACATATATGCATGTGTGTGTGTATACATATATAGTAATGTGTGTGTGTGTGTGTTTCAATTACAAAAGTGAACAAATAGGCATGATATTTCATCAATTTATACATTATCTGCACACAAAAATGCATATATCTATGATCAAAATACATAATTAATCTTTTAAAAATATTGAAATCAATCTTTCTTCGAAATAAAGAAATATCAATCAAGATTACTCATATAAATTCATTATTCAAAATTTGAACAAACACCAAATTAAGTCATGTAAATCTTAAATCTTTGCAAGATGCACATATGCATTCTAAAGTGGTGTGTGAGATTCCATCTATTTTAGCGAAATCCAAGAGCTAAAACAACTCTACCTAAACCATGTTCTCACCTTCATCCACGTTCACCTATTCATGTATTCACTTGCACTCGATTGCTCATTAGCAATGACAATCCCCAATTTCATAATAAAGATAATCTAAATCATTCAATTGCATTTAAATTTCAAAAGGAAAATAATTTAAATCATTCAATTGCATTTAAATTTCCATTTCATTTCCATCTAATTTCACTTTAAATTTCATTTCATAGGTGAAAAATAGACATCATTTTCCTAATTAAATAATTATAGATAAAAATGATTCCTGACAATCATGGTGAGTCAAGAAGGCCCTTAAGTGGTAATGAAAATTCAGAAAAAAAGAGTTAAGCAACTTGAACTAAAAAAATGAATAGGTTATCAACATTATTTCAAAAATATGTAAGAATAGAATCTGTAGCAAATTGAATGTAGTTTCTAAGATACTAGTTGTTGTCCAAAAAAAAAAATCTATTGGCATTAAGTTGTCATTGATGTCAACCGGTTTGGCCAAGTCACCAGTAAGGAAGAAATGGTGACCGGTATAAGAAGTGAAAGACAAAAGGAGGGCTACTGGTAAATATAACTTGTGTAATCTACCGGTAAAGAAGGCTTACCGGTAAGGCATAAACCAGGATGAAGGTTGTTTGGTTGTTATGAAGGCACAACAATTGGTGAATAGAAAAAGAGAGGATGTTTGATGGCCATATCGATAAGATAGACTAAACCAATAGTCAACCTTGGTCGACAAAGTATGTCAAACTGACATAGGAATCCAAGCAAAGGTGGGTGTCGACGAGCAAGACAACTGGATGCCAGGTGGAGGTATTGTACAGGTCGGTGGAGTGTGCATCAATGTAACAAATCTACAAGCAGGTCAGCTTTTATGAGGAACTCGTAAGTCATGGAGGATGCCAGAGGATTGTGGCTCGAGGAAGGCAAGCTGGCAAAGTAACTGAACTGATTCTGCAAGAAGATTTGATCTTCGTACCTGTTTGGTGAAGGAAACAACAAAGCCATTAATGACGAATGACAGAGAAAAGAATAAAAGCATGGTGCAGACCTCCAGATTTAGAAAACACACATTGGAATGTGGAGATTTGTTGGTGATTGATTGATGTCATGAAGATCTTATCCTTGGAAAATCTGATCAAATCAAATCGGATTCAGATCAAGTTGGAGAAGGAAAACCTAACAGGACAGTGTTTGAATGCGTTCTTGGCAGGAATCCACGATTATAAATACATGAGCTTTAAATAGAAAAGGTTGATGCTTGAGGAAAAGAAGAAGAGTGAAGAGAGATTGAGTGAAGAGAAGGATCGCCTCCCTTAGAATTTATTCTAAGAAATTTGCAGATTGAGTTAACAAGCAAACCGGTAAGAGGGTTTAATCGACAGTGATAGAGTACCGGTATAACTATAAAAAGTCTAACAGTTGAGCTAACCGGTGAGGTGTGATTGATCAAGAATGCATCCAAGTGTGACATAGTGTGTTGTGAGGCTGTGAGAGAGAGAGAGAGAGAGAGAGAGAGAGAGAGAGAGAGAGAGAGAGAGAGAGAGAGAGAGAGAGAGAGAGAGAGAGAGAGAGAGAGAGAGAGAGGCCAAGAATCAGACAGAGCTATCTGTTAACTGGTAGTCTGAGATCCAGTAAAGAAGAGAAGATTGTTAACCGGCAGAGACCTAATTGATCAAGAGTTGCAGAATTCATTTGCAACAAAAAGCTATAACTGTATCTAAATTGTATTTCAATATACTTCACCGAGTTGGAGCTTGGTGCATTGGTTGGTGCTCCTTGGGTTGATGCCCTAAATCTTTGTAATTTAGTGTTTCACTTGTGAGGCTGGATTGGAGCAGTAGTCTCCAACAATATTTCTCACTGAGGTTTTTCCCATATTAGGTTTTCCTCATACATTTGGTGTTATGGGTTGCATTTGTGTGATTGTCTTCTTTGGTCTCCTCATTTGCTTTACTAGTTTGATTTTTTAGTGCTTAAGATAACAACCGGTATTCTGAAGTTGCTTTAAAAGATGAAGGAGTTGAGGAACCACTGATTCACCCCCTCTCAGTGGTAGTTTGTGTTCAACAAAATCTATTTGGTGAAAATTTGAAATTTAAATGTAGTAGTACTAAAATTTCAGGAAAAAGATAAGAAGCAGGTGTCTATCTGACCACCTTAACCACATTCAAATCATAATATTCTTTTATAAGATTTTAAATATAAGTAGAAGACATGACACAAATTTTTTGGTAATTTTTTTCAAAGTAATAATTAATTATGAATTTTTAACTACTTTTTTAAAATATAAAAACTTGTATGTCCGACCACCATAACTTGGTCAAAACTTTATGAGATTCATTTTTTTTAATCCTATAGTATGTGAAGCATAGAATGTGACACATGTTTCAGATTCAAAAATGTGATACTGTTTGAAATTTATAGATGTTTTTCAATCAGCCTATCAATCAAGACTTTAGTTGTTATTCAAATAGAAAATGAATAATAATTATTTATAAAAATCAAAATAATGCATGATTTATATTGTTGGAAAACTGAGAATCTCCTTATAATTTTTTTTTCATTTCGTCAATTTTTGGTAACGAAAAATCCGTCAGCCACTAGGGTGAAGTCTAGAAAATCAAGGAAAACTCCTAAACATGTTTTTTGTGTTGACTTTCCAGTTTGGCATATATTAGCCAAATCCCAATGCAATCCCAAGCAAAAAATGGAGGGAAAAAATTATGTCAGAAAAAATGGATATCCGTTTCTTAACGTCATTGTTATGATGTCATGTTTTCCAAAATAGATATCCATTTTGGAAAACAAATCAAATATCCATTTAAAATGGATATCTGTTATGAAAAAAATTAGAAAAACACTTTTTAGTAAAATGAGTATAACTTTTACATTTCTTATTGAAATTTTAATTTTTTACAAGTGTTGGAAAGGTGATTTGGAGCTCTACGCTATGGAATAGGTAGTGTTTCTATATTTTATATTAAAATAATTATAATTAATTTAAATTCATCCTTCATATTTGAAACATCAAAAGCTCACAACTTTTTCAGATGAATTCCCTCTTTCATGATTTTTTTGTAACAACCATTTCAAAATACTTGAAACATTAAATAAGTAATTAATAATAGAAAATTTAAGAATTTTACTAAGTTTAATAAATTTTGGTAAACCATGTTATCTCTCATTGTTCCTTTCTCTACCTCTCTCCTAATATCTAAACCTATCACTCCACTTGTTTGTTGCTCTCTCCCTCTCTTTTGTCCATATTTATACATATTGAATTCTAGACCTATCTCTTTCACTCTCTTTGAATACCTCTCTCTCTCTCAAGCTATACAATTATATTTATACCTCTTCATCACTTCCTCCTCTATCTCACTCTCTCCCCCCTAAGATCTAGAGTAGTCTCTGTACATCTCCTTCCCATCTCTAGTAACAAAATTCAGAGGGGAGGAGGAGAAGGATAGAGGGAAGTATCAAAAAAGGGAGAGGGGGAGAGAGATGAGAAGGAGATTGTAATTTGGGGATAGAGAGAGAGAGAGAGAGAGAGGTAATTAAGTGGTATGAGAAAAGGGAGAGAGAGAGAGAGAGAGAGAGAGAGAGAGAGAGAGAGAGAGAGAGAGAGAGAGAGAGAGAGAGAGAGAGAGAGAGATTGGGTGAAGAGAGAATGAGAGGGAGAGTTAAGGATAATTAGGGGTAGGAGGAGAGAGGGAGGGGGGAAGTATCAACAAGAGAGAAAAGAGATGGTGAGAGAGGTGAAGAGAGATAGAAAGTAATTAGGGGGTGGGGGGAGAGGGGGAGAGGGAAGTATCTATAAAGGCATAGGGGGAGAGAGGTGAGAGAGAGAGGGTAATTGAGGGGAAGAGAGAGAGAGAGAGAGAGAGAGAGAGAGAGAGAGAGAGAGAGAGAGAGAGAGTTGGGTGTAATTAGTGGACAAGAGAAGAGGGAGAGGGGTAAGTATCAACAAAGGGAGAGATGTGGAGAGAGGTGAAGAGAGACAGAGAGAGGATAATTAGGGGGAGGGGGAAGTATTAGTAAAGATATAGAGAGGGGGGCTAATTAGGGGGATCTCTCCCAATCTCTCCTCTATCTTCCTTTGTTGATACTCCCCCCTTCTCTCTCTCCCTTTGTTGATACTTCCCTCTCCCCCCTCTCCCCCTCCCCCTAATTACCTTCTCTCTAGACCTCTCTCTTTGAACCTCTATCCCTTTGTTGATACTTTCCACTCCCCCCTCTCCTCCTACCCCCTAATTACCCCCAACTCTCTCTCTCTCTAATTCTCTCTTCCCCAATTACCATCTCTCTCTCTCTCTCACCTATCTCCCCCTCTAACTTTACCACAACTCTCTCTCATCATCTCTTCCCTTCAATTATCATCTCTCTCGCTCACACACAACTCTCTCCCCCTCTCCCTTTGTTTATACTTCCCTCTCCCCCCTCCCCCTTAATTACCCCCCTCTCTTTTTTTCTCTTAATACTTCCCTCTCCCCCTCTACCCCTCCACATAATTCCCTCTATCTATCTCTCTCTTCAGTTCTCTCCCCGTCTCTCCTCTCCCTCTATTGATACTTCCCCCTCTCCTCCTACCCCCTAATTGCCCCAACTCTCTCTCTCTCTCTCTCTCATTCTCTCCTCCCCATAATTACCCTTTCTCTCTCTAACATTTCTTCCCCTCACCCTTTATTAATACTTTCCTAACCCTTCTCTACCCTTCTCTCTCTCTCTCTCTCTCTCTCTCTCTCTCTCTCTCTCTCTCTCTCTCTCTCTCTCTCTCTCTCTCTCTCTCTCTCTCTCTCTCTCTCTCTCTCTCTCTCTCCCCCTATCATTAGCTTTCCCCCTAATTACATTCTCTCTCTTTCACCTCTCTGCCCATCTCTCCTCTCCCTTTTTTGATACTTTCCCCTCTCCCCTCTCCTCCTAACCCCTAATTACCCCCAAATCCATCTCTCTCACATTCTCTAACATCTCTTGCCTCTCCCTTTGTTGATACTTCCCTCTTCCCCTACCCCCTCCTCTTAATTACTCGATCTCTCTCTCTCTCTCTCTGTCTCTCCCTATCCCTCTCTCCACTTCTCTCCCCATCTCTCCCTCTCTTATTCTCTATCTCTCTCTCTCTCAAACACCTCTCTCCCCCTCTTCCCCTCCCTCCCTAGCAACAAAAGTCATAGGGGAAAGATACTCCACACACCTCATCAAGAACTAAGATCCGAATATAGCTAATACAAAAACATCTAAATTAGAAAGATAATCAAGATCCATTACCAATAGGGAGAGAGATCTCTACATATATTTAAAAAAATAGATATAAAGAGGGAGATGGAAATAGAGAAGGAGATACAAATAAAGAGACAAGAGAGGGATAAAGAGAGGTAGAAAAGATAAATATATAAAGAGGGAGAGATAGAGATGTATAAAGATAAAGATACAAATAAGGAGAGATATAAGGGTCAAGAGAGATGAAGAGATAAAGAGAGGGATATATATATATATATATATATATATATATATATATATATATAATATATAGAGAGAGAGAGAGAGAGAGAGAGAGAGAGAGAGAGAGAGAGAGAGAGAGAGAGAGAGAGAGAGAGAGAGAGAGAGAGAGAGAGAGAGAGAGAGAGAGAGAGAGAGAGAGAGAAGAGATAGAGACATAAATAGAGATATAGATATTAAAGACAATGAAGAGAGAGGGAGAAATACTGAAGGGTAAGGATGGATAGAAAGAGGGAGACATATCTAGAGATTGAAAAGGAGAGGTGAAGATAGAGATAAAAATGAAGATAAAGGGAGAGGAAGATAAATAGATATAGAGAAATAGAGAGGTAAAGACATAGATAAATATATAGAGATAGGGAAGCATGGATAGAGAGAACTACATAGTTTGAGATACAAAAAGGAAGATACAAAGAGATATAAAGGAAGAGGAATATGGATAGATAGATAGATGTAGATAGTGTGAGAGAATGACAAAGAGAGAAATAGAGATTATAGATAGGGATAGGTAGAGAGGGAGAGAGAAGATATATATATATATATAGGGGTTATAGAGAAGGATGGAGGGATAGATCCAGAGATATATAAAGAGGGATTAAATAAAGAGATAAAGGTAGAGAAAGGGAGAGATAAATAGAGAGGTTTGATAGAGGAAGAGAGGGAGGGGTAGATTAATCATGTATAGAGGAAGAGATATAAAGATAGAGGGACATATAGCAAGAGAGATGGATAGAGAAAGAGATAGATATGGATAGAAAGTGATAGAGAGAGTAGAACAAATGGAGGGAGAGATGGAGTGAATAAGAGATATTTAGAGAGAATGGAATATAAATATATATATGAAGATAGATCTATAGAGAGATAGAGATAGAGGGGACAAGATTGGGAGAGAAAGGAGGTGATAGAGATAAGTTATAAATAGGTATAGGCAAGATAAGGTAGAGTGGGGAGAGTGGGAGAGGGAGAGATAGGAATAGGAAGAGGGAGATATATGTAGAGATATATGTAACTCAGGAAATATCTAGATGGGATGAGAAAAGGAGTGAGATAAGTAGAGAAGGAAGAGATGGATAAAATATATTTATAGAAGTATAGATAGACAAGTGATAGATAAAGGAGGTGAAAAGAAAAAAAGAGACTTTGTATGCAAAATTTGTGAGTATTTTAAGTTTTAAAAATGAAGGATTAACTTCAAATAATTATGATTAATTTTTGGTGTATAATCTAATAAATTTACCTTATCCATTTGATAGGTCTTTGAATTACCTTTCCAATGCTTGTAAAAGATGGAAATTTCGATAAGAAACACAACAGTTATGCCCATTTAACTAAAGTATTTTTTTATGTTGAGGAAAATGGATATTTGTTTTGGAAAACATGACATCACAATAATGATATAATACAAATTGGTATCATTAATATCAAGGTGGGGAGTACACAACTCAAGCAATCAATTTCATAAGTAGCAGCGGAGATCATGGATGTCTCATACATGATGATATACTACAACGCATCAACTACACAACCCTCAATGGTAAATAAAGAAAGGCAATCAACATAATTATGGCATGCTATTGTAGAAATTAAAATGGAGAGCCATTATTCATGATAATATAGGAAACTTGACATGAACAGGAAACTTGTATCTAATTGGTTCCATTAGTCAAGCCCTTGAAAATGAAGTAATGTCAAGTCATTATCCCCTTCTATTACTTGCACCAACAAAATTTGCAACATTCAATATAGGGGCCTTTACAGTTCATTCAAAATTGAGATTCCCAATACGAGACTTTTCTCAGCTAAAAGGAACAAGACTTGTACAAGTTTTCAAGAAGATATAATACATTTCAAATACATTTTGATAGATGAAATGAGCTTCATTGGTCAAAATATGTTGCAAAACATAGACTCTCGACTTGGACATGAAATCCACAAAATGCACACATAAGCTTTGCATGTGGATCTTTCATTATGACTAACCAAGATAAATGCTTTATACTATATTTATTATAATTTATATCTATGAAATTTCTATAATTTTACTATATAATTTTAAAATATTTTTTGTTGGTCATCTTTTAGGTATATCTATGATTTTGGTTGGAGATTTGGGCCAACTGCCTCTTGTCAATGATAGACTGACATGTGACAGCAACAAACGGGTAAAGTTATTGTGCCAGGAATTCAAAATTGTGGTTACATTAGATAAAATATTCAAACAAGATGGGGAAAACAACCAACAACAAAAGTTTTGGCAACTTTTGACAAATCTAAGAGATGAAAACCTACAAATTGATGACTAGAGGTTACTTATGATGAGAACCCCTATTAACATAGATGCGACAAGTAATGCTAAGTTTGACAATTGATACTATCCATTTGTTCTCCACAAATGAAAATGTTCATAATCATATCAAAAAAATGTTACATACATTGAAAAATCTTGTTGCATGTAGTCTTGCAACAAAAGTAGGAAGTTTACTTCAAGTAGAAGATTTTTCAAAAGATGAACTTGATTTCGAGATATCGATCAGTGAGAATTCAAGAGTGATATTGACTTCAAATCTTTGGATACAGGAAGGACTTATAAATGGAGGTTTAGGATATGTTCGAAAGATTATCTATAAATTAGGAAGTTCTCCACCTAAACCATCATCATATGTCATGGTTGAATTTGACAATTATACATGAATACCATTTGAATATCATCATCCGGATATAATTCCAATGACACCAATACAAAGGGGTAGAACATTTCAATTACCATTAAGATTGACGTGGGCATTGACTATACATAAACCTTAGGGGTTGACTCTATCAAAAACCACAATTAATGTACGACCAACAAAAAGAATAGAAACTACATTTGTGGTAGTGTCTCGAGTAAAGTCTCAAAATAATGACAACATTCACATATGATCATTACAAAAAAAAAAAATGAAAATTAGTAGACAACTAGCAAAGCGATAGGTCGAAGAAAACAGATTAAAAATTTTGGAAGATAATTGATGTAATATATCTTTGTTCAAATTTGCTTCCATGGTTTTTCAGTGTTTCAATATAGCATATTATACCTACATTGCATGCTATGAAATCCGAAGTGACAATTAAAGTTTGAACTCTACTTGATGATACTGAAAATGGACAGTTATTGTCAGTACAAAAATGGTTCACTAATTCAAAAAATATTTGAAATTTTATTTGACAAATATTTTAAAACTATTTACACATTGTAACCATGACTACATTCTATTTCAACACTATTTTATAAATGTTGTTTAAGAGTTATTATTTCTGCATAAATAGTTAACTAAGACTAATATTTTGTCACATTATTTGACAAATGATTATAAAATTTAATTTTCGCTAATATTTTACAAATGACATTGTAATAGTTCTAATGAGTGTATATTGACTTCCAATTTTTCGTTATAAACTATCATCATAGCAATATAAGAAATGAAATGCCTATATTGTTAGATCTACAATCATTAAACCAAAAAAAATAAACAAACATCAATGTATAAACATTATCTATCATTGAATTACTAACAAACTCTTTATCATTATTTATGAATATTAAATATTTTCATAATTTGATAACTCTTGGTGTATCTTATTTAGATTTATTAAAATATAGGTATACTAGTTAATAAGTTTACATTTGTATTTAGTAGCTTTTATAATAAAATATAATATATTAATAAAAAATAACTTTTGTCATATCTTGAGAAAATGGAGTAGTTGTTAATGCACAAATATGAAGCCATTCATAACGTTGGGGGCAGCGATAAAAACATTAATCATCATGATACACAAATCAATAGAATTTAACTAAAGATGGGATTACCATTAGACATGGTTGATGCTTACAAATTAAATACGAATGTAGATGCAACATAAAATCATTCATATTCGGCAATTGTCTCACATGTTCCTAAATCAATTGCATTTGTTCGTCTCAAAAATAAGCGCATGCCTTCAACATAATTAGATAAAAGAAACAACATTTATAAAATAATAATAAAGGATACCATTGAGAGTATTAATGAGAGATCTATAATTTTGCAATTAAAATCAACAAACAGAAAAAGGATTTTGTTAGAGTTAAATAAGCAATACATAATCTTTAATTAAGTTCAGAGAGTATTAAAGGATTTTGTTAGAGATCTATAATTTTGCAATTAAAATCAACAAACAGAAAAAGGATTTTGTTAGAGTTAAATAAGCAATACATAATCTTTAATTAAGTTCAGAGATACACCAGTACTTAAAGCTATTAGTTTTATATAACATCGAGCGTAGTCAAGCAAACACTTTCTGTTCGAACCGGGAAAGGTTAGAGCTGTAAAAGTTTCAATCGTCAATCTGATTTGCACTGCAGGCTCTCCACTCCTCTGCAATCTGAGATCACCAAATTATATCAACAATGGAAATCAACGGGTCAGTTCCAAACTGTTAATAAAGTTATCACCCAAAGTAATCAAAATAAAAAAGAAATTGAAGTAGCGTAACCTTAAGGCTGCTTCTGCAATCCGATCCATGATGTTGGCGACGGCGGTTTTGGATTCTTTAAGCAGGTTGAGACTGTCGATTAACCTGTTTCTCTTGGCGCTCACCACTGGACTTTCTTCCAAAATTTTATCCATCGCACCGAAATTGGGACCCCACACATACTCGAGAATCTAGGCCTCCAGCTCACAGTCCACCAATTTTCTGCAAACAAACTTAAGATGCAGAGGAATCCCATCTCCCATCCTCAAAACCACAACTTCCCAATACGCTCTAACCCTCATCTGCATTTCATACGCTTCCTTCACACGCTCGCTCGGCATTTCCATGATGTCGCCCACTTCCACTTCTCCAAATTCCTCTAAAAACACCGTCTTCCTCATCCCTCCACTCAGATTACTCAGCCTTTCCATGAACCGGGCTTCATATTGAATGAGCCTGCCGTACGTTTCAATGTACACATGACTGAGAGTAAAATCCACACTTTTCTCCATCTCTATCATTAGCTTAACATGTGCAGTGCATTCCTGCTTCTTCTCCACCACCAGCCCCTGCACAGCTCGTTGAACGCGCGACCGGAGTTGTGGGTAACAATGACAATAATTGTCAATTACCCGATTAACGATGTTTTCCAAGTAGTCCCAAACAGTGGATGCAAGCCTCTCTGCCCTTTCCTCAACCTCTTCCACCTTGTGCTGTAACAGTCGCAGAAACACAGAGCGCGGTGGGAAATTAGGCAGACCAACGCCCTTGGCTTCCCCCAGCATTTGGGTCTCCTTGTACAGAAACCTGCCTCTAGAAGCATCGTTTTCACAGAGCTCCCTGTAGAACTCATCGAACATGTCTTTCAAGCGGGCGGTACAGCGCATATATGGGTCCTCTTCAAACTGCTCAAAATCCCCCAAAATTACAATCTTGTTCAGCGACTCCTTGATCTCTTTCAGCAGCCTCATGAACACCTTATCGGCCTCCCTGGGATTGCACAAATGCTGAGGGAGGCTGTTGAGCTCAGCTTGGCGTTTTCCCAGCGTGGTGTCGATTTTGCTGCAGATTTCAGGGAGTGAGGTGTTGATGATCATCGCCTGGATTTGCATCAGCTTCTGCGCCAAAACAGGGATCCCCACCATCGACTTATCGATTTTCTTCAGCAGCGAGTGGGAGTCGAACAGCTGCTTTTCTTTCTCCCGGGCTTTGGCATTGCTTTCATTGCCAACGCCATTGCGGACGCAGACATAGCCGAGCCTAATGTTGACGGCATCCATTGTCACTTTTTCGAAAAGGTCCTCCGTCGCCTTGTCCGACTTGGTCACCACCGCCAGAGTCCGCTCGCCTTCGGGATCCACACTCTGCGACAATTTGATGGATTCACAGGTCGGAAAATCCACATTGGCCGCCAAAACGTTGAGAATTATGCTCTCCTTCGGACTGATGTACTCCATTATAATGTCCCTGATCTGCTCATAAATGTCCCCCGGCTGCCCTGCTACTGGAACTCTTGTGATGCCAGGTAAGTCCACCATTGTCAAATCCGGAGCCCCAACTTTTGTAATGTGGAGCGTTATGGGAGTGTTACTTATTCCTTTCCCGTCTCCTGCAATTGCTTTGGTGGCCGCATCAATCTTGGCTGTTATGTCCCGCTCTTGTATGATTTCCGCGTTGCCACTGTACTCGATGGAGATTTGGGCTTCAGATTGGTCGCTGCAGCTTTGGAGTCTCACGACGAGGGGAACACGCGTGCAGATGCCTATGCCTCGGGGAAGCTTGATGGCAGCCAGGGACTCCAAGACGCTGGACTTGCCGCTGGACTGGTCGCCCACCACCACAATGCTGGGAAGTTGGATTCCTTCTTTCATGATGTCCAGTTTCCGCAGATTATCAACTGCGTCCAGCAGCGGCCGGATCTTCTCCCGATAGGCAATTGTCAAGCTCAAATCTTGATGGGCATTTTCTGTGTCTTCCATCATGGACATCCTCAGCCTCTGACTCAGAGAGTCAATCGACATGCGCATGATCAGAGTAGAAGATAGAGTGGGAAGAAGATGTGATGCCTCACCACAAGTGCATTCTATTTATACTCAAATATCTCCTGTTTGTGAGGGGAAACGGGTTAAATGTGAAACCGAAGCAGTGTAGAGAATCCATAGCTTTCCACATCGGTAGTTCCCATAAGCATCAGGAGGAGCCCTTTGGTAGCAGCGCCGAGGAATAATCAAACTTTGAATCCTTTTTTAGCATAGATTCCCATTACCACTTACTCCTTTCATTATCAATTTTCTTTCGAATTTACTTTTGGAGTAGAGGAGGTTACATTATTTATTCCTATGTGATATAGATTGCACCCTTATTTCTCATTAAGCTAAAACTAAAGCACCTATAATTACCATCAAACTTTGAACCCATATAGATTATCATGATCACTTATTCTTATCTTTCACCTTAGAATTTACTTTTGAACTATTAAAAAAACGTTTTATTTATTTTTTTATGTTGGTGGGTGAGAAGTTTAGTGAAAAAAGTTATAAATTGTTTTTAATGATTTTTTCGAATAAATATATACGTTCTTAAATCAGATGGTATAGTTTATAGTTAGAGAATAAATATTTAGTGGTGATTTGAAAGAGGCTTGTGTTCATGTGCTTAAAGAAAAGCAATCTAAATTAGATCTTAAAATTGAAAGGTTATTTTCATTGAATATGGCGATAATGTTACATATTATAAGCTTTGAAATCCACTGACCAAAAAATTACATATTCCATAGATGTGACTTTCAAAGAATTTACAGTTATTTCTAACCTCGAATAGCTAGAAGATGAAGAAAATGAAATGTGAGTGCACTTTAAGCTCAAGTAGGAAGATGCACCTTAGAAAGAACAGAAAGATGGATTTGAAGACGAGGGGTAAGAAGAAGAGGGCTCAAATACATTTACTTTGTGAATAAAGGAGGTTACATTATTAATTCCATATGATATGGAATGCACCCTTACTTCAAATACATTTACTTTGTGAATAAAGGAGGTTACATTATTAATTCCATATGATATGGAATGCACCCTTACATTATTAATAAAATAAAAAAGTATATATCATGTATGTAATTACATCAAATGGCATTCCATAATGGTAGAGTTCATTAAATCTTTTAAGTTATGAAAAAAAAATGAAACTATAAAATTAAAACTATCAAAAGTTAATATATAAATATTCAAAACAAAAACAAAACAAAACTATTAGCAAAATAATGAATAGTGTTTTTTCTTAAAATTGAATCAAAAGTAAAATTTAAATTTAAATAAAAAAGTATTGTTATAAAATAAAATAATTCTTAAATAACTAAAATAGTTCAAGTTTGAAGATTATTTAGATAGATGTATTTAAGATATCATAGCACTAGTAAATAAAAATGTTCTAAAAAAAATAAAATAAATTTATATTTTTCCATCTAATTGCACATTTGTAATATTTTAAATAAATATATAGTAAATTATTTTCAATATTTTAGATAAATTATTATAGATATCCAAAAGCATCTATCTAAAAATATTAAGAGATACCAGTCCAGATATGCTTTCTAATTTATGTTATAATGTTAATATATAGACACCTTATCTCTCATCATATTTAAAATACATGCATTAAAGATATCTATACCAGATTTAAATTGTTTCCAAATTTGAGGATAAAAGTAAGAAGTTGAGTTCACTTTTAGTGGAAGTATCATAAGGAATGCATATGTATTTCATATGAAATATGTACCAATTTAGGAATGGAAGCTTGAACATAAATGTATTCATATGGGAATTAATTTATGTCATAATCTTTTCATATGGGAATCTATTTCTACATGTGTACATACTATAACATGTACCTATTTAATTAGTAACATTCTGGGTGGCCAAATTGGTAGCTTGCCTGCCTCCTATTTGGGGCTCCCCTTAGGTCAAGATCCTCCGAATACCTTTTGGGGAGCCTTGGTGGATAAATTCCATAAAAGTTGTCTGGATGGAAGGGAGCACTACTTAGTCAAGCAGGTAAGGTTCAATTGCTAAAAACTACTCTTCAAAGTATCCCTCCCTATGCCATCAGTCTGTTTAGGATTCCTACTAAGTATGCTGAGGCCATTGAAAAAATTCAGAGATCCTTTTTATGGACAGGGGTTGAGGAGAAGAAGAGAATGAACTTAATTGCTTGGGAGAAGGTCTGTAAGCCTATGAATAAAGGCGGTCTGGGCCTTAGAAGAATAAGAGACATAAATGAATACCTTATGGCCAAGCAGATTTGGAGAGGATATAGAAATCAAGGAGAGTGGAAAAAAATATGGGACAACAAATATAAAAGCCAATGTTCGAATCTTCAAAGTTTCCTCAAAGAGGAGATTATCCCAATTGGATCCAATATTTGGAAAAATGTCTCTAGGACTAGAGACTTAATTATCAAAGGCACAAAATGGAAGTTGGAGAAAGGGAATCTTATTCAGTTATGGGAGGACCCTTGGCTTTTGGAGCTCCCTTTAAATGAAAACCCTGAGTGGAATAGATACCAGAACCAATGCAAGGAAAGATTTGGAACCAAGGTGGAGGATTATTGGAAAGATGGACAGTGGAAAGACTTATCTCAAGTGGATCAATCTTTGGGTAGTTTGAACAAAGTCATGAACTCAATGGTGAGGATTGAAGAAGAAGACCAGTTAATTTGGAAACTCACACCTAGTGGTACTTTTACTGTGGCATCTCTTTATCATCAACAGTACAATAACATGGAAAGTCCTTGCTGGGCTAAAGCATGGGTGAAAGGTCTTACCCCCAAGATCAACATTTTCTTTTACATAGCCCTTCAAGAAAAAATTCTTACTATAGAGAATATCAGAAAAAAAGGTATCAGCATGCCAAGTTTCTGTACTCTCTGTAAGCAAAATGAGGAGACAATAAATCATATGCTCTTTCATTGCCCCTTCTCAGCTGATGTTTGGGGAAGTTGTCTGGATCAATTCAATATCAATTGGAGCTTCCCCAACTCAATTCAGGATATTTTCAAGTCATGGCATCATCCTTCAAAAAACAGAACCACTACCTTACTATGGAGAATTGCTTTACCTCACATGTGTTGGGGTATATGGAAAGAGAGAAATGATAGAATTTTCAGAGAAAAGAATACTAAGGCTAACATTGTGTTTGAAAAAATAAGAAGAAGTATAGTGGAAAATATGAATATTATAGGTGGTATTGATAATCCTAACACTAAGGAGGATCAATTTGTCTATAAAAAATGGAGATTAAAAGCTCAAGAGAGCATCCAGAGTAATCCTAAAGAGGGAGTGATATGGACCAGCCCGCCTAGGGGATGGATGAAAATCAATTTTGATGGGGCCTCTAAGGGAAACCTGGGGGTTGCAGGATGTGGAGTGGTCCTAAGGGATGAATGGAGAATATGTAAAATCATAAAATGTATTCCTATAGGAAATCAGACCAACCAGGTTGTCGAAGCCATGGCGGCTTATCATGGGATTATCCTTGCCAAAGAAGCCAATTGCACTAAAGTTTGGTGTGAAGGAGACTCCTTAAACATTATCAATTGTTTAAATATGAAATTCCCGCCATCATGGTCGATTAGTAATGCTATTAAAGATACTAGGAAAATCAATGAAGAGTTTGAAATGTGTGTTTTTACACATGTTTATAGGGAGGCCAACTCTTGCGCTGATTGGGCAACCAACCTGGCTTGCAAATCGAGAGACATCATTACTAGTTATGGTGAAATGGAGATTGCAAGTGAAATGAAATCCTTTCTCAATAAGGACCGAAGCTATACAAGGCAACATGGAACTTTTAATCATTATTTCTAATGACCTTTCCGCCTTTTTTGATGCAGGGCTTGCTTGAAGATAATGAGCTATTAAATAGGTGTCATATCATTATTATTTGGCATGGATTATGGGCACTCTTACAGAATAACCACAAAAACCAGAGGAAAAGTTATCAAAATGAGAGAAGGCATTGCAAGGAAGGAGATGGAAAAATGGGAGGTAACAAGAAGAGATTTGAACCTGCTTCCTGCTCTGAATGGAGAAAGAACGAAGAAGTCTAGGGTATCCTTCAGCAGGGGGGTCTCAATGTTTTCATGGAACGACTAAATGGGAAGGACCCCACAATCACTAGTTATTTCATCAAGAACTAGAAAAATGGAAAAATTATGATTGGATCACATATGATGAATGTAGACGAAGAGGTTATCGCTGAGGCCATGGGGATGACTACCGAGGGTATGAAATTTTACAAGGACAAAGGGATATCAGATAAAGCAGCAGACAAGTTTCCTGTTACGAATGGTGAGAGAAGAAAGATGATCAAAATTGACAACTCCTACCACTCCCCAAAGAGAATTTGCAGGCCATGGAGGTTTGTCTTATTTGCTTCTATTGAATATATTACCTTAGATGGTAGGCTTACTAGGGCATATGGGCATCACTTCGTCCTTCTCAACCATTTCCATCATGGAGAAAGGGTTAGCCTTCCCTATTACCTTGTCTATTCAATGGATCATACTATAAAGGAGATCCAGAAGGACCCTAAAGGTGGTCATGCCCTCCACCAAGGGCTTATGGTTCTAGTTTATAAAATGCTAAAGGGGAAGTGCATTGAAAAGCCTATTAAAGGCAAAAATGCTAGAGATGAGAGTACTGAAAGAAAGGATAGTGGTTTCAACTTTGATTCAGAGACCGAGGGAGAGTCAGAAGAAACTAGCAAAAAAGGGAGGATTAGGGCCAAGAAGAGGAGGATAATTGTGGAATCTAAAATGTCAGATTCTGAAACTGAATCCCTTGAGGAAAAACCTATTAAAAAGAGGAAAGGGAAAGCCTCTGGAAAGAAGGCTCAGAAAAAGAACACTAAAAAGGGTAGCAATTTTGATTTCAATTATGTTCTGGTTGAATCTGAGGAGGAGGATGATGAAAATAAGAGGATCGATAGTCAGGACAAAGAAGGGGAGGGTAACCCAATTAAGGATAATTTGGAGACCGTGAATACCACTAGTCTGCATAACGAGGAAAAAGGGGGTCAAAGTGATAGTGGTGACAAATATACTATTAAGGCTTTCTGTGAGACCATTGCTACTATGGTGAAGGATATTAATAGTTTGAAAACTAATACACAGGCCATGGCAAGAATTATAGTTGGTGACAAGCCCCTGGCAAAGCATGTTAAAGAGTTAGTGGTCGTTCTGCATAATGTGCAAGCTATTGAATGTATGGTTGGAAAAATCTTAGCAACAGAAAAAAAAGATCAATGAGATGGGAGATAGAAAGGAAATGGAAAACAAACTGAAAGATTTTGGTAGTAGAATTGACAAGCCGGAGCACAATGTCAAGCAACTTGCTAATCAAAATTTCCAAATCCTCAAATCTTCGGTGGACAACATGAACATCTTTATCAACAGGTTCAAGAATAATGTAGAGAAGGATGGTGATAAAGAGAAAGTGAACAAGAAGGGTCATGAAAGGAGGACCAGAGCCAACACAAAGAATAAGGTCAACATCGATGATCATGAGCTGGAGGATATGAAGACCTCAGCAAACAACATGAAACAAATGGTTGTTCATGCTGAGGAAATTTTGAATAGTATTTAGTTCCAGTTGTTGTCCTTGGTTCTGTCTCTTTGTTGTCTTTTGCTTTCCTTTTGTTGTCTGTTCTGAGTTTTTAATGTAATGATGTTTTAAGTTGTGCCCTTCTGGTGAGTTCATTTTGTCTTTTTGAAGTGATCAGGCACTTTTTTTAGCTTTTCTGTTTTCCTGGCTTGTAAAAGGTTCGGGTACCTTTCAAATACCTACTTTTACTTAATCAAAACATGTACCTATTTAAAAATATTTCTCATTCTAAGAAGATATTATTATTTTCCCTCATAATCTCAATTGCATGTATTTGAACAATACATGTTACTTGGGAACCAACTCATTGTGTGTAACTACACTGAGAATCCTTAGGGTACATATGCATGAAGTTGTGGTAGCAAAAAGGTGCCAACTTCATTTTTTTTTTAAATAGGCTATTTGGTGTGTGCCAAATAGGGCGTATGTCATATTTGGTGTGTGCCAAAAAGGGCATACGCCTTATTTGGTGTGCACCAAACACACAAAAAAAATAAAATTGCAACTTCATTTCTATTGTAACCCACATCCTCAACCATTTTTCACCCCTCCAACTTGTGCTCGCCAAATGAGAAAGATAGTTTTCACCCTTGAAGTTGTCAAATCTTTGCTAAAATGTTTCCATGACACTAAGGAGGTCAAAGAGGTATGTGATTTCTTAGTATCAATTTTTTATTGTTGTAGATTAAATTAGGTTTTTTAATTTTATTTTTTTAATTTCCAAGAATTGAGATTCCACCCAAAAATGTTGAAAAGTATCAATCACTTCCACATGAAGAACCTCTTGAAGAACAAGCACATCAAACACCTCTTTCAATCCCTATACATCCCCTAGGCACACAAGAAAACACATTAGGGCAAATAGAAAATAACTAAAATTAGCTTGAGGAATTGATTACAAGACTAAAAGATCTCACTCTCACTGCAACAAACTCTCATTGGACAAGCCTTTCTAATTCACTACAATCTATCATGTCTCATATAACATCAATGAGTGAGAAAATTAATTTTTGGTCCAATTAAAAGAAAGAACAAAAATAATTTTATGCAGACAAACTATCGTATGAGCCAATGAAGAAAAATAAAATCAACAAATCTGACTTGTGTGCACTTTGCATGGCCTCCCAAACCAATCAACCTTTACACCCTAGATGTTGGAGGGTTCATATCCATCGCAAAGGGAATACAAATAAGTTTTGGGATAAGTGGTCGATGGTTTTTATCAACTTCCATGTAAAAATTATGAGTACCTCGCTACTTTTTGAAGAAATTTTATTGTGAGTTTTCCCTCAAGTAGATCCCAGACTATTTTGACTATCTAGATTTCTAGGGTAGATGTGGGGCTCCTCGCATGACATAGGGGGCACACAACATGACCCAAACCTACCATCAATACCCTTTTCTAGACCTATGGTGGAGCATATCACTATTCCTTCAATTGCGAAGGAGTGTGTCGAGGTTGATACTTTAGACTCATTTAGCTCACTCATGAAAACTCTTATATAGTATGTCAGGCCTCTAGTAGAGGGAGATGTGGGCAATTTTTCTATGCCTTGAGTTCAAGGTCACTTTTTTTGATGTAGTGGAATTATTTGCACTTATGATCCTAAGAGGGAGCATGCGCATGCATAGTAGATAGCTGCTGCAGAGGAAATTTCCACGACAAAATCTTTGTTGAATGAAACATTTGACCAATACTTAGGTAAATTTATGCAAGTTCATTTAATTCTATTTAATAAATTTTATTGTTAAATATGATAATTTAACTAAATTAGTACGATGATTATGATGAAAATTTGGGGTAAGTGTTCATAGTAGTTGCAATGTTCCCTCACCCCCCTTTCTCATGATGTCATTGACTCCACAAATATGTAACTAGTAAAGAAATATAATTATTACATGTGAATAGCCAAAACTTATGTGAATGGTTTTCTCATAACTCGATTTGGATGTCAAATAGTTTGATGTTCGAGCTTTGACATTGACACCTCGCAATGAATTTCGTCGACAGACTTTCAACTAGGTAACCTTTATTTATTAATGGTGTTGTAAAACAAATTTATATAGTTTAGGTAATTGAACAACATTTTTTGTTTCATTTTTAGTTGTTGACATCTGCTACTCCTCTTGATGTTTATACCACATTGGAGTGTTGTCTTGTTGCAGCAGTAGCAAGTTCTATTACTTTGATAGAGGTATGAGACAAATTAGTAAATTCCACATTATATTTGTTCTTTTGGTGGTCTATTTTTGAAAAAATTAATGATACTTATATGTAATTTAATTGATATCTTGATCCTTGTTGTAGGGGCTTGTCACTATAGATCGTGCTCATGCCCCTATAATGAATGAGCATTGTGATTATTTGTATGTGTTAATTGATTATTTTGTTATATGTCATTGTAAAATTCAATTTCTATATATACTAACATCTATAATTTGTATTGTATCAAGTGGAGCTCTAGAAAATTCTAGAGAGGAGGACGGGTGAGCACACTTAAAAGACACTTGCATCATATACATATCCATCCCCTCAATAGTCAAAGACAATTTGTGGTTCTTTTCCTCCCTCTAGTGGGAAATTACTAGATTAAGGTCCTTTGTCTTATGCCTATATGGAATTTTTTAACATATGTTTTTTTATTATGGATATGTGGCATTCTATGTCCATATGGATTTTGGCAAGCCTATATAACTTTATTGGATATATTTAATACTTTTATCAACATATAACATTGTATGGATTTATGGATTTTTGGTTGATGCAAATCCTTTTTACCACTGTTATCCATAATTGCACTACAAATGATTAAATGAATAATTATAAAAAAGTTGGTTGTTAATTAAACTTCTGACCTAAATATGCTTTTCTAGAGCACATATACTTACCATGTTATTGTCATTTTCAATGATTACATGTCTATTACATGATGTAATAATTTTTTATATTCCAAGTAACGTGATAACATGCTTAAATCTAGATCAAAAGTGCTTTCACATTTTTTCTTTAAATTTTGAAGAAAAAAATTGAGTGTGTATGAGGACTTGCCCAAATTTTATCATGAAAGAGGTTTCTTATATGCTAGATTAATGCTTGTGTTCATATTTGGGAAAAATTACGTTCTACAAGTGATTATGTTGAATTAATTGATAACTTACCTACCAAACCCTTTACTAAGGATTGAAGCACATTAGGAGTTATATGAATATAAATTTTTTATTAAGTTGAGAGAAATTTGTTATGGAGCTACCATCCATGAATTTTCATTACATAGAAGGATTATGATTCTTAGAAAAAATTATATTACAAAAACTATTTTTTTAATAAAATTAAAATAAATAACATTATTTCATAAGTAATACTATTGGACCTAGTCAACACATATTTAAAGACCTATCAAGATACATTTATAGTTTCACCTAGCATTGGTATTTTAAAAGAATGGTCTAAATTTTCACTTCATACATTCATATTCACCTAGAATGGCTTCGTCACAATGGTAAAAAAGAAGAAGAACATAATACCACATCAAACTAGTCCCTACAATTGACATCATCACAATAAATATGCTTACTAAGAACACGCTTTTGAACATGATATATCTATCAACATAGGATTATGCTCCATTACAACCTCTCATTTCTACTTCTTTTAGAAGTTCTTTTCCCATACCTTGTATGATTCCAAAATTGATCTTATAGTGATTCACTTTGCATTCATGTGTTCATTGTACCATCATAAGGAGTTACATCAAAATTCACACAAAACAACCATATGAACCATCGTGATGACCCTAGAAAAAATAACATACAAAATGATTACATTAGATACCTTAACTTTATTATTACAGACTATCTAAATACTTACTAACACATGAACATAGTTGTGGTTATAATCATAGCTACAACTAGCATATTTAAATAAAGTTACTAAACCAATTCAAACAAGTATGGATTGCAACTTGCATTCTTATGTTTCAAGTGCTAACATAATGATTGGTGTGATAAAGACTTTCAACTATGATCATATTAATCAATAGCACATCACATTCCATGTACTCCATGCACCTTGTTTCGTTGAATAGAGGCCTGCACAAATAAGACATAGAGATTAGTACATAAAAATCTAGGATTTTATAACTTCATCAGGACTATCTTAGCTTCATTGTTATGATTTTCACACCTTTTTTAGGACAATCATAGGTTCATTAAGATTGTATGTAAAATTATTAGGATAGTGATAGGTTTGATTAGTACATTCATAGGCTATTTAGGACAGTCATGTGTTTTTCAGGAGCATCATATTTTTATTACGCATATCATAACCTTGTTAAGATAAGTTTTAACTTCATTAGGAATTTCATAAATTTCCTAGAACAGTCATAGCTTCATTCAAAATATCATAGCTTCATTAGGGTGGTCCTAATAAGTGTAAGATGGTAATAACCCTAAGAGAAAGCATCAACATAGTGTAGCACCATAATATTCAGAAGAGCTTGGGTGCAAAACATAACCATGCCGTGCGTAAATGTGTATGCCCTCACTGATGGTTCAACCCCAACACACACAAAACAAAAATTAGGCTACCTTGCAACTTCTTTTTTCATGCATCTGATGATTTTTGGGGTAACAAATAAAATTTAACTATGAAAATATGATTTCAAGTCTTCAAAATGAGAGAGAGTTTTTTGTAGAGGGGCCTCACATGACCCTGTAGGTTTAGACACCTCATGTGTGTAATGCCTGCCAAAATACCCTAGAGAAATAATCTAAAATCTACTAACAAAAAGGAATTTTTTTTTTAAAAAAACGTTCATTTCTCTAAGTTAGCACTATCATACAATAATACAACATCAACTCTTCACAAGATATCATATACCACAATGTACATAATCATGAAACTAGATTACGCAAGTGAAATTAAAACATTTAAACGCATCAACCTAACTCAACTATACTCTTACAAACACATCCATTCCCTAGGGTATCTTAACATCGCTACTTGACATCATCTAACATAATACTTATCCATATAAAACATCATATTCTACTATTCAATTAACTGTTTTCCTTCCATGTAACTAACTTAACATTAACTCACATATGCATAAGCCATTCACATAATATTCCCTAATAAAACATCTTGAATTCATTAAACCATTTCATCTAGTTAAAACCTAAATACTCAATAATAATCAAAGCAACTATTCTAACCTTTCTATCATTCATTCCATAGATTAGCATTGCATAATTTCATCTCGCCAATATAAATGCAACACAAATACATATAAGCTATTTCATTTCTTTCTCACATAGAATTCACAACTTTTATTACATAAAGAATATCCATTACACAAAGGAATAATTAAGGAACACTTATCCTAATTACTTAATCAAGTCCTATTTCAATTTTAATATTCAAATACATAAGATACTTGATACAAAGATACATAATTCTCTTTTACATATACAAATCATCATGATACTGTCTTATTTTCCACGAACATAGAAATCAGATCTGAAGGATAATGGCATGCAGAATCCAAGAATCCAATCCATGCACGCTAGCTTCCAAGAAGAGGAATATCCCATTAGAAGAAGGCATCAAACCACCCGACCATGTGGAACCAAATAGGAACCACCCCCGTGCTAGGAGATGACATTAGGTTCCAACTCACACTCTAGAACTAGGATAACACCTAACAACCAAAGGACTTGACATGACATCACATGAGACCATCAAGAATGCAACAACGAATCACATAATCACAACATAAAGAATAGAGACCTCTAGAGGCGCAACAACAAGAAAAACATAAGGAGCTAGAACCTACATGTAGGGATAGGAGTGTCAACACATGAAGTCATCATGGGAACTTGGGAACCGCATGCATGATATCTCAACCTATGAGGATATCTAGAGAGTTTGGATTACCTAGACCACCAAGGTCTTCCCACCATTCCCTAATCCATATAACCATACCAGGGATGTGAGTTCAGGCCACAAAACCAATTTTATTCTTTTTGATGTGAGAACCTATCACTACAAAACCCTCATAGATTTAATTATGTTATCACTTGATTACAAATAAAAATCCCACAAGATATTCTAGTAGTCTAGACCCCTGGATGACCTGGGTGTCTAGTCCGCAAGACCCCAATCACTCGTTTGGAAGCCCTCTCCCCCTTGCATGCACCTAGACCTTAAGTTGGAACACACATAAAAATAACATCATAACCATAATAATGAAGGCTCACAAGACATATAAAAGTACTCATAACACCATAAAGAACATACTGCACATAGTAGGGTACCCAAGGCCTCATACATGACAATAGCCTTCACCAATGCATAAAAATCAAAGAGACAACCATGAACATAACTCGAAGGTGAATCCAAATTATCAACAATGAAGCATAAAACATCCTAATGGATTCATAAGATCATACTCAACAACAAGGAATTATCCCTCTTGTCGGAGCAACACAATGCACAAGAAACATCTCAACAGTGGGGCTCAAATCCTCTCACCAAAGCATAAAAGACCTCATGAAAGATAAAAATACATAAAATAAAACTCAAATAATCTTAACACAAATCACCCATTCCTTTGGACAAATCACAAACCCCAACAAGACTCTCACATTGCCAAAAACTAACTTTTTAGGGCCTCTAGAGCAGTATGGAGCTCCCAAAAAGTACATCAGCACCTCTAGTATGAAAATTGGTGCCCTTGGTATGTACCATGGCGTTTTTGGTAGATATGGTGCCATTTTTTGTCCATATGGTATCATTTCGGGTCTCTCAGATAGCGTTTTGGGGAAAAAGGCTTGAAAATGCAGTTTTAGGGCTTTAGCACCCTCGGTATGTTTCCTAGCATCCTGGGTGCATACCATGGTGCCCCTGGGATGCAGAATAGTGCCCCTAGTAGTTCTTGTAGCACCTTGGGTAGTTCTTGCAGCATTTTTGGCAAGAATGCAGAAAAACACCCTAAATAGTGACATAAGGCTTAGGTACTAGCATAAGTAGACTAAGGGGTAAAAATAGACCACATGCTGCAACCATAGGGTCTATAAGGTCCAATTATCATCAAGGATAATCAAAAACATCATAAACACAATCACTGCTAAAACTTGCATTGAGAAATCCATCTCCCACAGTGCCAAATCTAAGACATAGAAGGATAAAACAAGGGGGAGAGAGAACAATACTGCAATCAACAATAAGAGACCTAAGAAAGGCTTGCAAGGTTCAATTGAAACCATTGCATATTCTTGGAAGTGTTTGCACATTTAAAAGTGCAGTCTCAGAGTGTTACAAAGAACTCTCAACAACCATACAAAGGTTAAAACATCAAAATAAGCTCAAGGGATAAACAGATACAATACATATACATCATGATAAACAGATAAGTAATATGATACACAAAAACTTGTATGTTGTGTTTTGAAAAGATTTCTTGGGGAATTTGGAATTGTAGTTGTAGAAAGTTATTTATATTTGATAAGGGATTGATTGGAGGAAAATTGTTTTCCAAAGGTTTTGATTTTCTAGAAAATTGATTTCCCGATGCTCATCACTGTATTTTCTAGGTATGAATGTGATTTTTAGCTATTGTATTTGATTGATATTGGTTTGAAATCAGATTGGTTTATCCCTTGGTTGATAAATAGATAAGGGATAGAGAATCACGATGGCATATCATGCTCGCAATGAGTGATATGACATCATCTCTACTCACGAAGACATTCACACACAATAACATCAAACATTGCATAGAATCATAATTAATAAATAGGGTTAGTATCCTCATAACATCGCAACTCATATAATCCATATACAAATGTCAATGCATATAATCCATCCAATAGAGTAAGCGACAAAGCATCATTACCCACATAAAATCCTAATGACAAGTACACATAATATGTCTAGCATCCATAATGAAGCATCTGAATCATGAGTTAAACCATAAACATTAGTCTAGAATACCACAAGATAGCCTATACTATACCAAAATAGTTTATTGATGCACAAAAGGGAAAGGTAAATTAGGGAGAGGCACTACAGTTCGTATGTGCCATGGACTTTGAGAAATTCCCCATCAAAGTTTAAGGATTTTTGAACTTAGGGCACTTAAGAGAAAGCGCCAATAGGGTATGGCCCAATCTGTCCAAGTGAGTTAGGGATCCAAATAGGATCACACCTACCTAGACATGTTGGCACTAACAATAATGGCCCCACAAAGAACAAAATGGAAGATATGAAACATTGTAACTTTTCATTGCATGCACATGCATCATTTTACATCACCAGAAAAAACTATTAACCCAAGAAAATGGATTTGAATCTTTAAAATATGAGAGAGGTTATTGTAGAGAGTTATCACATAACCCCATAGGTTTAGATGGATGATGCATATGTGTCACAGACTTTGAGAAACACCCTATCAAAGTTTGGAAATTTTGGGACTTTGGGCACTTAAAAGAAAGTGTCAGTAGGATATGGCCCAAAACATTTGGGCAAGTTCGAGAGAAAAAAAATAGCATGCCTAGTATAAACCTGCCCACCAAGACATGTTGGCATTGATAGTATGACCCCACGATAGATACGAGGAAAGATATACAATGGTGTAGCTTTTCATTATATGTGCATGCATCATTTTATATCACCAAAAAAATTGTTCCCTTGAGAAAATATATTAATCTTAAAAATATGAGAGAAGATATAATAAAGGGGCCTCACATGACCCCCATAGGTTTAGATGACTTGTGTGTATGTTCCACACACTTTGACACATGCCCCATCCAATTTCAGCAATTTTTGGACTTAGGGGACTTAAGAGAAAGCATCAGTAGTGTAATGATCAAAACATTCGAGTGAGTTGGGGAGAAAAAAAGGACCATTCCTAGAATAAACCCACCCACCTAGACATTTTGGTATTAACTGTATGGCCCCACAATGAAAATAATGAAAGATATTCAATGTTGCAATTTTTATTGCATGAACATGCATCATTTTATGTCACGAAAAAAATTATTGCTCTGAGAAAATGAATTTCATTCTTCATAATATAAGAGAGGTTATTATAAAGATGCCTTAGATGACCTTGTAGGTTTAAATAACTTGTGCATATGTGCCATGGACTTTTAGAAATGCCTCGTCAAAGTTCAATAGATTTTTGGACTTGGGTCACTTAAGAGAAAGCATCCAAGTTGGGGAGTGAATAAAGACCATTCCTATTATAACAATGCCCACCCAGACATGTTGGTGCTAACTATATGGCCTCATGATGAACACAATGGAAGTTATGCAATATTAAAACTTTTCATTGTATGCATTTGATTACAACATTTAAAATATTGTTTCCATAATCAATTGGATTGGAGTCTTCAAAATGTGAGAGAGGTTATTGTAGGGAGGTCCTACATGACCATGTAAGTTTTGAAAAAGTGATCCTATGTGCCATCAACTCTGAAATACAACCCATCAAATTGTGACTGTTTTATGTACTTATGGCCAACTTAAGATAAAGTGTCGATAGGATATGGCCCCAGAATGTTCAAATGAGATGGAGATAAAAATATGAGAATTCCTAGCATAAATTAGCCCACCTAGACATGTTCATGCTAACAGTATGGGCCCATGATGAACATAGTGAAAGCTATGCAATATTGCAACTTTTCATTACATGCATCTAAGAGTTTTTGCAACATTTGAAAACTTGTCTTTGCATTCAACTAGATTGGAGTCTTCAAAATTTGAGAGAGGATACTATAGAGGGGAGCACTACATGACCTCATATGTTTAGACATAGTGCTCCTATGTTCCTATAGTAACCCTACCCTAATCAGACACTTTTTGACCTCGTTGACCATGGTTGTAAAGATGTAAAACGTTATAAATTCAATAATAAAATGAAATACGCTTTATTCTTAAATAAACTCATAATTCCCTTAATAAGTCTATTTACTTCCACTATTCCATCCTAAAGTCTAAATGATCATTCCAATCACAATAAACACGAGATTTCTATAAACAGGTAAAGATTCTTTATTCAATAAGAAAATGTAAGTAGTATCTCAATCATATCTACATACATTACTTAGGTTTTTCAAATGCCTTAAGTTCAAATAACAAGAAAAATATAAAGTAAAGGATGAGATGCGTCTATCGATTTGCAATCCAAAGCTATCTTCAATGCAATCCTTAAAATGAAGATGAGAACAAGATTTAGGTGTTTTTTCCTCCCAACCTTGAAGCTTACACTTTCCCAGAATTCTTGGTCAATCAAGAATACCCGACCCTGCACGAATTGCTTAGCAAAAAGAATTTGATAGACAAGATGGAATCTGGTATGTGCCTAGAATGATACTTGTATTCTCAATTTTCTAATTCCACTAATAAACAAGCAAGATCAATCAAGTATATGGTAGAGAATGTAAATAACTATATCCATCTATTTCAATGGTCAATAAGTTACTCGACCGAGTATAATGCAATGCATAGCAATAAAATATAGTTTGAAAAAGAAAACTATTCTCTCTATAATTCCACAAATTTACAAAACAAATTTTGAACATAGATTTATTTTAACAAAATGAATTCTAACTCTTATATATTTATATTTTTTTTTTGTCCATTATATTTTTTAAAACCCTTAAAACAATAAATACTAGTAAATAAAATATGGATTTAACATGTACATTTGAATATGCCCTTCTTTGAAAGACACTACTAATTTATTCATTTAAAAGCAAGAAGATATATGCATGTATTTAACAAGGCATATACATATTTTTATTTTTTATTTTTTTTCAAAAAAAATCTGAAAACAAAATGAGAATACCCTTTTTCTGATATGAAAAATGAATCTATTATTTTATTTAACCATTAAATAAAATATTGATATCTCTATTAAAAATATTTTAATGCCCTAAATTTCTAAAGAAACTGTAACATGCATGCATACATATTCCTTTTATCAAAACCTGAAACAAGATGGTACATGCAAATAGATATCCTTATCAAAATCTAGAATGCAAAAACTCTATATTATGCAAATAAAAGTCCTTTCCTTTTTTTCTCTTCCTGGTAGAAATCATAAAGGTGAATATGGAAGAGGGGAACCCAATTTCTGCAAGATGACTAAAAAAGAAACCTTGTTGTTGATTCACTCCTTGTTTTCCTTGCTATCCTCCTTCAATACTCCTTGAAGCCTGGTAATGATCTTCTTCAAAAACCTATAATACATCTACGATATTTCTCCTACAACTAACATGATATTGAAATGAATTTCATAAGAATTTTAAGACTATTTTATCATCACAAAACAATGAACTCCCCCCTTTTTCAAAAATCTAGAACTCAATATATAGAAAAGAGAGTCATTTTCCCACTACAAAAGAAATTAATTGATTTCCTTACTCTTTTCCCAAACTAATTTTCATGCAAAATGATTAATTGTCATAGTGGGGGTTACATGCAAAAATTGAAATTAAAATTCTCTTCTAGAATCTTCTCATTTCCTCCTACAACATGTGCTAAATTAACATATTGAGAAAATACTTAATTTCCAATTTAATTTCATGCAAAAATGATTGTTGACATAGTGGGGGTTACACTTGACCATGCATTCGAAATATGAATTTGAGATTCTTTCCCAAAAAATATTTTCATGCAAGACATGTTCCTTACAACTTGTCATAGTGGTGGTTACATTTGACCATGCATTTAAAATCTGAATTTGAATTCATTTCTATAATCTTCTTATTTCTCCTACACCATGTGCTTAATTAGAATATTGAGAAAATAAATAATTTCCAAATAAATTATGACCTCATGTGCAAGTCACCACTTATTAAATCTTCTTTTTAAACTAATTCCATCGTTATTCATTTTTTTTCATCTTTAACTAACATTGCTCATAAAATTAATAATAATAATAGTAGTAGTAGTAATTGTAATAATAATAATCATAATAATAAATATTAGTTATAATAATAATATTATTAATAATAAGTTCTATCGAAGTCTAAAAAGAGGGTTATGCCATTTGTTTCTAAGTTTGTTGTACAAATGAATATAATTTATGTGAAAGCTAATGTTTATGTTTCTTTGTGCTCATGACGACCAACCTGTGATTATCATGCAATTTGTCGGTGGATATTACATTATTCCAACCCTATCCTTTGCCACAGACCACTTATTTTCTTCTAGTTCTATGAATTCGATGCCTTTCTCCACCCAAAAATATCACTTTTTGAATACCTTTTTATACTTTTCTTTCTGAGAAAATTTGAATACTATCATTTTGTGTGTTTTACCCAAAACAAAAGTCTTATTTTGGGTATTTTCCCCTCCTACAATTTCCTTGATTCATGCTTATTCAAACTGTTAGTTATACCACCAGGGCAACACGTCTAACAGTCCTAAAGCATTGATATTGCATACAATATTCAATCCTACCACATAGTCTCAATTGACAATAAATTCATACTTTTCTTCGAACTCCATGAATTCGGCAAGCTAGGCAAATGCTTAGTCAATCCTACACATTGACTCCCATTGCAATTATTCATGCATAGGTTTCGTGGGGTATTCGCCTCCATTCACATGGCTTTTTGCTTCATCGGAAGTTGATATTACTATCGACTCCCACTACTATTAATGCAATTTGTTTGCTATAAACACAAGATTATTAATAAGTTTACCACCATTAACATATATTATATGTATGTGTATATGTATACATATATAATATATGTAGACACCTAAAAGTTGCACAATGAATTAAGTGAATTTTATTCATTTATTTATTCTTAATTCTTCCAATTAATTAAATTAAGATTTAATTAATATACCCTTCTTCTATCTAAGCCATTTAATTAAATCCCCTTCTAGCCCATTTAATTAAGTTTACATTTAATTAAATCCCCCCACTTGCAAGTGACATTTCCTCTTCTCTTTTCTCTTTCTTATACTTTTTGTTATATTCCATATATATTGTCAGGATGTTTGAGAGGGGTTTCAGACCTCTAGGAGTTATAATGCAAAATCTAGTTTTTGGAAGATCCTCCAAATTTCAGACTTAGTCAAATTTCAAGGCATTTCAGGATCAGGATTGTAAAATTTGTAACCAAGATCAGAATTTAGGCTTGTGTAAGCCCACACTAACATTTGATCACTGACTGTGTGTAGGTTCTAATATTTTTATGCAGGAACAAAAGGAATTAGTTTAGTTTTCTTTGCTTTCTTTCAAAGTTAGTAAAAAGAACTCACCTTTCTTTTTTTGCAAAAGCTTAAAATGAACCTCATGATTTATTTTGGATGCATAAAATGAAATTTAGGCTTTCCTTTTGGTGCTTAAAAGAAAACTTCATCTTTTCATTATTTCATGATAAGAAGAACAACAAAGCAAACTTTTTTCATTCTTGCAAGTTAGGCAAAACACTTCGATTTTGGGGTTAAAAAGAACAAGACAAACTTTGATTTAAAGCTTAAAATGAACATGACCTTCCTTTAGTGTCTAAAAGGATCCATTTTATTTTTGCAAAGGAAAAAGAACCTCATCTTCATTTTATGCAAAGCAAAGAGGGAAAACTTTCCCCTTTGTCGATTTATTTTTGTTGACCAAAATCAAAATTTTGCTTTGTTGGCCAGGTTTCTTCACTAGAATAGACAATCATTGATTTGAGGAAATAAAATAAACACCATGTTTTTTGTGGAGCAATATCTCCATATAGACTTTAACAAATCATTGCAATAAAAGGCTAAAAAGAACACTTGTGTGCTTTGCTTCGAAAGTGGCAAGTATATGCTCTCCCCTTAACTGGGTGATCAAAAAGCCAAACCACTCTTACGCTTTTAGTGTTTTTAAGAATTAAATCCTTTAGCAGGTCTGCCCTCCCGAGGATTTGAACAACTCTTAAAGCCATTCTTTGGCTGGTGTGAGGGGAATGACCTAAGTGGGGAATGGCTTTGAAGCCAAGTGTTCCAACCCACTATAATCAAAAGTGGAGGGTGATGAAAGTCTCTTTCAATGGTTTTGCGCAGCAATTAGCCTTCCCCCAGTATCTTTACAATACGTAAAGCCTTTCTTCTAAAGGTTCGGAAGCCTCTTGAGGGAGTTTATCACTGACGGCCAAACAGGAAGCCTGATTACGAACCTTAACATTAGAAGCTTTGAGTTGACTCAGTATCCAAACATTGGCAATATCATAGTGCAAGGGTGGGGAAGAATCCGCCTCCAAGATTAATCACCATATATATCCCAAGTAGCTACTCAATTGTGAAGCAATTCACTTTGGGTTAACTTCTGGCAAAAGGCAAAAAAATAGGTGCCCCCTAGGGGGTGACAAGGTTTTTTGAGCTGACAGAGTATTGAGACTAGTGCACTATGATATTGTCAATGACCTTTGAATAAAGAGTCTATCTGATGTGTCTTTTGTTGTAAATCAAACCAGTGATAACATTGGGGATTTGAACACATCCTAAAAAGAACATACACTCAATGTTTAGCATTAGGATAACCATTGTCTTCATGTGTGCTATGTATTCTTGTCACAAATGTTAAAATATCTTGCAAAGTATCCAACAATCAAACTCAAAAGTCAGTTCAAACAAGGAAAAATCATAAAGTGGAGAAGATTTCCAAATCCAACAAAGCATCTTTTGAGATGGTTATCAACATTTCAACTATCTTTAGGAAAGACTTTCATCCAACAAGATTAGGGGAATATCAAACCAAGTGATCAAGAGTTTATTCAACTTAGTAAGCTTGAGTATCCAAAACAAAATCATCCATCAAAATCACAAGTGTTAAAATTCAAAAACAGCAAAAACAAAGAAATCATGGCAGTTTAGTGCATAGGAGCAACTTCCTAGTGCATCTGGAACATTCTCTAGTGCATACGAGCTGAATCTTAGCGCTTTCATCAGTCAAAATAGCACATAACCAATATCATACTAGTGAAATTTTAGGTAGCGCTTGTCAGCATCAATCTAGCGCATTTAGACATCAGTGTAGTGCATTCGAGACATATCATAGCGCTTTCAGTCCAAATAAAAGCATGTAATCTGGACATATTAGCGCATAACCCATCCAGAGCAGTCATTTTTCAAACAATCTAAGTCAGTGCATAGGAGAGGTAGCTTAGTGCATAGAGAGCCTTCTGTGGCACATCTGGAACATTCGTTAACACATCCAATCTCTGTTTTAGCTCATGGTAAAAACCAAAAAAAATAGAGCAAATCAGGTCTTTAAGGAAATTTTCATCAACAATCTTGAGTACCCTTTTAGGTCTTTTGTCAAACTCAATAGTCAGAATCCGAATCCAATTATCAGAGAAAACAATTCCAAATCAAGAAAGCATCCTGAAAATAAATTTGTCGATCTTAAACTAGCTAGAGGTAAGACTTCATGCAACCAAAATCAGGTAGTACCATCACATTGATCAAAAGGTCTGCCATCTAAATGGATTCTATCAAACAAACAACATACCGAGTTTAAACCTTAAGTTGTCAAATCAAGTTTCCATATCAGGAGACTTTGTCCATATCATTTGACACACTTTGTCGTGGGGGTGAATCTAAACCTCTGCTTGATAAAGTAAGCTTGATTTTTTCAAACAAAGTATCTCAATCCAAACATCGAAGGAAACCATTGAGCATTCATGTATGACCACTCCTCATATTTTGAGACGAACAAGTCTTCATCACAAAACTAAGTTAAAGAAGAGACTACCTAGTCCTAGAGCCCTTATCAAAAGGAGTAAATTTCTCTACGTCGACCTATCAGAAACATCAACTTTGATCATTCATATGACCATTCATTATCAAATCGAGAAAAAGGAAACTCAGTCAAAGGAAATGAGTCCTAACATAAATCAAGATCACAATATCATGACTTCCCAATCTGATCCCATCTTCAATCAAGATCCCACCTATCAAGAATCTTATGATGATCCCCTAAAATTTTGGTATTCCATCTACGATGGTCCCCTTTCATCTCAAGAGCTAAGTCCCATTCAACATCCACCTCCTAAGCAAGAGCACGATATCCCTTCCATCTCCTCCACTAATCTAATTCCAAATGAAGAGGAAAGAACAAACTCAAATGGTCCTACTCCAAGTCAAGATCAAGATCAAGGAATCCTTTCATCCTCCAAATCTATCTTAAGTCCTTTCATTCCAAAGTCAATCTCTTCATCTTCCAAATATATCTTAGGTCCTTTCATTCCAAAGTCAATCTCTTCATCCTCCAAATCTATCTTAGGTCCTTTCATTCCAAAGTCAAACTCTCCATCCCTTCCATCCATCTTGGGTCCTTACCTCCCTCCATCACTAATCCATCACCTCAAATGATCCATAAGAAATATCAACAAAGGAGCACATCTTTGAACTTCTTTCAACCCTCTACCTAAACATCTTTCCAAAACTATTCTTCCATCATTTCCTCTATCTATTCTGGGTCCTTATGTCCCAAAATTCGATTTTCCTCCATCTCTTCATCACTTCTCAAGTTGTGTACCAACACTCATCTTGAATACATTTCCATCTATCCTCACACAAATCTTCAAACATTCTATATATTATCTAACACCTCTTTTCTATCCTTCAATCTCTATCATTCAATCCTTTGCATAAATCTTTCATCTGTGAAATAGGCATTGATGTCATTTTGTCACATGCTTGCCCATGCTCGAATCTAATGTTTAGTCCTTTTCCTAGATATCTATTCATGAAATACTTCAGAATCCAAGGTTGTTCCTCTTTAACATTTTATTTGGTTGGGATACACACTCAATTCAGAAAAGAACCACTATACATATGTATATGTATATACATATACATATATATATGTATATACATATACATATATATATATATATGTGTGTGTGTGTGTGTGTGTGTGTGTGTGTACACACACACACACACACACACACACACACACACATATTGTAGACATATAAAAATGATCATATTCCTAAATGAATATCTTATGTTCATTTTTCATTTAATTAAATCCAATTTAATTGAATTACTCTTATTCCTCTATTTAATTAAGTAAATTACTCCGTTTATTTAATTAAATTCAGTAGACCTCTTTTACCATTTAATAGGATAAATCATTTTATTCAATTAAATCCCCTATCCACCTTTTAATTAGATTCAAATTTAATTAAATAGTTTATCCTAAATTAAATTAATCTAATTTATTTAATTTCCCCAATTGCAACCAAATTGAATTAAATTCATTTTATTCAATTAAATCCTATTATCCCTCCATCCACTTGCAAAATCCTACATCTCCCACTTGCTCCCTAAACCCTATTCCTAACCCCTTCTAGACTCTTCTAATCACTTCTAAATTAACCTAACCCATTTCCTAAACTTTGTCACATCCCTAAGCAAGGGGAAGTCACTTCTCAAACCCTCAAAGTCTTTGAAAACCCTTAAAGGCTTCAACCACTTAACTTTGAAAGTCTCCCAAACCATTAATGGTTAACTCAACCCTCTAGCATGATTAAAGAATTTCCCTAAACTCAACCTCCATGTAACCCAAGGGTCTCATCAAGCATTTATTGCTTTGACCATGGTTATCCTTAATCCTTTGCACAAGAGTTTATCCTTTGGATAAAACCTTTATCCAATGGGTAATCCTAACTTAACCATAACCCTTAACCCCTAAGATAACCATGAGGTCTTCTCAAGCATTTAATGATTCTTACATTTCCTCTCAACCAACCCTATGTTGCCAATTTTCACCATTTCATTGGTGAAAATTGTGAACATGGATTCCCAACTTTCAAACTCAACCCTTGATTACCTCTTTCAATCCTAGCCATTCATTGCCCTATTTTTGCTATAACTAGAGCTCTCCATCCTCCATTTTAATCATCCAAGTCTTTAGCATCATACTTATACTACAATCCATCCAAGCTTTAATATATCATTTGTGCTCATCATTTAGCCTCTCTTTTCAATAGGAATTAATCTAAATATGCATGTTTAGAGTATTTTCTTTATCATTTAGCTTAATCATAGACTAGTATATCATGCTAGGATAGTCTTGCTACTAATCTTGTCATCTTATAATCTAGTTTATTGCATTTATAGGATCATGCATAGCTTAGGATGCATTTCATCTTAAAATCAACCAAAGCATCCCTCGTTCTTGCATTTGTCATCCCTAACCCACTTTGGTCAGTGATATGAGAGCAAAGACATTGGTTTGAGGGACCTTGTGAGATAGAGAACCATGGAACCAACCTTGGGAAGCTGAGCCATACTTCATGACTCCATAGCTTGTACCAAGAAGTCCTGTGGGTGTGTGAGCAAGGCTCCTTAGGCTTCATTTTTCACATTTTAAGTTCTATCGACCCAGACATTTTTCGAACAAGATCTCAAAATTATGAATATCAAGAATGACAATGAGAAGGGGAAGCACGCGACCCTAAACAAGATATTCCTGAACAAAACATGTCGGAACAACATACACCAGGGCAAAACATCCCTGAGAAACACATCCCCAAGCAAAATATACCATTCCACACACCATTTCAACCTAGGATTAATGCAAGGGAAGAACTCTTCCCTTGGCAAAACAATGCGCCTTTGGTTGCCCTTACTCAACAAATGCAAATGTTACAAAGACAAATGCAAGATATGCAACAAGGGACAACAGTACGGTATTCACTAAATGAAATTTGTCCTTATCCATTTGACAGAAGATTGCACATGATCACTTTTCCTCCAGATTTAGACATACTTAAATTTGACAAGTACAATGGGAAAAGTGATCCCCGTGATCACGTTAGAGAATTTTGTACCATGAGCCTTGAATTCGCTCATGATGACACCTATTTGATGAGCTTATTCCCAAGAAGTATGGGAGGACAAACAATGGAATGGTTATCCAAAATCACACCTCTTGTCAGATCATTTGACGAACTAGTCAACAAATTCATCACTCAATATTCCTATAACATTCAACATGCTATAACCATGCTAGACGTTTGTAACACCAAACAGAAAAACCATGAAACATTCATGGTATTCCTTCAACGTTGGCGACGTATGGTTTCACGATATCCTCTAGATATTCCTGAAAAAGAGAAAATGGAAATTTTCATCGACAACTTGAATGGTGAGATGAGTTACAGGCTCAAACTCCAATGCATACCGTATTTCGCTAAATTGATTGAAAATGGCATTCAAGTAGAAGAAGCATGTGTCAAGAAAGGAACACTCAAATTCTTCAAAGAAGGAACAGGTTCATCAAACTACAATAACCAAAATAACACCAACTTAGAGAAATCTAGATTCTAGACTCGAAATAAAAACAATGGAAATGAAGGCGGCAATGAATCACATGATCCAAAATCTAAACAGCCAGTGCTCAGATTATCAGGAAATCCTCAAGCTACAAAGAACCCCAAAGGTACTAACCTGGACGCTAACACATACACACTGAATACCAATCAAGGTCAACCCAACACAAACAACACCAACGATACTAAAAAAAACCACAAATCGAGGACCTAATAACAATTCACGAGACGACAGCAACAATTTCCAAAAACATGTCTTCACACCATTGGGACAATCACTGGAGTCAGCAATCAGAGAACTCCTGGCAAACAAGATTATCTCTTTACCCGCAATTAGCAACTATGAACCACAAATCAAACCACCTTGGTGGAATGACTCACACTTTTGTGATTTTCATCGCAACAAAGGTCATCAAATGAACGATTGCATGAGATTGAAAATATTGTTCAAGACATGATTGATAGAGGTGATTTAACGGTGGATGGTCTCAAGACAAATGGTGACCATGGAGCCGTTAAAAATCCTCTTCCAAAATACAACAAAGATGGAGCTTCAACCTCTAACAATACACGTGGAGCTCATATCAATCACATCTACAATAACACCATCAATCACATATCAGCTAAAGACAATCATGTAAACGTCATCACAATCTGAGACCAGCATAATCATGAATCTGTCAATGTAATAACCAGAGCTCAAAAATATGTCTTGAAGGGCCACACACCAACAACAAACACTACACCAAAAATCCAATATGATTTAGTCAGCCAACTGCGCAAAACTCCTGCTCAAATATCTATACTAGAATTGCTGAAACTATCGCCAAAACACAAAGACATATTAGAACAAGTGTTGTTGGAAACCAATGTACCTCAAGATTTGGATGCTGACAAATTCCAAGCCATGGTTGCTCATATGACAGGGCCTCATAATCTCACCTTCTCAGAGCATGATAATACTTCCTTAAGTCACCCACATAACACTCCTCTCCATATTGAAGTTATCGTCTATAAACACCGAGTAAAAAGAGTATTGATAGATGGAAGAGTTGGACTTAATATATGTACCTTAAAACTTATCCATGCATTAAGCTTCTTAGAGGAGTCTATTGATCCATGCAAAAAAATTACTATAAAGGCATATGATGATGAGGAAAGATCCTCTAAAGGGACAGTATTGTTACCAATTCAAGTTGGCCCCATACAAAGAGATACTATGTGTCAGGTCTTAGACAGAGACCTCACATACAATATTTTATTAGGTCGACCCTGGATACATGAAATGCAAGTAGTACCTTCTACATATCATCAGTGTGTCAAATTTCCCTATAACAGACAAGAGGTCTCTATATCTGCTTATCATAATCCATTTCAACATTGTAATGCAATGGGGGCAGCCCAGGACAGTTTGGTTCCCCATAATAGGGAAAAATAGAAATCCTCAACATCAGATCTACAGAAGGAAAAGTCTAAATCATTACCTGGAGATTTCAAGCAGAAAATGCAAATCAGAGAACAAGGCATGGGGGAATACTCTTTGGAACCCATGTGTTTGGCCAACTTACCAACATCACCCAAATCTCATGGATTACCTACAACATCAACACATCAGGTAACTCAGCCCATCACTAAATTTGATGGTACCTTCATCCAACTCGGCACTCTAGCACATGAATCAGAGGAAAAGGACATCCTCAGCTGGTTATACAAAGATGAGGAAGAAGATAATAGAGCAGCTACTCTGGAAATAGTTCTACCAACACACCTATATGGAAAGGGCTACTTAATCATGCAACAAATGGGATATAATGGTAAAGGACCTATTGGAAAACACAAAGAAGGAGTCACTGAACCAATAGACCTTCCTTCACAACTCAGTAGAGACAAAACAGGATTGGGTTTTAAACTCACTTTCCTACTAAGAAAGATACCACGCATGAATCCAAAATCTCAATGGAAAGCAAAGAATAAGTACAAAGAAGAATCCTAGCAGGAAGCACTATTTGAGTCAGCCGAAACAATCCGCAAGGATCGTGAATGTAAAGAACAAAAGCAACATCAGGAGAAACTCCTCATTCACAAGAAGGCCATATCTACAGCAGTAGCTCATATTCAAGCACCAATATCTAAAAAAGTAGAACTACCTCCTGATATCATTATTCCTCCCCAAGGAGAAACAATATATGACCAAATACAAAAGGTAGAAGCAGGATCCGACATAGAATCAGTGAAAACTATCAAATTGGTATCAATTATCAAAGATCTATTTTCACCATACAACATACCTATTTACAACACTGAAAGGATATGGGATGATAACTCTGAGACTAATTCCAATGAATATGAATGGGGTAGCTGCTCAAATGCTACTGAAGAGACCGCTGAAAATACTAGTTCCATATCCCTTTCTTAAGAAGAGCATAACGTAGAAATTAGACTACCTGAATTTGGACCACTAAATATCTATGACGCTAAAGAAAGTGAGCAGAAACATTATGAACAAGTCTATATGGAGGATGATACCATCGAAGACTTCGACGGAATCCTGAACTTCTTTAAAACCCAAACCAATCATGATGAAACCTTTGTCTTGACACTTATAGTAGCAGAACTTGATCCACCAAATGATTCCTTACCACTTATCTTTCCCGACCTCATTGACTGGGATGAACCCGAAATACATGATATACCAATTTTCCCAGATGATGAATCTATTATCCACTACCTATGCACCATTAACCTGGAAACAGGCTCTACCAATGAAAATGGTAATGATGTCTGCAACCAAGGGAGTGCCAAGTCTCTCAGTCACAAAAATGAGCCAAATAAAAGATCTGATGCTGAAAACTAGTTAATGACAGCTCTAGACCACAAAAAAGTAAAACTAAAGGATGCATCTGAGGGTGAAAACCTTTTTAAAGGCACCTAAAGATGGGAGACTTGACACTCTTCCTGAACATTTTCATTAGCGATCACCCATATTGATTGAGCCCACTCAATCAATCAACATTGGTACTACAGAAGCAGCCAAAAACATACACCTGGCAGAATCTTTGACAGAAGAGGAAAGATCAACATTTATCATTTTTTTTAAAGAAAAGCAAATTAGCTTTGCTTGGTCATACGCAGATATGCCCAGAATTGATCCACACTTAATCATGCATCACTTTTCCATCTCTCCAGGAGTTAAGCTAGTCAAGCAAAAACTATGAAAGATGAATCCACAGGTGGCACTCATGGTCAAGGATGAACTGAAGAAACTATTAGATGTTGGATTCATTTGACCCATCGACTATGCAAAATGGATTTCCAACATAGTACCAGTATCAAAACCAGACGATAGTATCAGAATCTACACTGATTTCAGAGATGTCAACAAAGCCTGTCCAAAGGACGACTTTCCTTTGCCCAGTATCGACATAATTTTAGACCTCACAGCGGGCCATGCAATGCTCTCACTAATGGACAGTTTTTCAGGCTATAATCAAATAAAAATAGCCCCAAAGGATCAAGGTAGAATAGCATTTACCTATCCTTGGGGAACGTACTGTTGGAATGTTATGCCTTTTGGCTTAAAGAATGCAGGAGCTACTTATCAACGACCAATGACAACAATCTTTCATGACATGATGCATACCTTCATGGAAGACTATGTGGATGATTTACTAGCTAAATCCTTCACCAGAGCAGAACACCTTAGCATCCTAACAAATATTTTTGATCGATTGGAAAAATTCCAAGTCAGACTCAACCCTAAGAAGTGTGTCTTCGGGGTTACATCAGGCAAGTTACTAGGCTACATAGTCTCAACTAAAGGTATTGAAGTGGATCCAACAAAGGTACAAGCCATTATGGAGATGCCACCACCAAAGAATATCAGTCAGCTCTGCTCTCTACAAGGATGACTTCAATCAATTAGGTGATTCATCGATCAACTAGCTGATAAAAGTCTACCATTCAATCACTTGCTACATAAGAATGTACCTTTCAGATGGGAAGCCAAGTGTACAGAATCTTTTTATCAAATCAAACAGTATCTAATAAACCCACCAGTTCTAGTACCACCAATCATTTTATATATTTCAACAACATATATATCACTGGGGGCACTATTGGCACAAGAAGATCAACAAGGAAAGGAACGAGCCATATACTACATCAACAGGACATTGAATGGCTATGAACTCAACTATACATTCATTGAGAAGGCTTGTCTAATAGTAGTCTTCACTTCTCAAAAGTTCTAACATTATATGCTAGCACACACAATTAAGCTAGTGGAAAAAATTGATCCTCTCAAATATCTACTCAGCAAGGCAGCTCTTACAGGCTGATTGGCTAAATGGGTCATGATTCTCAATGAATTTGATATCTAATACACAGAACGAAGAGCTATCAAAGGACAAGCAATTGTAGATCAACTAGTTGAAGCACCACTACTAGGAAAACAAACTATGGAGATTGAATTTTTGGACAGAGACGTTCTTCCTATTTCTACTAAGCAATGGACCCTATACTTTGACGGATCCTACACACAACATGGTTCAGGTGCTAGCATTCTATTTATCACTCCTGAAGGACACACTATACCAAGATCATATAGACTGATGTTTCCATGCATAAATAATATGGCTGAATATGAGGCATTGATTATAGGCATCAAAATGGTCGTAGAATGGAAAATCATGGAGTTAATGGTCTACGAAGATTCACAACTAGTCGTCAATCAAATCAACAATGACTATCAGACAAAAGATGACAAGCTACTACCCTACAAATGAATGGTGGATGACTTCAAACAGTATTTTGTACACATCACCTTCGAGCAAATACCAAGGTTGAACAACAAAGTAGCCAATGCAATGGCTATGACCACTCTGAATCCCATGTTGTCTATGCCTTGACTGGTTCGGATTCTCCTTTGTATGGACCAATATATGATTATCTAAAGAACAATATTCTACCCATTGACCAATCCCGAAACCAAAAACGTAACTTTATCCGACAAGCCTCTCGTTATACCCTTACTACTGATACTTTGTATCGTCAAGGTCTAGATGGTACTCTTCTTCGTTGCCTTGATCGTAATGAATCTGATTCCACTTTACACAAGCTTCACAAAGGTATCTGTGGCACACATTCAAGTGGGACTACTCTTGCTAAAAAGCTTCTAAGAATGGGATATTACTGGCCGACAATGGAAAAAGATTCTTATCATTTTGCAAAAAAGTGTCCTAAATGCCAGATCTATGGCAATCTGATACATGCACCAGCACAGGAACTGCAGCCATGTAAAACATCCTGGCCCTTTTGTCAGTGGGGACTTGACTAGGTCAGCAAAATTCATCCTTCATCTTCACATGGAAACAAGTTCATTATAACTACAATAGAATATTTTACCAAGTGGATAGAAGCAGTCCCCATGACCACAGTGACTGGAAAACAAGTTGCATCTTTTATCCTAAACTATCTGATCTACAGATATGGTATTCCAAGCTCCATCATCACCGATAATGGATGACCTTTCAAAAACCAAGATGTCCGAGAACTATGTGAACAATTCAAAATACAATATCAGTTCTCTACACCATACTACCCACAGGGGAATGGTCAAGCAGAAGCATCCAACAAGACAATACTGAAAATCCTAAAGAAAACAGTGAATGATGCAGGTAAAGATTGGCATGTACAACTCAATCTAGCACTTTGGGCATATAGAACTAGCATTCGCACACCTATAGAAGCAACACCTTTCTCATTGGTCTATGGATCAGAAGCTATTTTACCCGAGGAGGTAGAAATTTCATCTCTCAGAGTCTCTCTAAAAGGCTTAATCCCAGATGAAGAGTATCGAGTCAACCGACTACAAGAACTAGAACTCTTAGATGAAAGATGTTAGCATGCTTACACTCATCTCAAAGCATATCAGCAACGCATGTGCAGAAGCTACAATCACAAGGTCATTCCTCAAAATTTCAAAGTTGGTGACCTAGTCCTCAAGGAAAATCCAAGAAATCGGCAAGATCGAGAAAAGAAAGGGAAATTTGAACCTAACTAGTTAGGTCCCTATGTCATCATATCATTCTATGGATCAAGTGCTTATCAGCTAACCACGTTAGAAGGAGATGTGCTCGACAAACCACCTAACAGCATTCATCTGAAGAAATACTACACTTGAATAGTCTAATGCACGGAAAAAGTAAAAAACAATCAAAAAAATAAAAAAATCAAGGAAAAGCAAATAAAAAGGTACAATAAAAGCAACTGGTGAAAACCTGGTAATAGGTGCTATTGTGAAAGGACAACTCCTTTATCTATATCCATATCCTTATCTTCGTAGGAAAACACTATCGGCCATCGCCTGACACTTAGCAAATATCCATTCAGGACATACTTAGCGTAGTCACTATCCTGATTTATCCACCTATCCTTTCACCACACTTTACCATGGCTTGGTAATCATTGTACATACCCGCATCAAGAGGTACACTTAGCTAGAGACAATAATAGTCAAAACTTACAAGCATGTTCAAACCGTCAAGACTATTTACAAAACTCAGAGCATCATGTCCAACAAACAAAAACTTACACAAACCCAAATCAAAACATCAATCGATAAAAGATTCACAAGAGAAATACGATGGATGATTTTCTGAAGTACCAAATTTTGCATTTTGCATAAAGTCTTGACTATTTTTGCATTTAAAACTTTTTGAATTATTGGATTCTCTAAATTTTCTCAACAATGCTTCCAAAGCTAGAGAACATCAAGAAACTCCAATATTTTCTTAGTCTTCTGTCTGTGAGGCGATCATTTGTACTATGTAGATATTTGTCTCAAGACGTGATTCACAACATATCACTGAAGACATGATTCCACTTTACGCATACAAATGGTTTAATCTTGTCTGTTTATATGCAATCTGCACTCTGGTCGTCCTGGTTCAATTATACCTTGACGCTTGTGCTATCTTGCAAAATCAAACATCATGTAATTTTTTTTCAGGTTATCATGGTTCAATTATACCATTATGCTTGTATAAATTTTCAACATATCCAAAAATCAATCCATGCTCAATGATGATACATATATCGAAAGCAAATAACATGTGGTTATATCGGGTGACAAATACAGAATGAGGGTACTCAAAAAACAATTAGTTGCATATCATTTTACAATTAGTTGCATATCAAATCATACATCTCATTTTCAAGATACATCTCACAGCATATGAAATCATACATCTTATTTTCAAGATACATCTCATGAACATCATACATTTACATCATTGCATTTCACTTCATCATAACATCTATCTAAGCATTGCATTATCATAAAATAAACACAATCATATAGAAAAAGCATCCATAACACATCACATGATCAAAGAAAATGGTGTCATATATATATCAAAAATGATCAAAATGTACAATATATGTCATGTTTGTGCCCCGTACAACCAAAAACAATGATCAAAAATACAAAAGGAGACATTGTCTCTCAAGTATGACTATCTCCTGAAGGAGATGGTCTCGCCGTAGAAGTCCCAGCCCCTGGATCTCTAGGTGGATCATGTCTTGGTGGCCCTGTCACGCCTCTGCTCTCTGACCGCGATCCAGTCTCTCAAGATCGACTCGATCTCGACTACGTAAAACTCTGCACTCGGTGCTCCCTAGGCACCACAACCTCATAATGTCGACGGTAGAACTCCACCTCCTGGGCTCTCAAAGCCAGCTCTCTCAAGGTGTCCCTCATTGGACCACCTGCTATCGCTCTCTGCACGCTCACTGCGAGCTCCTCTGCTCGACCTCGCCCCTCTGTCTCAGTGTCACACTCAGTGGTCAGCTATGTAATCTGACACTAATGCACTAATAAATGTGCCTGCAGCTGCTGCACTGTCACTTGTAGGGTCCTAATCTGGGTGCCCTCCACATGAGTCAAAATCTGGACCCGTAGGGGCACCTGTGAAGGGGTACCCCATATCCCTCTACCTATCCTTGGTGTTGGTGGAGGTAGCATATCAGTCCTCCTCCTCTGGGCTGGCCATCTCACCTCATCAGTCCCTCCCACTGCTGCTATCACCTCTCCTACCATCCCCTCACCCCTGCTCCAATAGCCAAACCTCCTCTACCTCTATCCATCATAGCTCGTCGAACTGCTCTCTCCACCCCTCTATCACCCCTCTCTCTACCTCTGTCTCCTCTCCTACCCCAACCTCCTCCACCTCCTCCCTCATCCCCATCTCCCCCTCCCTCATCCTCATCATCATCAAAATCAGGCTGCATCTCCGTTGGATCCGATATCCTCGCCACGACACGAGCTGCAAACAATCTAGCAAACTCATCCGTCATCCCAGCATCCAAAATCTCTGGGGCATAGTCCCATATCTGGCCTGCTAGCTGCAAAAACTCCTTTATGACCGCTACACTGTCAATAGTCAGACCCCAATCTGGTATGTCCTACCTTCAACGTGCATACAAACAGGTCCCCTGTGGTATCCCCTGCTGCCGACCAAACTTCCGCAAAACTCTCGTAACCAAAAATATCTCAATCACAAAAGGGGTCCGCCCTATAAAAAATCAAGTCATGAAGACATATGGCATCTCCAACCCATCCTCAGCCCAAACTTCACAACCTATGTACGGTCGCCATATGACCCTATCAATGTCATTCAATACCCTCCTCCAATGCTCCAGTTTTCCCAGCTTCCGCTGGACAACTAACCCCCTGTATCCATATGCATAGGCACGTCCAACAGGCCTATCTCTATCCACCAATGGCCTAGCTGTAGGAATGTGCTCCCAGCACCATACCTGTAGAAGTGTAACGCCGGCTGACAAACTATCGTAACCCAGGTATACTACCTCATGCAAGTCCCTGTACAAATGGGCTAGCATAGTCGATCCCCATGCGAACCTGTGGCCTTGTGTCACCATCTCCTCTAGCACCAGTCCCCATCCCATAAAAAGTCCCTTGGACCTGCGGTCGGGACATAGAAAACCACCTACAAAACCTGCCAATACCAATGGAAGAGGAGCATAGTCCAAATCCAGAAACTTCTGCCACGGAATCTCATATCCACACACTATATCATCATGAAAAATCTGGTGAAGTGCCTTTGTCCCGCCCTCCTCTGATTTCTCATAAGGTAGTAGTGCACCTACTACAGGTATGCGCAGGATCCGGTAACAATCCTTTGGGGTCACTGTCATCTCCCCTATGGCAAAGTGGAAGGTGTTTGTGTCACTATGCCATCTCTTTGCAAGCGTTGTAAGTAAACCTCGGTTCACAGTAAACTCAGGCATATCTAATAGAGAAGACAGGCTGCATCTCTCAATAATGTCTAGATCAGCCTATGCCAACCGTGGTATTAATGCCCATGGTCTTGGGAACCACTCACGTGACTGAACCACTCCCAATCGCTCCTGTCAAACAACAAAACAAGTCCAATATCAGTTTCCTCATCAAAACATAGATATCAAAATCAAAATCACATCATATCTATCCATATCAACTTGTAACACAACTCAGGTTTTCAAAAACCATATCAAACTTGTAACACAACTCAAGTCCCCATATCACATCAACTTGTAACACAACTCAAGTTTCCAACCCATATCAACTTGTAAAACAACTCAAGTTCCACAATCATATCAGCTTGTAACACAAATCAGGCTCCACATATATTAACTTAAAACAATGCAAATCAAATCAAGTTTTTATCAAATTCCACATCAATATCTATGAATAACTTGAAAAATCACGAATCAAACCAAGTTATATCGGCACTTATATTGAAAAAACTATCAAAACCATGACAGCGAACACAGAAATGAAACATTTTACACCTATCCCAACAAAACTGACCTTATCCTATCAATTTTCCTCACTCGCAAAATCATCTTTTCTCACAAAACCGACTGCATGCGCTAACTAAATTTGGCTACGTGCTAGATTGACTCAATGTGCTAACCTGTTTTCTCCACGCGCTATCCTATCTACCCCACGTGCTAGATTAACTCTATGCACTACCTATTTCTTCCAATGTGCCATCTAAGCTACCCTAAGCACTAAACCTATCCCATGCGCTAACCTATCCTGCGGCTACGCTACCTATCTAACCCTATGTGCTAGGTCTAACCTACGCGCTACTTATCCCTACCCATGCGACTCCCTATCTACCCAATGCGCTAGGTTTACCTGATGCACAACCTATTTCACTTTTTGCGCTACCCTATGTCCCTAATGCGCTAATGTACATTTATGCGCTAACCTAGCAAATATGTGCACTAACCTAGCGAATTTATGCACTACCCTAAGTTTTCGGACACTACCCAAAAATGATACCCTTATGCGCTACAAAAAAATTTGTATGCGCTAACCAATGACCCCTATGCGCTAAACCGAAAAACCGCGTGCCAAAATTCAAAACATGACCAAAAATGACAAAATCAAAAATCAAAAAGGGGTCAAAAGGGTTGACTTGCCGGTGGTCCATACGCGGCAGGCCTCTGATACCTCCAAACTCGCTCAAATCGATGTGTAGAATACGGGATAGGCATTTTGTCTTCTCTCCAAAAGTCTTTCTCTCCAAAGTCAAAAAGCACAAATGAGACAAAACAATGCACTTTTCCCCTTTTATAGGGTGAAATAAAATTAGGGTTAGGAGATTGAGCATGTAACTTGCTCGTGGTCTTCCTCGTACCCTCGCACACATCCATATTGGGAGATGAATCAATTCTTTGCATTCCACATAGCCAACATTTTACAATACAAACACAATTATCAAACCACATCAAAATTTTCCAAATTTTTGATTCATCTCCTGAGGGGGCATTATCAAACATCATTTATCAAATCTGGGGCACGACATAAAAAATTTATTTGATCATAAATCATGATAACACATCATTTTCTTTGAATTAACATGTGCACACACGTCACTTCAAAGAGGGGCAAAATGTAAATGTATAAAAATGACCATATTCCTAAATGAATATCTTATGTTCATTTCTCTATTTAATTAAATCCAATTTAATTGAATTACTCTTATTCCTCTATTTAATTAAGTAAATTACTCCATTTATTTAATTAAATTCACTAGACCTCTTTTACCATTTAATAGGATAAATCATTTTATTCAATTAAATCCCCTATCCACCTTTTAATTAAATTCAAATTTAATTAAATAGTTTATCCTAAATTAAATAAATCTAATTTATTTAATTTCCCCAATTGCAACCAAATTGAATTAAATTCATTTTATTTAATTAAATCCTATTATCCCTCCATCCACTTGCAAAATCCTACATCTCCCACTTGCTTCCTAAACCCTATTCCTAACCCCTTCTAGACTCTTCTAATCACTTCTAAATTAACCTAACCCATTTCCTAAACTTTGTCACATCCCTAAGCAAGGGGAAGTCACTTCTCAAACCCTCAAAGTCTTTGAAAACCCTTAAAGGCTTCAACCACTTAACTTTGAAAGTCTCCCAAACCATTAATGGTTAACTCAACCCTCTAGCATGATTAAAGAATTTCCCTAAACTCAACCTCCATGTAACCCAAGGGTCTCATCAAGCATTTATTGCTTTGACCATGGTTATCCTTAATCCTTTGCACAAGAGTTTATCCTTTGGATAAAACCTTTATCCAATGGGTAATCCTAACTTAACCATAACCCTTACCCCCTAAGATAACCATGAGGTCTTCTCAAGCATTTAATGCTTCTTACATCTCCTCTCAACTAACCCTATGTTGCCAATTGTCACCATTTCATTGGTGAAAATTGTGAACATGGATTCCCAACTTTCAAACTCAACCCTTGATTACCTCTTTCAATCCTAGCCATTCATTGCCCTATTTTTGCTATAACTAGAGCTCTCCATCCTCCATTTTAATCATCCAAGTCTTTAGCATCATACTTATACTACAATCCATCCAAGCTTTAATATATCATCTGTGCTCATCATTTAGCCTCTCTTTTCAATAGGAATTAATCTAAATATGCATGTTTAGAGTATTTTCTTTATCATTTAGCTTAATCATAGACTAGTATATCATGCTAGGATAGTCTTGCTACTAATCTTGTCATCTTATAATCTAGTTTATTGCATTTATAGGATCATGCATAGCTTAGGATGCATTTCATCTTAAAATCAACCAAAGCATCCCTCGTTCTTGCATTTGTCATCCCTAAACCACTTTGTTCAATGATATGAGAGCAAAGACATTGGTTTGAGGGACCTTGTGAGATAGAGAACCATGAAACCAACCTTGGGAAGCTGAGCCATACTTCATGACTCCATAGCTTGCACCAAGAAGTCATGTGGGTGTGTGAGCAAGGCTCCTTAGGCTTCATTTTTAACATTTTAAGTTCTATCGACCTGCTTTTCCTACATACATATATATATGTACATATATATATATATATATATATATATATATATATATATATATGTGTGTGTGTGTGTGTGTGTGTGTGTGTATATACATATATATCTATACATATATATATATATATGTATATATGTATATATGTATATATGTATAGATATATATGTATATATATATATGTATATACATATATATGTATATATGTATGTATATATATGTATATATGTATATGTATATGTATATGTATATGTACATACATATACATATACATATACATATACATATACACATATATACATATATATGAGTAATATCAAAAGCTTATGTATATGAATGTATATTTAAATACATAAAATGATATATAAACTTTCATGATTAAAAGATATATATATATACACAAGTAAACAAATAAGTACATTCTTTCATCCATTCACACATATTTGCACACAAAAACATATAAATCTACAATCATTAATCATATTAAATCTAATACTTTAAAAGTAAAACTTACTTTAAAATAAAATATATCATTTTTGCAGTTACTCGTGAAAATTCAGATTTAATTATATCGTCAAATCAAATCATGCAACAGATACACATATTAAAGTGGTGTGTGAGATTCCATCTATTCTAGCAAAGTCCATGAGCTAAAGCAACTCTACCTGAACCATGTTCTCGTCTTCATTCATGTTCACCTATTCCTCATTCACTTGCACTCAAGTTCTCATTAGCAATGACAATCCCCAATTTCATAATAAAAATAATACTGATCATTCAATTGCATTTACATTTTAAAAAGGGAAACTATTTAAGTCATTCCATTGCATTTAAATCTCCATTTCATTGTCATCCAATTTTACTTAAAATTCCATTTTCATTTCATTTCAATTTCATAAATGAAAAATAAGCATTATTTTCCTAATTAAATAATTATAGATAAATATGGTTCGTGACATCCTTCCCCACTTAGAAGAGACATTGTCCTGATGTCTTATTAATCATCAAAGAAAATAGTATCTCAAACATCATGAAATAACAACCACACATCATAGTCTCAAATTAAAACACAAATAATAACCGTAGCATCCATGCTATCCAAGTTCACAACATGTGAATCAAATCAGAGTATCAAGGTATCTCGTGCAATAAGCAAATACTACTCTAAGAAAGCGAATGAGGAAAATGATGGTCAATCATCTCAGCATCCTCACATGTAGCACTATCCTTAGAATATTGGTCTCACTAGACCTTATATTGAGTGAAATCTCTGCTATGTAGCTTCATGCTACGTTGATCTAGGATTCAGATGGGCTCCACTAGCACCACTCCCAGATCCTATACCTATAAAGATTGCCAATCAAGAATATGAAATGCATCAAGATGATAAGGCTTCAACAAAGAAACATGGAAGACATTATGGATTCGAGCTAGAGTAGGTGGTAAAGCTAATCTATATGCGACTGGATTAATAACTTCCAACACATCAAAGGGTCCCACATATCTTGGTGCCAACTTTGATGATTTCCCAAATGAGATGGACCTCTTATGAGGCTTGACCCTAAAAAAGACTATCTCTTGCAGCAAACTATCTGAAAGTCTTGTTTCTATGAGCATATATTTTATGTCTATCAGCTACCTCTTTCAATCTCGTCCTAATCAACTTCATCTTCTCATCCATATCTTTGAGAAAATCAGGAGCAATAATTATCCTATCTTCCATTATATCCTAACTAATGGGTGTGCGACACTTTCGTCCATAGAGTGCCTCAAAAGGTGTCATCCCTAAAGATGCATGAAAGGAGTTGTTATATGCAAACTCAACCAAAGGAAAATACTCCTCCCACTTGTATTGTTGATCCATGCAATACATCTATAGAAGATCCTTAACTATCTGATTAACCCTTTCCATTTGGCCATTAGTTTGAGGATGATATGTCAAACTAAAGTTTAGTCTGGTTCCCAAAGTTGCATTCAATGTTGTCCAAAATCTAGATGTCATCCCGGTATCCCTAGTTGAAATAATGGTTTTTGGCATACCATGCAATTGGAATATCTCTTGCACAAATTTCTTCGCAAGAGTCAATGATTCATCCTTAAGATTTTCAGGTACAAAATGTGCAACTTTGGTCAACTTATCGAAACTAGCAAGATGGTATCATGTTTGTTCTTACTCAAAGGTAATCCTAGGATAAAATCCATATTGATTACTTGCCACTTATGCTCAGGTATGTGATGTTGATACACAAGTTCTGGTGGATGAACATGCTCAGCTTTCACTCGTTGATATTCCAAACACTATGTCACATAATCAATCACTTATTTCCTGAGTTTTGGGCCAAAATTACAAAGTTCTCAATTCAACTACCATCTTTGTCACTCCCGAAAGTTCTGAATAAGGTGTATTGTGTACCTTATGCAATTTTAACTTCTTCAAATTTATGCCTTCAGGAATGTACATCCTCCTTTGGTATCTCAAAATACCATCAGGTTCCAACTCATATCCTTAAACCAATGATCTGAAAAATCTAACTCCAAGGCTTACTTTACCCTTAGGTAATGTTTATCTTCCAAGGGATTCCACGACAATTGCTATCTCAAGTTTGAACTTAAATTAACTATGGTAGATAAAGATTTTCTTGGTTTAAGAGAATCCATCATTTGACTTTATTCTAATTTTTATTTTTCCAAACTACTAACTTTGCTTCAGTCCTTTCACTTTTAACAACCCGTAAAGAATTGAAAACTACTAAGTACACCTTTAATTAACAAGGCAATTATAATAATATAGAATCTTAAGACAATAACATGTGTTGTACAACTACTAGCGTGACCTTATACTCAACTACTCAAAGTGTGTCTTCATGCCAAAAATCACGTGTACTTTAACATTCAAGACTCCACCACCAACTCTTATTTAATTAACAAAATGACACAAATACAAGATCACGTGATCTTGACGGTAAAACTAAGGAAAGTAAGAACACATAATTTTATGAACTAAAACAAATTTGGCTATCTTCTAAAAATATATATATATATTATATGCATACCTTTGCGAGGCCTACACACTTGTTTCACATATTGAAGTCACTCAAACTAGAATTTATACACATACATGGTATTTTTGTCCTAACTAACACAGGCAACTATGCTTGGCACACTCTCTGACTTCTACTCCCTTGTACATTCTATTAGGGGTTCGCTATGAACACAATAGGGAATGAATGCAATATGCAAATCAAAAAACACTAAATTTTTTAAACATTAGGTTAGCCACCATAAGGATTAAGACAAAAATGATCAATTTCAAAAGTAAATTATAAAATGTGCATAATGAAACAATAAGTCAAGTGTGACCAGAGGCCACAAAATAGAGATAGAAAATTGGTTAAAAAAGAAAAATATGATTGGCTTAAGAAGTCAAAGCCAATCCTAATAATAAAAAATCAAAGAAATCATCAATAACCAAATAAAGCATCAAACTGGATACAGATCACATGAACTGTGTGACTAAGAGTAGTCAAATGTGAGGGAGTGTCGCAACACCTTGGGGTATCCTTTCCAAAGTGTCCTAGAGAGAATATCAAACATAGTACCAACAGTTTTGCAATTGTGTCGATAAGGACCACAAAACTTGAGCACAGAAAAGAAGACAAAGTCCTATGAAGGTTTCCTCCATAATATCTATAATTTCTATCCATATAATACCTACTATATACATAGAGTATAATAGAACAGTATCTATATCTTTCACAAGAAACAAGTTAGAATAATACTAGTCTAGGAACATAGTTTAATAAATCAAGCATCCAATGCGTCTAGGTTCTTATAATAGCTATCATTGTTATATCAATAAGGTCTCAACCACAACTATACTTTTATAAGAAAGATAGTTAGAAGTGCTCATCTCCCACTCAGGAGACTATCATTCAGTGTAATGCCCCGCCAGGAACCCCGAAAGAAAACCCACAACAAGGGTGAAACAATTTTTTTTTTAAGGTATAAACATCATAAGTGCATTTACACAACATGCATGAAACACAAGCGGAAGACTTACACCAGAATTTCTTAAGGGTTACCAATGAAGAATTAACTTCAAGAACAAATTCCACAAAATCATAAATCCGCACATGCATCATTAACTCAATGATCACAAGAAGCCATAAGCAAATAAAGATTCATCAAAGAAAGATTGAAAGGATACAATATAATTTCCATTTCAATAAGCATTTACTAACATCATCAAGGAAACTGATAAAAACATCCCAATAAAGGATTACATTACTCTTCCAATACATAGCTTCTCAATAAACATATAAGGATAGATCTCATCCAGTTACAGGGTTACATAAGATTAATATTACAATGATACAATGATACAATAATCTTCAAACAAGAGATGAAGCATGAGTCATGAACCACAGGAACACCTGCGAAGCCAATCCTTGCATGAAGGTACAAATCTGAACATCCGATGTGAAGTGGCACTACCACCCAACCATGTAATTCCCAAATGGAATTACCCCACTGTGCTAGGAGACAGCTGAGGACCCTCAAACAAGCATAAGCATGACATGGTCAACAAAACAATACGACTCCATGACAGCACAAAATGACCCCACAAAATCCGGGTGACTCAACATCACAAACACACAAGTGAACCAAATGAGAGAGTGTCATCGCATAGCTTAAGATGGATACCATGGTACAACCTCCATAGGTCCCGGCTCACTATCCTGGTAACCTCTCCCAAACCTCCAGTTCCAACTAAGTCTCATGCAGACCCTACTAGTCTTTCGCGAAGACAAGGTGGTTGGTTTTCCATTCCAGACCTTCTCACAACATGATGAGTCTCATAAAAGCACTCACCCAGGTGCGAGGTACAATTATCTTTATAATGTTATGATACTACCCACCTAATCAATTCATTAGATTACCAATTATTATCTGACTTTTGTTGGGTCGTAATGCCTACCACTTTGGGCGCAACCCCCAAGTGAAAGCCACTCTCTCAAAGGACACTAAACAAACAAGGTCACTCCCCGAGGACCCTATGGCGAAGCAGACAACCATAACACCACTATCAGAAACAAGTGGTCAAGAAAGGACATTTTGACTCTTGGCTAACCATAAGGCAAAGACACTACATGGTTAAGACAATGAAGCCAACATATATCACTTGGTCAAAGGTACCAAATACACCACCACAGGATGACTGAACCATAGACCCAAAACAACACATAATACACTTGCAACATCATGTATTGAAAAGAAATGAAGTAAAACATTATTTCACCAGTAACATCATTCAATTTCCAATCAATGTTCCATCAAAAATTAACTCCACATTATACATGCCATCGAAGAAAACAAGAATTCCAAATAGGCATTTAATTCCTTTTTTCAGAATATATCCAAAACTTACTAATTTGAATCTCTAATTCATGCCTTGATTTCCATTCATAAAGTTATTAACTACATAATAAGAATCACATGAAAATCACATTCATCATGCAAAACCACTTTAAACATTCCATTTATAAAATTTAAGTTCTTAGAAAAAACCGGTTTAGAGACTGATGAGGGCTCAAAGCTAAGCGGGGGTCAAACCAACCCATGGATGACTTGTTGTCAAGGCAACAAACACTACCTACCGGTAGTGCTGCTACCACTGGTAACAACCCTACTGACCGATGGCTGCCACTACCACCGGTAGCACTGCTACCAACCAGTAGTGGTGCTGTCGACCGGTAGTGTCGCTACCACTACTAGCAGCCGCTACCAACCGGTAGTACCCACTACCAACTGGTAGCGATCCTACCGATTGGTAGTCCTACTACCAACCGGTAACAGTCCTGCCAACGGGTAGCACTGCTATTGCGTAGCGGTGGTGCCAATCGGTAGTTCTGCTACCTACGGGTAGCAGACACTACCAACCCATGTGATGAGGCAAGCCCATCACGGGAGTGGTAAATTCCACAAGAGAGGCAAAAGAAACATGCCTCCAAGCATTCCAAAACCAAAAGACACAAAATCAATACCCACAAAGAACATTCCATTTCCAGAATTATTTCACGAGCACACACATAGAGTGCCAATTTCCAAAATTACAAGGAAAAATTTACCAGCAAGGTAGATGGTGAAATAAGCACACTGGAAAGAATAGCTAGCCAATTCATGACAGTAAGAAGCAAGGATGCACCTAGCAACCCAATCTAAAATTATTTTCTTTCAAAAGAAGAGGTAAATCAAGAAGTTGTTGCTATGAACAAATAAAACACAACAAAGAAGAAATGAGCAAATTCCTTTCCTGACTGCAACCATGTGCTAATAGCATCACAAAATCAGCTATAACAGGCAATCTTTCTTCCATTCCAACATTCTAAAAAGAATCTACAGGCAGATTGCATAAATTTCCCTACACAGGAAGCAAACTGAACATTTCAAAACAAATTCAAAACAAGAAGGGAACCTCCAACCTTGAAGCAATTAGCAAACAAAGAGATGAAGAAGATCCAGTCTTGCAGCCAAGTCGAATTTCCAGCTCCTCAAGGAAGTTTTTCCAGAATTTTCTCTCCAAAAATTCTCTTTTTTTCCTACCATGAATCCCTAGAATGGATGCCCAAAAATATCTTTTAACCCAAAATTTTAGGTTAAAGTTTTCATCCAATCAAATATAAATATTTTAAAACTAAAAGGCAATCAAATTTATTTCTTTTTCAAAAAAAAATAATAATTCTTTCCAATGATTAAATTAAAAGGCCTAAATGGAAAAATAAAAAGGGAAGCTTTAGTTATTTCTTTTTCCATAAATACTTCCTTCAACATAAGCATTTAACCTTTTTAAATGGCTAGGCAATTTATTTATTTCACAAAAATATCAATGCAACTTTACACAATAAGTTAAGCCATTTAACCATTTAATCTAGCAATCATTAATTTAAATAAATCAATAATCATAGAGCATAATAATCAACTAATTATGCCAACATGAGATGGCATCATCCATTTAAATAAATAAAAATGTGCAAAACCAAGACAGATCAAATGACGACTCTCAAATGACCAAACCAAGGCACCATGACACGCATATTAGCCAGACGGGGAAACACAACCGACGGACAACACTCCCACGAGTGTAGTTGCGGTCAAGCTAGGGTACAACAACTATCTCCTCCACTCCCATCGGATATATCAGGCATGCTCAGACCTATGAAACCAGGTGGAGTCAATACCCCGTACCTACCTGGTACTAGTACCTATAATGTCCTGCACCAAAGAACCACACATGCATATAGACCAATATATATACAGACATGACACACACACCGATGAAGGAGAACCATGATGTTCCCTATCTCACCAGAGTGAGTGAAGGAAAATCATCCCCTCGCATCCCAATACACTTCCAAACACACAACATATAAATAACGCATTGCAATATAAGGAAAAAGTGTCAGTCCATGATAATGATCCATAAAATAACATTAATCAAAGACACTAAGATACTGCATAAAATCATACACCATATCTCCAAATAAAGCATAAAAAAACATCGCATATACAAATCAAAATATAATAATGTTCCACAGAACAGTCACTGAAGTAACTCAAAACATACAAAAGAGGCAGATCGAGGAGGGGTACTACATCCTCCCCCCCAAGCCTATGCTTACTCCTGGAAGCCTAAAATAGATAAGAATAAAGCTCTCTCATCTTCGCTGCATCTTCCCAAGTCATAGAGGTCTCATCACTGGGGTCCCATAGGACCCGTACCTGCTCAATGGTATGACCCCTGAGGGTCAAATCCTGATGTTGAAGGATGCACACGAGCTCCATGGAAAATTTCCCATCCTCAACCTGCAAAGTTTTCCAATCAAGAACATGGGTCACATCACAATGATAAGGACAAAGAATAGAAACATGAAAGACATCATGGATGTAGGATAGACTTAGTGGCAAGGCAAGACGGTAGGCAACAGGTCCTATCCTCTCCAGGATATCAAAAGGGCCTACAAAACAAGGTGCCAACTTAGAACCCTTTCCATAACGGATCAGACTCTTTCGCGGATGCACTCTCAAGAACACACGATCGCCAATAGAAAACTGGCAATCGACTCTATGAGCATCAGCATACTTCTTCTACCTATCTTGGGCAGCAACCAAATTCCCACGAATCTGCTCAACCTTCTGCTCCATCTCACGAAGAAAATCCGGGCCTAAACACACCCTATCCTCCAACCGATCCCAACTCAAAGGAGTATGGCAAGGATGACCATACAATGTTTGGAAGGGCGACATGCCTATAGAGCTATGATATTCGTTATTATAAGCAAACTCCACAAGGCAAATATATTCCTCCCAACATGACTATTGATCCATAACATAGATGCGAAGCATGTCCTCCAAGACCTGATTCACACGCTCAGTCTAACCATCGGTCTCTGGGTGATAAGTTGAACTGAATTTCAACTGGGTCCGTAAAGTATGCTAAAGTGAGGTCCACAAGGCCGATGTAAAGACAGGGTCTCTATAAAAAATGATCCACCTTGGGCTCCCATGCAACCTCACCACATCTTCCAAGAAGACTCATGCCACCACTGCTGCAGTATAAGAAGATCGAATAGGAACAAAATGAGTAACTTTGGTCAATCTATCAACGATGACCATGATGGCATCATGACACCATGAAGAAACAGGCAACCCTACTATGAAATCCATGGAAATGATATCCCATTTCCAATCCGGTATCAAATTCGGTTGTAAAAGCCCTGCAGGGTGCTGATGATCTATCTTCACCTACTGACACTCCAAGCACTTGGACACAAAATCAGCAATGTCACGTTTCATACCAGCCCAATGATATATCCGTCTAAGATTTGCGTGCATCTTCTTGACACCAGGGTGTACCGAATAAGGTGCACAATGGGTCTCAGTCATGATCAAAATGTGAAGACCCTCCAAAGGAGGTGCATAGATCCATCCAAGATGTCTAAGAAGGCCATTTGACTCAAGAGAATAACCAGAATATCTACCCTCCAATGGTCTTCCAGACTCCGCAACGGCTCTAACATCCTGATACCAGGTGTCCTGAGGAAGAACTCCAAGAATTCTCTCACTCAAGTCCACACCAAGGGACAATGTTGCAACCTCATACTACCTACGGCTCAAAGCATCTGCCACTACATTCTCTTTCCCCTGAATATAACGAACCTCAAAATCATACTCGCAAAGGAATTCCATCCATCTTCGATGTCAAGCATTCAAGTTTGACTGCGTGAAAATATACTGCAAACTGCGGTGATCACTATGCATCTCAAACCAACACTCCAACAGGAAATGTCTCCAATGAACCAACGCATGCACTACAATTGCCAACTCCAAGTCATGAACTGGATAGTTCAACTCATGATCCTTGAGTTTGTGAGACTAATAGGCAACCACATGTCCATCCTGCATAAGCACCGCACCTATACCTTCTAAGGAGGCATCTATGCATACCATGAAATCTCTGGATGGTTCAGGAAGTGCCAAAATCGGAGCACTAACAAGGAGTTCCTTCAAGGCACGAAAATCCAATTCGCACTGCTCTAACCAAACAAACTTCTTCCCTTTCCTCTGAAGAGAAGTAAACGGATGGCCTATTCGAGAAAAGCTTTGAACAAAGTGACGGTAATATCCGACCAAACCCATGAAGCTTTGAACTTCAAAAACATTGGTCAGCACTAGCTAATCAACAATGGATTGGATCTTAGAAGGATCCACGGATACACCTTCTCCCGAAACTATGTGACCAAGATAGCTCACTTCTGACTGGAAGAAATCACACTTCGCCAAATTCACAAAAAGATGATTCTCCCTCAAGCACTGCAATACCTGACGCAAGTGACCCTCATGCTATTTCATGGATCTAGAATAAATCAATATGTCATCCAAGAACACAAGGACAAAGTGGTCAAGGTAGGTGCGAAAAACCCCATTCATAAGACTCATGAGCACTGAAGGCACGTTCGTCAACCCAAATGGCACCACTATGAACTCATAGTGACCATAACGAGTATGAAACATCATCTTATGAATGTTTGCATCATGAATGCGCAACTGATGATACCCAGACTTCAGGTCTACCTTAGAGAACACCTTGGCTCCCTTCACCTGGTCAAAGAGGTCATCAATTTGAGGTAATGGATATCAGTTCTGGATGGTTACCTTATTCAACTGTCGATAATCAATGCATAATCGAAGAGAACCATCCTTCTTCTTGACGAAGATAACCGACACACCCCAAGGAGAAACACTAGGACGAACGTATCCCTTGGCCAACAACTCCTCAACTTGCAACTTCAACTCACTCAACTCTTGAGTAGTCATCTGATTTGGTGCTCTTGAAATAGGTTCCACGCCAGGAACCAAGTCAATGTGAAAATCTATGTCTCGTTTCGGAGGCATACCGGGAATATCCAAAGGAAACATCCACATACTCTCAAAGAATAGGGTGACCATCAAGAGCGATTTCTCGACTCTTTCCCTCATCCATATCCTCAAGAGAAACTGCAAAAATATGACACCCTTGACGCATGCACCGCCTAAGTTGCATGGCGGAAATCATACATAAGGCTATCAATCGCTGAACTCCAATGATCCCCACTCTCCTGCCATGGTCATCTACACACTCTACTATCTTTAGATGATAGTCTACATGAGTATTGTGAGATGATAACCAATCCATCCCCAACACAACTCCATAGGACCCCAAAGGAATGACTCGAAGGTCAACTGAAGTGACAAAGGGTCCTAGGTCCAACTCACAACTGGGAATGAAGGCATCTACAACCACTCTCACACTGGTAGCCAACTCTACTTGCCACCTATCTGCCTGCTTAGCAGACACAAGCCTGCACCACTCCACAATGGATGAAGAAATAAAAGAATCTCAAGCACTGAAATCAATAAGTACAAAGATAGGGGTACCACATGACAACCTGTGGTCTCAATCATAGTACTCTGACACTCAACCTGGCGGTCATCCACCACTGCATATACTCTATGGGATCTACCTGCATCCCCCACTATCTGCTCTGATGTGGCTGGCCTCTAACTGCTCGACTGGTGAGGATGCTAAGGACACTGAGTGGCTTGTGGCCATACTGACCACAAGTGAAGAAAACTCCCCTAACCGGTCCTCTACTCCCAGATGGTCCACTGGATTGCTGAAAGCTCTCCCCACTAGGGGCCTAAGATGCTCCCTAAGAAGACTGCCCTGGAAAGGTCTGCCTCTCCTTCTTCCATCTCCTACTCTTCCGAGACTGAGAGATGCCACCCTGTTGGCTCTGAGACTGCTTCGGTCTCGACGGCTACTGCTACTGCTGTTGTCCACCCTTGGGGGGTGCCTGAGGACCCCTAAAAGGTGCAACAGTCTGGGATTGATTCCCTCTACCTCTGGATCCACTGAAAGGATAACTCCCAATTTGAACTCTAGACTGGCCGCCATGAGCATAGTTAAGGTTCTTCTCTACTAACCTAGCTTTCACCACGGCTACCTCTACTGACGTAGGCTCAAAAATTCTCACTCCTCCATTGATGCGGTCATTAAGACCCCTCAAGAAGTGCTGCACAAGCATAGCCTCATCATTGTCGATCCCGGCATACTGTTTGAGCTCATAGAACTTATGCTCAAACTGATCAACTGACAACCCAAACTGGCGTAGAGCATAGAATTCATCTGCTTGTGACTACCTCCACTGGGGTGAGAGGAATCGTGCCCTAAACCTCTCCAAAAAGATCTCCCAAGATGTGGTGTTAATGCTCACACCAATCCTCTCCTCCTCTAATCTCCACCAGATAGATGTGAATCTCTCAAGACACATGATCGCACACCTCGCCTTGGTGTTGCTACTGTAAGGATACATAACAAAACACCGATCTAAGCTGATAAGCCAAGTCTTTGCCTCGAGATTGGTACCTTTCCCATCAAAGAAGGGAGGATTGGACCTCATCAAGTCCCTCATGTGCCCTAAGATAGCTGGATCCGGGTCTACTGGGACCTCTCTCCTTCTAGGAGATCTCTCTCTCTCTGGAATCTGCTGAAGCGATTCTTCTACCCGGCCATGGATGGGCCGATCCACCTTGGGTCTGGGGCCTAGTCTAGCTAGCACCTCCTAAAACATCTGACACAACTCCTCCCTTTAGGGAACCTACTCTACTGAATGTGGTTCCTCCTGATGAACTGGTTGATCCCTATCCACACTTGCATGAGTGGGTGGTGGCGAAGGACTATGGCAATCGAAACCTCGACCCCTTCCTCCTCCTCTGCTTCTGGTGTGGCCACCAACGCGCTCACCTCCCTTGGCTTTCCTAGCCATGACCTAACACTGCACAAGAGAAGAAGGTTCAGATCAAAGGTAAAGAAAGACACAAGGAAGTCACACCATAAGACCTATACAAAAAAGTTCAAGGCAAATGGGCTCACTACAAACCCAGAGTACCCAGTATTGAAACATGGGCTCCGATACCAAATGTAATGCCCTGCCAAGAACCCTGAAGGAAAACCCACAACAAGGGTGAAACAATTTTTTTTTAAGGTATAAACATCATAAGTGCATTTACACAACATGCACGAAACACAAGCGGAACACTTACACCAGAATTTCTTAAGGGTTACCAATGAAGAATTAGCTTCAAGAACAAATTCCACAAAATCATAAATTTGCATATGCATCATTAACTCAATGATCAAAGAAGCCATAAGCAAATAAAGATTCATCAAAGAAATATTGAAAGGATACAATATAATTTCCATTTCAATAAGCATTTACTAACATCATCAAGGAAACTGATAAAAACATCCCAATAAAGGATTACATTGTTCTTCCAATACATAGCTTCTCAATAAACATATAAGGATAGATCTCATCCAGTTACACGGCTACATAAGATCAATATTATAATGATACAAAGATATAATAATCTTCAAACAAGAGATGAATCATGAGTCACGAACCACAGGAACACCTGTGAAGCCAATCCTCACATGAAGGTACAAATCTGAACATCCAATGGGAAGTGGCACTGCCACCCGACCATGTAATTCCCAAATGGAATCACCCCACTGTGGTAGGAGATAGCTAAGGACCCTCAAACAAGAATAAGCATGACATGGTCAACAAAACAATATGACTCCATGACAACACAAAATGACCCGACAAAATCTGGGTGACTCAACATCACAAACACACAAGTGAACCAAATGAGAGAGTCTCATCGCATAGCTTAAGATGGATACCTGGTACAACCTCCATAGGTCCCAGCTCACTGTCCTGGTAACCTCTCTCGAACCTCCAGTTCCAACTAAGTCTCATGCGGACCCTACCATCCTTTCACGAAGACAAGGTGGTTGGTTTTCCATTCCAGGCCTTCTCACAACATGATGAGTCTCATACAAGCACTCACCTAGGTGCGAGGTACAATTATCTTTTTAATGTTATGATACTACCCACGTAATCAATTCATTAGATTACCATTTATTATCTAACTTTCATTGGGTCATAATGCCTACCACTTTGGGCACAACCCCCAAGCGAAAGCCACTCTCTCAAAGGACACTAAACAAACAAGGTCACTCCCCGAGGACCCTATGGTGAAGCAGATAGCCATAACACCACTATCAGAAATAAGTGGTCAAGCAAGGACATTCTGACTCTTAGCTAACCATAAGGTAAAGACACTACATGGTTAAGACAACGAAGCCAACATATATCACTTGGTCAAAGCTACCAAATACACCACCACAAGATGACTGAACCACAGACCCAAAACAATACATAATACACTTGCAACATCATGGATTGAAAAGAAATGAAGTAAAACATTCTTTCAATAGTCACATCATTCAATTTCTAGTCAATGTTCCATCAGAAATGAACTCCACATTATACATTCCACCGAATAAAATAAGAATTCCAAACAAGCATTTAATTCCTTTTTCAGAATATATTAAAAACTTACTAATTTGAATCTCTAATTCATGCCTTGATTCCCATTGATAAATTTATTAAATAGATAATAAGAATCACATGAAAATCACATTCATCATGCAAAACCACTTTAAACATTCCATTTATAAAATTTAAGCTCTTAGAACAAACCGATTTAGAGACCGGTGAGGGCTCAAAGCTAAGCGGCGGTCAAACCAACCAGCGAATGAGCTGTTGCCAGGGCAATAGACACTACCTATCGGTAGTGCTGCTACCACTGGTAGCAACCCTACCAACCAATGGCTGCCGCTACCAACCAGCAGCGGTGTTGTCGACTGGTAGTGCCACTACCACTGGTTGTAGCCGCTACCAACCGATAGTACCCACTACCAACCGGTAGCGGTCCTACCGATCGGTAGTGCTGCTACCAATCGATAACAGACCTACTGACTGGGCTGCCGACTGGTAGTTCTGATACCTGCGGGTAGTAGACACTGCCAACCCATGTGAGGAGGTAATCCCATCACGGGAGTGGTAAAGTCCACAAGAGAGGCAAAAGAAACATGCCTCCAAGCATTCCAAAACCAAAAGACACAAAATCAATACCCACAAAGAACATTCCATTTCCAGAATTATTTCACGGGCACACACATAGAGTGCCAATTTCCAAAATTACAAGGAAAAGTTTACCAGCAAGGTAGATGGTGAAATAAACACACTGGAAAGAATAGCTAGCCAATTCATGATAGTAAGAAGCAAGGATGCACCCAACAACCCAATCTAAAATTCTTTTCTTGCAAAAGAAGAGGTAAATCAAGAAGTTGTTGCTATGAACAAATAACACACAACAAAGAAGAAATGAGCAAATTCCTTTCCTGAATGCAACCATATGCTAATAGCATCACAAAATCAACCATAATAGACAATCTTTCTTTCATTCCAACATTCTAAAAAGAATCTACAGGAAGATTGCATAAATTTCCCTACACAGGAAGCAAACTGAACATTTCAAAACAAATTCAAAACAACAAAGGGAACCTCCAACCTTGAAGCAATTAGCAAGCAAAGAGATGATGAAGATCCAGTCTTGCAGCCAGGTCAAATTTCCAGCTCCTCAAGGAAGTTTTTCTAGAATTTTCTCTCCAAAAATTCTCTTTTTCTCCTTCCGTGAATCCCCAGAATGGATGCCCAAAAATATCTTTTAACCCAAATTTTTAGGTTAAAGTTTTCATCCAATCAAATATAAATATTTTAAAACTAAAAGGCAATCAAATTTATTTCTTTTTCAAAAAAAATAATAATTCTTTCCAATGATTAAATTAAAAGGGCCAAATGGAAAAATAAAAAGGGAAGCTTTATTTATTTCTTTTTCCATAAATACTTCCTTCAACATAAGCATTTAACCTTTTTAAATGGCTAGGCAATTTATTTATTTCATAAAAATATCAATGCAACTTTACACAATAAGTTAAGTCATTTAACCATTTAATCTAGCAATCATTAATTTAAATAAATCAATAATCACAGAGCATAATAATCAACTAATTACACCAACATGAGATGGCATCATCCATTTAAATAAAATAACCATTTAAATAAATGGAAACATGCAAAACCAAGACAGATCAAATGACGACTCTCAAATGACCAAACCAAGGCACCATGACATGCATAACAGCCAGATGAGGAAACACAATCGACAAAAAACACTCCCACGAGTGTAACTGTGGTCAAGCTAGGGTACAAAAATTATCTCCTCCACTCCCATCGGATATATTAGGCATGCTCAGACCTGTGAAACCAGGTGGAGTCAATACCCCGTACCTACCCGGTACTAGTACCTACAATGTTCTGCACCAAAGAAACACATGTGCATATAGACCAATATATATATATAGACATAGCACGCACGTTGATGAAGGAGAATCATGACGTTCCCTATCTCATCGGAGTGAGTGAAGGAAAATCATCCCCTCACATCCCAATACACTTGCAAACACGCAACATATAAATAATGCATCGCAATATAAGGGAAAAGTGTCAATCCATGATAATGATCCATAAAATAACATTCTGCATAAAATCATACACCATATCTCCAGATAAAGCATGAAAAAAACATCGCATAATATCTGAATCAAAATACAATAATGTTCCACAGAATAGTCATTGAAGTAACTCAAAACATACAAAAGAGGTTGATCGAGGAGTTGTTCTACATTCAGGGTATGTGTCCATTTTATCAAAAGCACTAAGTCTAGGAAATACTCTTATTCCACCTATTATGGCACCATGCCGATTTATAATATAGCGACTTTATTTATCGATTGTTCATAAATGATATCACATAAATTTATATCTCTACTCATGGATTCAATGGGGTATATCCTTCTGACTCATCTAAACTAATTAAAATTGACTTAGAAGGAGGATGCTCATATAGACATTCTTCATTTTCTTTCATCTCCTCGATAGAGATAGTCAAACTAGTCTTGTTTCCAACAAATTCGGTAGGTGAGATTCCATTTCCCTTCTCAGCATATTTACTTATTTCTTTTCTCTTTGGTTCAGGAGTTGCTTCTTTTTCCCTTCATCTAGAATGTCATGATCTTGTTTCTTTACATGAGGAAAAAATTTCTCCTCACTTAACCATCCTCCTCCTCCAAAGTGGTTACCATCAACAAATCTTGAAAAAGCTACGTGATCCTTCTTGACTCATAGGTATTGTGCATTTCCTGCAAAGGATTTGCGAGTCATTTGTTTTTTTCATGCCATTTTTATGAATTTCAACAAAAAGTTATTACGCTCAAGGTTTAATTTGCGAAGTGGCTCATAGGCCCTAGTGTTATCAACCTAGTGCTCTGATACCAAAATGTACAGACGTAAAATGTTTTGAATTCAATAATAAAATGAAATACTCTTTATTCTTAAATAAACTCATAATTCCCTTAATAAGTCTATTTACTTCCACTATTCCATCCTAAACTCTAAATGATCATTCCAATCACGATAAACACGAGATTTCTATAAAGAGGTAAAGATTCTTTATTCAATAAAAAATGTAAGTAGTATCTTAATCATGTCTACATACATTACTTAGGTTTTTCAAATGCCTTAAGTTCAAAGAACAATAAACATATAAAGTAAAGGATTAGATGTGTCTATTGATCTGCAATCCAAATCTATCTTCAATGCAATCCTTAGAATGAAGAAGAGAACAAGATTTAGGTGCTTTTTCGACCCAACCTTGAAGCTTACACTTCCCCAGAATTCTTGGTCAATCAAGAATACCTAACCCTGCATGAATTGCTTAGCAAAAATAATTTGATAGACAAGATGGAATCTAGTACATACCTAGAATGATACTTGCATTATCAATTTTCTAATTCCATTAGGAAACAAGCAAAGATCACTCAAGGATATGGTAGAGAGTGTAAATAAATATATCCATCTATTTCAATGTGCAATAAGTTACTCAACCGATTATAATATCATGCATAGCAATAAAATATAGTTTGGAAAAGCAAACTATTCTCTCTATAATTCCACATTCGGCACCCATCCCTGAAGGTAACTTTTCCCACAAACACAAACATATCTAGCTTTCCTATTGTTCGTATGATATCCAAAAATGAATATAAAAGAAGACAATCTTTCGTTAAATAGATATAGAAGAAACAATCTTTCATTTACAACCAATTATATCTAATAAGAAAACAATATTTCGCTTCTATCTTTTCAAGTAATTCAAGGACAAGAATTTAAAATAAGAAGGTGTAACACATGTATGCACATTTTTCATATAAATAGAATACAAAAATAAAAATATGAGCACACATTCTTTTAAATCATATAATTTTGTAAGAATTTTGAGTGTATGTTTATCATGCAAATACTCCAAGTTTATCAATATCTTCTATGTTCTAGTTTTTTTAAAAGAAAGTCAAATCAGTAATCCGTTTCTAAGTTTTTTGTACAAATGAATATAATTTATGTGAATAGAAATTGTTATTTTTATTAATTAAAAATTTGAAGGCAAATGGAAATTATTTATAGCCAAATTGGCTTTAATTGGAAAAGATTTATATTTGTTTTAAATGACGGCTTATTTAGTCTACGAGCTATTTTTTAAAGGGTGTATGGTTTTTTAAATCAAGCTTTGTGCAAGTCTATTTGGGTGTATGTGTACTTAGACCCTTTTTATGTGTTATTCCCTATTGTGGATTTTCTTAAAGTAAAAGAGTCAGTTATTGAAAGAGTTACAATTAGATAATATTAGCTTTTAATTATATTTTGAGTAATCGTTATGATTCCTTAACATGGATGTGTTTAGAGAGCAAGTGTACCCTTTTGAGTATTTATTCTGATTGGTGGATTTTTTGGTGTTGATTTAAAAGATTCATTCTCGTGTCATGATGGCATGTTGTTGAATATAAGTCTATCGTGCAAGTTGATTTGGTTAAGTTTTGATTGTGGTTGTACTTGTTATATTTTGGTTGTGGTCTTGTCTTGTGAATAAACCAGTTGTTCAGGTTTTGTATATGGTGAAAATGGATAACAACAATATTGAAAGACTAAATGAATTCAACCACAAAACCCTAGCCTAACAACAACAAAGATCCACCATAACATATGAAGATTACCTAAGACAATGCAAATCAAATGAAATCACAAAGATTATACCATCACATGTCCAATAGGGTTTGGATCTCCATTCTTCCTATCTCCATTGATCTTGCTTGATATATTTGCTCTCAAATTTTATATGTGCATAAGAGCTCAACAAAGAACGGAAATGCGGTTGCAATTAGGATCGCATATGAAAGTGCAAAGGCGTAGTGTAGTCGAGTAATCAAGTAGTTAGTCAGTTAGGGTTTGATAATGAAGGAAGCATCTCCTTATATAGAAGACACTATAAGCAATTGAGGGATAAGATTAAGAGGTGTAAAAGATAAATGGTTGGCTAGGATTAGAGGGTAGGTAGGAAAAATAAGAAAATAATGAGAGGGTAGGTAGTGTATGAATTAAGAGATGAATGACATGTGTCATGGGTAGAAAAGGCTAATGAATTAATTAAATAAATAAAGATTTATTTAATTAATAGAGGAAGTGGGATCAATTAAATAAATAAGATATTTATTTAATTTAGGAAAAGGGGAATTTAAATAAATAAATGTATTTATTTAAATGAGAAATAAGGCTAGAAGAGGATAAATGAATTAATTAAATAAATAAAGATTTATTTAATTAATAGAGGAAGTGGGATCAATTAAATAAATAAGATATTTATTTAATTTAGGAAAAGGGGAATTTAAATAAATAAATGTATTTATTTAAATAAGAAATAAGGCTAGAAGAGGATAAATGAATTAATTAAATAAATAAAGATTTATTTAATTAATAGAAGAATTAGGCTTAGTAATTAAATAATTAAAGATATTTATTTAATTAGACATGACAATTTTAGGTGTCTACATTTTGTCCCTCTTTGAGACAATGCAGCTTGTCGCGTTGTTTCGAAGAAGATAAGATTAACTGATACAAAGTTTCCCCAAGATGGGAATGATATGCCCCCTCGAGAGATTGGATGAAAATGTCTGAAAAGATCGTAGACAATCTCTCAATAAGAAAGAAAGGCTAGAATGGACTGACCAGATAGAGTGACAGAGTCACGAGATAATGCAGACTGACTCGAGAAACGAGAGCTAGGGCTAGGGCTAGGGCAGTCTATAAAATAGACCACGAGGGGAATACATCCTTATTGTCATCCACACATCCAAGAGATCAGAGTACAGAGAGAGAATAGAGCAGTAGCAGTTAGCAGCGATGGCTTTGGTACACAGATTCGATCGCGTTCGTCGATTTCAAAGGCCAGCAGATGCAGGAGAGCCAGTAAGTATCACAAAACCTCCTTGTACTTTATTGCAATAAATGTTGTCATTAATGCATCCTAGGTAGTGCAATAAATGCGCTTTTAGAATATGTCAAACAAGGTCAAAAAACACTTAGGCACGTTTGTGTTTGTGCAAGGCACGTCTGTGCAATATGTAAGCACGTTTATGTTATGAAGGTGCGTTTGTGTCAAAAATATGCATTTATATCTTCTAGGGCAAATCGGCAGTTCTGTGATGAACATACGTTGTCGATTGGATAAGCTGCTAAGAGGATACACTCAAGCAGGTCCTCTAGGGAAGACTAGGATAGATCGAGGCACTTTGTGATGAACAATGAGTGCAAATATGAGCACCACTTTGTGATGAACAGGGAGTGCAAAAACACGTAGTACTTTGTGATGAGATGGAGACAGGGAGGCATTGAGATGAGTGTTCTAGGATCCTGGATTGGAGATGAGGATTGGAGACATGGCATGGGACACAATGATAGTGATAGGACTAGCACTATCAGCAGTGTTAGGAGGAGTGATCAATGGGTTCCTGTGTCCAGACAGGGCGACACGAGGGTTGGCAGTGTAGCCATATGTATTTTGACATCATTGTATCATGACACTTATGATTTTTGATATATATATGAGATGATTCATCTTTGCGGCAGCTATATGCATGTGTACCTATGTGATGAGATGTTTCATGATGTATGTTTCTATGTGATACTTATGATATGGATGCAAATATGTACATGATGAAATGCAATATTTTTGATCTTTTATGTTTTTAATATGTTATGCATGATGCAAATGTGAATGTATGAAATGCAAATGAATATGATAATGCAAATGATTATTTACATGATGAAAATGTAAAAATGTGCTAATATGTGTTGTGTGCAGGATGTGATACGATTATGATATCTATATGTATGTATGAAATGCTTATATGTGGTAATGCAGGTGCAAATACATGAAATGCAAATATTTTTGGTGTGTCATTATACTCAGTCATGTGATAGCAGGCTACACAGACTCAAGAAGGATGATGGAGGTCAATCAATAAAGGGGGATGGAAGATAGAAGATATGAAAATGGAAGAGCTTCTTATGTGTTATCATCATTGAGCTTTATTATGGCAAAATAGGTTATGACAATCGAGGCATAGGTTTGACCTAGAAAGTCACTGTACCTGTTTGCATGGAGATAAGACAGTCTCAAACAAGGAGTGCCCCAGTTCATACTAGACTCACAATGTCCTCATATCCTTGGACAAGTCATAGCATTACCAAGAGACAATCTGCAGATAGCAAAAGAAAAATAGGTGACGATACCCCATCCTCGCCTTTCTAGTCAAAGACATCCTAGAGATAAAATCTCTAGTCAAAGACATCTTGGAAAAGCTAAAAGGCATGTCACCAAAAAGATAAAATCAAAAGAAAATAAAGCTCGACACCAACATCCACTGTAGTCCTCAATTTTTTAGTGTCTCTTGTCACTTGTATAAGTCTATTTGATTGTGGTCACAATGCTTACTTTCACAAAAATGATAGATAGCACTGAACCATATGTTGTCTGAGTCTGTTGAAATATTTGATTTGTTGGAGCCCATTGTTGCTGTTGTGCTTCATCTGAAACTGATACTTTATTGCGGACTATGATGCAAGTGCTTCTTTATTACGGATTGTGTGTGTATAGACTGAAGAAAACTGGAAGAAACTGTACTCCTCAAAACAGGCAATGCTCTCAGTTCCACACCCATCACTAGACGTAGGATTTGCCTTAGCCACATATAGGAGCTGATTTATTATGGATGGAAAGGGGTAAAAAGGAGGGATTATTAAGAATGGCTAACCAATCTTAGGTAGATCAATAACAAGCCATGATGGGAATGGGTAAGGTTTATTATGAATGGATAGGTTGTGTGTGTGTGCAAAGTGAAAGGATGAGATGGAATCCTGAAGGAGGGAGGAGCAATGTCTCTACGCATGGCACTGGTGACCTAGTTTTCACCATGGTACTTGCCCAGGGTGCCATCGAAGTGGTTTTCACCGTTGGACAAAATGTTTTTTTGTTTTTTCAAAAAAAAATTTGTTGTTCACAAGGCGCCTATTTGCCAAGTTTTCACCAAGTAAAGATTTTTTATGTTTATGATTTTTTGTATTTTTTTGTATTTTTTTTTTTTTTTTATATTTTGAATTAGGATACTCTGAAGAGCTATGTGTAAAACCTGTGAAGGTACATGTTGTTGGTAGGATCCTCCAAAGGTTTGTCCTCTGTGGTTGAGAGCTGATATGCACCAGATCCATAGGTTGTTGTGATGATGTAAGGACCAAGCCAATTTGGTTCGAACTTGCCCTTCTCTCTGTCTTGTTGATTCTTAGGATTTTCTTTGAGAACTAGATCACTTACCTCGAATATGTGAGGCTTTACCTTATGATTGTAGCTGCATTGTTCTTTGACTGAATGATGTGTAGCTTGAGTGACTATCTTCCTTGATAAAGGAACTGAGATAGAATTACTAGTGTGTGGACTACATAGGCCCATATGCGTGTCACCTAAAGAAGTTTGGGCATCCCTAATAACAAAGTCCTTCGAGGAAGCTCCATTAAAGGTCCATGATGTATTGCCAGAAGGGAAATGATGTGCAAAACAAGTGGATGAGTTATGAAGGCTTATGTTTGCAAAAAGAAGTGAAAGTAGGATAGCATGATGGAGACTTAGGATCAACAAAGATGCTTTTTCACTTGAAATTTTAGAACTTTTGCCCCCAATTATTTTGATATTAGGGGAGATCATCTCTTGTTCTTTTTCCTTCATAGGATTTTTATCCTTGACCTTGATTTTTGCCAAGTCCAATAGCTTTTGATTTTGATTTGGACTGAAGGACTTTTCTTAAGTTTTGACTTTTAGTTTTTTCTTTTCAATGCTTGATTTTTCATCCCCAATTAGTAAGGGATTTTGTAATTCTTGTTGATCCAAGTCTAGGAGTGAAGTGGTAATGGAATGAGTGGATGAAATGGTAAAGATATATGGGTTCTCAAGAGAGTTGGCGGTACGCTCAATAGATTCTTTGTTGGAACCACTCTTAGGACTATTAATATCAAGAGGTGCTTGCACCACTAGAGGAGATTTGCATTCAGACTTAGTAGCCACAACACTAGGTGGTTCACACCCAATTCCTTGCAAATTGTTTATAGATTGTTCCTGTTGACTGAATACCTTAGGAGATAGTGGGAGTTGATCAACATGAAAGATATACTCACCACATCCCAGGTCTTTAATCTTGAATTTTTCTTTGAGCTCTGCTTGCTTTGATGTAGAAGGTTTCAAGGATTCTGGATCCACATATGCTGATGAAGGAATAGCTTCTCGATTGATTGGGATTGTTATTTCTGATTGAGGTTGCAGATTGTTGCAATATATGAATGGATTTGGATCCGCTTTGAAGGACACTTCAACTCCATTGTGTGGAAACTTGATATATTGATGATATGTAGATGGTACTGTGCTCATCTCATGAATCCATGGACATC